>NW_005359064.1:3034829-3036007 GCF_000412655.1 Myotis brandtii | reverse complement strand
GCACAGAGCCCGGCACTCAGCAGGGATTTCTATGACTTAGTGCCACTGCTGAGATTCTTTTTTTATCACACTAGGTTTGGAAGAAAAGGGCTTCTAATAAGCCCCAGCCCAGATGGGTTGCCTCCCCGGGGAGCTCTGAGAACAGAGAGGCCTGGGCGAAGTCTCTTTCCAGTTTCCTTACCTTTGAATGGTGATAATCATGCCCAACTCATACCTGAAGATGAAATACCTTGTGTAAACCATCCTGCAAATATAATATGTAATTATTTAACCACTGCAGAACTGGTTAGCACACGTGAGAGCCAGGTTGAGAAGCTGGTTTGGGTGGTGGTTTTGTTATTCTCAATATCTCAGAGGCTCAGCTTCCTGGACTGTGTGCATGCTTTCCTGCGCAGTGGGTGACCAGCTAACCCAGAGGCAGAAATGTCTACTGTTTGTAGATTCGAGCTCTGAATCATAAAATTGTAAGCAGATGACCTTTGATCACAGCATAGACTTCCTGCTCCTGTAAGACATTTTTAAAAAAATATATATTGTTTATTTATTAGCATTGTATTCATCGCCAATAGCAATAGAGCTCATTCCTTAAGGAAGCTTATCTAACAGATACATTATCTCCATAAAGCATAGCTAGTGCTTTGGCACTAAGGCTTCGGGCTATTTTAAACAGCAGGGGCCACAGGCTCCTGGGATGGCATCTTCAGAGACAAATGGGGACTGTTCTCATTCCTCACGGGGATCTGAAGAAAAGAAGGAACATGGGGGAAAGGCAGAAAGCAGTAGCTCCTCAGACTCCAGCAGTAGCGATGAAGATGCCAGCAGCTCCAGCTCATCTTCCTCGGGGGACACCTCTGACTCAGACTCCAACTGAGCTTTGTTCATTCCTAGGTGGTGGGACAGAGTACTTCCCAACAGAAGTCTTTGGCATCTATGTACATTGAAGGGCTCTTCTCCTTGACCCTTTTTATCACTTTACTTCTTCCTTCCTTTCCCCTCCTCCTCCTCAATACAGAGTAGGATGGGTTGGGAAGCAGGGAATTGGGACAGAACTCTCAATATCAGGTCCACACACCTGGGAAGAGAGGTTCCTGCTGGGAGAAGAAATATATCTGAGCCTTTATTGGGTCCCCCTACACCAGTGATGGCGAACCTTTTGAGCTCGGCGTGCCAGCATTTTG
>NW_005359064.1:3030781-3034636 GCF_000412655.1 Myotis brandtii | reverse complement strand
ATGAACCCCAAGTGGTTCTCATCGAACAGGATGAAGACTCCAGGGAAGCGCCTGGGGTAGGAGAAGGGATCTAAGGTACCAATGTAAACGCCATAGAAACACATCCTGCAGGTTCGGGGGTAGTTGTGGAGTCTTGAGTGCAAGCCCACAGGCAGAACACATGGAACAGGCTGCTCCTCCGAAGCTTCAGCCCCGGACTCCCCGACGCTGGGCTGGGCTGGGCTCTGCCAGCCATGGCCCTCACTTTCCCCAGTCCCTTTTTCTTGCTGCTGCTGCTGCTCCCAGATCACCTGCTCGTCAATCTCCTGGACCACGTGGGAGAGTTCGTTGAAGTTGTGGAAGATCTCGCCATCTGGCAGCTGGATGCGGCGCATGAGGTGGATCTCTAACGTCCCGATGGAGTCTCCCGTGATCTTCGTGACCCTGGCACACTTCCCATGGAAGCTGAGCATGGCAATCATTAGGCCGAAGGCATCATATTTGCCATGGAAGAGGCCTGGCCTGATGAGGTTGTCCGGGTGGCACGGCGGGAGGTAGACGCGGCGGTAGGTCAGGCAGCCATACGGCTGTCTGTCCTCCTGCGACAGCACCACGCGGCGGTATGAGGTCAGCAGTCATACAGCCGTCTGTCCTCTAACAGCACCCGCCCCCGTTCTCCCCTAAGCCGCGCTGGTGAATCCTTCCGGTGGTCTCTCTTGATCCACTGGATGCTGAACCTGTCCTTCTGAATCTGCATGTGGCGGCTGTAGTAAAAGCTATAGATGTCGTCCGTACACTCCACCATGGCTGATTTCCTCTCTGCCAGGCGAATTCTAAACGAGGGCTCGAATTGCATTGGGCCATCCACATGGGTGTTAAGGGAAGGCCTGTACGTCCAACCAGTAATGCCTAAGCCGTCCACCACTACATTCAGCAGTCTTCTATAGCTATCATCTAGCTGCCACAAACCCAAAATGTTTCTGTATAGGAACATCTTTGTATAGACTTCTCTATAAGACATACGGATCTTCTCCAGGTTCTGCAAGTTTTCACGAACGCCATACTCCTCCCGGCAGCGCCGTCTCCAGATGCTGTCGGTGTACAGGATGTGGTGGAATTTGGTGCAGGCCAGGGCCAGGCTGGGCAGGTCGGTGCCAGGGAGCGAGGAGAAGATCTCCACCCGCATCTCCACCGGCAGGTCCTGCAGCGAGCAGTGCGGGGGCGGCATGGGGCTCCCGATTCCTCCACTCCCCGCACAGCACCCCGCTGCCGCGTCCACATCGATGTGCTTTTCTGCCGGAGGCCGGCTTGCCCTCAGCCCCTCCGGTCTCAGCTGGGCCCTGGCACTCCTGACTACACCAACATCCCCGCGAAGAGCCCAAGCCGCAGAGGCAAGCGCACTCCTCCACGCGTAACAGCCACCACAGCCTCCTGTAAGATATTTTGAAAATTGGTCTTGTGTGAGTGGTCTGCACCCTCTGCTGAAGGGCTTCCTTCACCGGGTCCCACCCCGCTTTTCAGCTTTACCCAGGCCAATCTTCTCTGCATTTCTAAAGTCCCAGTTAAGGTACTTCACTTCGTGCATTACTGTTAGTGACAGTTGGAACCGTCTGGAAAAAGAGATAGCAACCATTGAAGGGAAAAGGAGGGTTAAACACGGGATGGAATGGAACCCTAAAGATTCTGGAAGTCCTCCTCCAAGAACTGGTTCCCATGATTCAGCACAGGGGGACAGATGACTTGTAGTTAGCTGCAGTGTAGCTGTAGCTTTAGTGAGCCCGAAGCCCCAGATGCTGCCGGGAGGCGGGAGCCTGTGTTCCCAGAAAGGCGCGCGGGCCAGGCGGTGCCCCGCCTGAGGTGCGCCCTGTGCATTGTGGTTCTCGGGCAAGCGACCAGCAGTTACCACTTACCAGTCTCCATGATCTTCCTGATAGCAGCCCTTCCTCTTCCCTAGGGAGCACCTACATTTTGGCCAAACATTAGGAATTTAATATTTAATGTTAAAAGAGAAACTGTTTAGAAAGACTAAGATCCCTGGGCCCCCCTTAAACAAAGAGCTTGTTCTCTTAAAGCAATTACCAGAAGTAAAAACGCAACAATGCCAGTAAAACTTTTAAAAGGTACACACATCTGCAGAAAGATGATTTGAGCTCAGGCTGTCTGTGGGTGGCTAGATAGCTGGCCATGACCCGGAAGAAGGCCCTGCGGTCAGAAGTGTCCCTACCGCCGCTGTTCCTGCAAAAGCCTGTCTGCGGTTGGCGACGTGAGCACTGAGCTGCCACTTTGACCTGGGTGGGGTAGGAGACAGGGCATCGGTGACACAGTGCTGTGAGAGAGCAACTGCATTGGTCCACCAGTTCGTGTGTAGCTTTAGTAGCAAGTTATAATGAGATTAGACAAATGATGGAATCTACTGCCCCTGGCTAAGCATCATGAAATACTTTTGCTGGTGAATCACCCTTTGTTTATTGGAAAGAAACCTCAGGTTCTGGCACGCACACTGTGTCATCTGGTCCCACCCTGCTTTGCAGCGTCACCCACAGCAGGTGTCTCCAGTGAGCGTGCCCACTAGAAGTCCACCCCTCCTCACTTCTTCCCTCCTCACTCACTGTGGCTACTGGGTCTTCAGTGCATGTGAGTGTCTGCTGGCCACTCTCTCACTGCTTCCTACAAGTTCACTGTGGGAGGAAGGGTTGCAAAGACGGCAGGGAGGTCAAGGGCAGGCGGCTGATCCTCGTCTACAGAGACTGTCTACTCAGCTGACTTTCTCCTCTGCTTCCCAGGACCTAGCTTCCTCCTTGCAGGCTCTGTTCTCTCTGTATAAGGCTTGCTCCTGCCTCCCTTCCCATGCCCCATGCTATATTTCTTTTTCTCCTCTCATCTAACACAGGTTCCCATCCTTTCCACATCCAACAGGCTAGCTAGACCCATAGTCTTTGTCAAGAATCCATTTTGGATAAGAGCAGGAGATTTCTTTTTCTCTATTTTTTTTGACATGATTAGGTGTGTGTGTGTGTGTGTGTGTGTGTGTGTGTGTGTGTGTGTGTTTTAAACCCTATTAAAATTATTAAAATTATACAACTCCTCTGCAAATTTATTTTCATCCATCTGAATACATGATTCATTTAGTTAGAAAGTAAGATAATGCCTTCCTCATATTTCTACACTTTACTGTCTTCAGATAACATTGCATTTAAGAAGCTTTCCATATTAGTGCATATAGATTAACTTTAATTCTTTTGAACTCTTGCATATAAGGCTATGCTATAAATTTATGTCTATGTATAACCATTCCATATCAATGGAAATAACGATGCTAGAGTGTATATTTCTATCAAATATATTTTAATTACTTAAAAACACTTCTATAGTTAGTTTTTTAAAAAATATATTTTTATTGATTTTTTACAGAGAAGGGAGAGGGACAGAGAGTTAGAAACATCAATGAGAGAGAAACATCGATCAGCTGCCTCCTGCACACCCCCTACTGGGGATTTGCCCGCAACCAAGGTATATGCCCTTGACCGGAATCAAACCTGGGACCCTTCAGTCTGCAGGCCGATGCTCTATCCACTGAGCCAAATCGGTTAGGGCTATAGTTAGGTTTTTAAAAGTGCTTTCTGTGGAAAGTCAAAATTGAAATTTTAAAGATAATACCCTGCCATGTGAAGGATATTATTCCTAGGAAATTATGGTGTAGTTTTGTATTATAAAATCATAAAGTCTCATTTCCAGTGTCTTTTATTAAGTTTCAATTGAATTATGGTAAAATCTACACCAAGCACTGTGCCTGACATTGGGGACATACAGCAATGAATGGGTCCCTGCCCTCAGTAGCGTCACCCAATTTGGACCACTAGTTCATACAAGGCAAGG
>NW_005359064.1:3016439-3030761 GCF_000412655.1 Myotis brandtii | reverse complement strand
ACTGGTTTTACTGGGGGGGGGTGAGGACAGGTGTGGGCGGGGAGAGGACAGGGATCCAGTCTCAGACTGAAAGAGGCATTTGGGCACAGCTCCTCCCAGCTGCAGTAGACACCTGCAAATAAGAGGAGGAGAGAGCAGTGAGTTCTTAGTACCGCTGAAGGCTGGTACAAAAGTAAGAAACTTAAAGTTGCCTTTAAAAGGTATGGAAAGAATGTCCCAAGAACACGTGTCATGTAGCTACTGGGCATGACACCTACCAGGTTTCTGCATTTCAATGTTCTCATCTATAAACTGGGGATAATAATGTCCACTTCATGCTGTTTTTGTGAGCACTGGAAATAATCTGCTCAGTAGGCCTAGCAATATCCTTCACCCAGAGTAGGCACTCAGCAATATTATCCATTATTATATGGATATAGTATATTATTATTCTATTGTCAATGTCACTAACAGTATGAAACTCAGGCTCAGAGAGAGTTACTGTATTCACTAATAAGTGGTCAGCCCAGAATGGTAACTGGGTTTTCTGACACCAAATCACTGCTTGTGCTAACACACTGTGTTTCCTCTTGGCAAATGTTCCCTAAAAGGGTATTTTACCACATTTTACTATTCCAGAAAACCACTGAGTGTTTATCTGTTAGGGCTATATAAAAAGAAATATTGCAGTCTAAAAAGTAGGTTTCTTCCAAAATGTACATCTCAAATGTTTATGTTTAAAGGAAAAATCCAGTATGTATTATTAAATGGTAGAAATGGATGATTTAAAAAACACTGAACATTTAAAGAAATGTCTCCAAAACCCCCAAATCTCTTCATCTTTATACAGCAATTACATGTTTCAATATTTTGTTGAAGTTTCTTATTTATTCAAAGTTAAATTCTCTTTCAAAAATTACATAAACAGCATATTTAGACAATGCCCAAAAGGAGAGAAACAGTTTATAAGACCCTGACACCATTCCCTTCCTAATTCCCCCCAGTCATGCAAGATAATGTATATATCCTCCTCACCTTCCTTCTGGCTTAGAGGTCATGTTTAACTGTTTTTACAGTAATCGACTATCTACATTTATAAATAGATATAGATATCTATCTCAGATTTTTCTCTATCTCAGATTTTTCTTTTTAAATTGTCATCAAAATACTATAGTAAGCATTTATTCACTGGTGCTTTCTTTCCATTGGACTGAAGGTTATATATATATATTTTCCTTGCAAGCCACACTCCAACCAATAGCTTAACAGCATAGTTATTGTCTCTTATGATAGTAGTCATGCAGGCTTCATGGTTTTAAACAGTGTTTTAATTAATAACTACATAAGTTTTCTAAGTCTGCCTTTTCTCACTTTATGTTACATCTGTATACCCTTGTTTATATGTCTTTCTAACCTTCATATTAATGACTTTTTAACAATGTATATTCTTTTGTTTATGATTGTTTAGAAAAGCCTGATGATTCCTCAGTTGTTAGGTGTAATGGGTAAGGAGGGTTATGGATCCTTTATGAAGAATACTCATTCATTGCCCTTTCTCTTCATGCTGTCCATACACGAGATGGCTTGATTTACTGAAGTGATAGAGAAAGCACACAATGCTATTTGCATAACACAAAGTACTTGAGCATGTTCTATCTTCTTTGAGCAGGAGATTGTGAACATTTTGGGTATGTTTTACTGATAGAAAAGGATGTTGGTCTTTCAATATGTAAACAGAACTGAATTTACTACAAATCAGAGAAAGGATTAATGAATTTTGATTTTCCACTTATTACATCTGCAGCACATATGCGAGCTAGTTCCTGTTCTGACATCTTCCATGGTGTTTGTTTCCAAATTGAGACTTGAGGGCTTCAAAGAGCCTCACTCAAAGTGAATATCTGACTTATAATATGGAATAAATCTATCGTTTTTATTTTTGCTGTCAGATCACTCGGTCATTCCAAAAACAACAACAACAACAAAAACACACACAAAAAAACACAAAAAACAAAAACCAAAAAAACTACATGCACAAATACTAGAAAAAACATGTGTTTGGTTGGTAACTTTTGTTTGTTTCTTAGAACATCCATATTACACATTCCGGGAGGGCAGTTAAAGTCCCAACCAAATGTGATTTCACTACCCAGATAGTTGAAGACAATGTTGGATTGGAATGCTGAGTGTTTACCTTTGGTTTCTGAGGTCCATTTTCCAAAAACAATATGGTGAAAATAAAGTTACGCACTTTATTTTTCCAGAAAGCACTAAGTATATATTATATAAAATATAGTCCTTGGTTTAAGATCCTCATGTTTCAGGAGACGGCTCAGTTGTCTTCTTATAATAACATCAACGTATTTCACACACCAGCTATGTGGCATTCACAGCTCTTCTGGTTTAGGGGTGAAAACAAGAAAAACAAATTGGAGTTTGCCTCAAAATACAGCTGCTCCCGAGATGCTTGGAGCCTCTCTAGTGACGACTGGGTTTTAGTTTAGAAAGGACAAAGGTCAAGTCCTTGACACTCATGAATGAAGATCATGATGGCCCGTCATAACAGCTAAAAGTTAAGATCAGCATCATGGAAAATATTGTGCCTTAGGAGAGCGTCTAAGAGGCAAAAATGAAATTCTTTTAAGCCAGTGTAGATGAGATGTAATACTTAGGAAGGTGTTAGCATGAAGTAACACTTGACATTTTTGGAAAATCATAGTGACACCAATTAGGATTTCCTATTCATTGCAGCATTACTCACAATAGCCAAGACATGGAAACCACTCAAGTGTCCATCGACAGATGAATGGATAAAGAAAATATAATCTATATATGTATGCAAAAATATATAATATTATTCAGCCATAAAAACAGAAGGAAATCCTGCCGTTTACAACAACATGGGTGGACCTTGAGGGCATTCTGCTAAGTGAAATAAGTCAGCCAGAGAAAGACAAGTACTGTATAGCATGCTTTCTGAGATGGCTCCTGTGCTGAGTGATCTCACTGTGGCTAGAAGATCTGGATCCCGTCTAATCTGAAATTTTTTATTTTCTTCTCCTTTTCTAAAAAAATTTTTTCTTCTTAAAAAAAAATTTTTTTTAGCCTGATAAAGATGAAATGTTCTTTTCTTGAGGTCAAGTATTTAAAGGTCGTCCAGTTTAAACACAAACATCTGTATAACCCATAATAAATGAATCATCCGTTTGTCTGTAGTGAGGAACATTGACTAGTGACCCACTCCCCCTTGGAAAATACATGTTGCTTGTGGGCCTCTCGTTATTGTTTTGGCAAAGATTGTTTGCCAGGAGTCTGGTGTCCTGACTTTTCCATTTTCAGAGGATAAAGAGAATTATTTTTTTAAAAAATTAAAATATTTTTTAAGGTGACTAAGTATCCTATTAAATTTAAGAGCAGGAACTTAATTCAAAAATACACTTGCAAATTTATTGCCTGTTGCTGAGGCTAAATATGATGATGTGACCTTTTATCCTTTTCTGAGTAACTTGGCTGAAGAATTTGAACCCCTGTCAAGGCTGTTCACCATGGGATGACTCATATGAGGCTGAGAGTGGGTAACTGTGGGTATGACTGCGCTGGGGCACAGCTGTGATGCACATATATTTTAGGTTAGTTGTCTGTATAGATTACTTTTACTTATCCACTCTCATGAACCATTCGGATGATGTGAATTAATCAAACCCACAAACTAATTTTTGTTAGGGGTTTCAATACCTTTCTTAGAAAAATGTTTCTAGCATGACCAGTAAGTAGGCAAAATAAGTAGCTCCTCTTGCCTGCCTATGGAAGACAAGTTGTTTCTGCTGGGAGAAATGGAAATCTTTGGTGACATTGGGGAAGTCAGACTGGTTGAAAGAGGAGGGGGAAGGAGAGAGAATCTACTAGACCAGTGATGGGGAACCTTTTGAGCTCGGCGTGTCAGCATTTTGAAAAACCCTAACTTAACTCTGGTGCCGTGTCATATATAGAAATTTTTTGATATTTGCAACCATAGTAAAACAAAGACTTATATTTTTGATATTTATTTTATATATTTAAATGCCATTTAACAAAGAAAAATCAACAAAAAAAAATGAGTTTGCGTGTCACCTCTGACACACGTGTCATAGGTTCGCCATCATTGTACAAGACTGATAACTCAAGAACAAACTTTCCGTTTCTGAATAATTCAATTCACATCATGGAAGGCTGCAGGAAAAGGGTAAAATATTTACCCAACAAATATTTATCAAGCATCTACTATGTGCCAGCTCCTGGACCGGGCTCTGTGGATTCAGCAAAGAAAACAATAAAATGAGGCATGGTTTCTACTCCCCTGGAACTTAGAGTCTATGGACATCCAATCAAATAACCATAGAAATGAACGTGGAAGTACAGCTGTGGCCGGTGCGGCAAAGGCAAGGCAAGTGGAGCGGCGAAAGCACAGAGTGAACAGAGCTGACCTAGACAGGGGCTCAGGAGAGACTCCCTCGAGGCAGTCACTTCCTCGAGGCAGGCTGAGATCTGAAAGGAGAAATAGGCTTTAACCTGTCATAGGGACCCTGTGGTGGTGACAGGTTCGGGTTCGGAGGAGGATGGCACCTTTGAAGAACTGAAAGCACAGGTGCTCACTGGCGCTTGAATGTCCTGGGCTGAAGCTAATGCCTTGGGTAGGTGCAGACCATGGAAAGCCGTGGGGGCTTTGAAAAGGGAGCTGAGGTAGCTACTGAAGGGTTTTAGGCAGGTAAGCTGGTTGCATAGAGACCAGCTGGGAGGTGATGGCACGGGAAGGCAGTAGGTACATGATGAGGTCAGGGCAGTCCACCCCAGAACGTGCCACATTGGCATGTGGGTTATTGCAAGCTGAAGACAATCAAGGCCCAACAGACTTAAGAAGAGCTTTTTATCTCCCCGTTAACTCTATAAAAGAATTCAGAGAGGGCTTATAAAGGAGGAGAACTATTATCAGAGATAACTTTTTACATCCCAAAGACTTACCTGCATGGCATGGCAAAGGCTTGTTTACCAAACATTTGCTCTTCCCATCACCTTGTGAATTGTCTTCCTCCCCTTTGAGGTTCCAGACCCCTGGTTTAGGATGGCATATAAACCTCTCACATCTCTGTGGGGCTCCCGTATGTACAAACTTAAAGTTGTTTTTCTCCTGTAAATCTGTCTTATTTAAATTTAATTATTAGGCCAGCCAAAGAAGCTAGAAAGAAGGAAGGGAGGCGTTTTCCTCTCCTATTCATGGGTTCTAGGGTGAAGGTGGTGGTGGGAATAGAGACTGAGAGATACTCAGGAAGGAAACCCTTTTTAACTTGGAGATGGACCATTTATGTGAAGTGAGAGAGAGGAAGAGGTGGACTCCAAGGGATTGGGCTTTGACAAATGGTTGGATGGTGGTTTTATTCACCCAATTACGGACCACTGGAAGAGGACAAGTGTTTTTGGGGGAAATAGTGTAAATTTAGATGTGTATAATGTTGAATTTGCAGTATATATTTCTGGTATTTTAATGGAGACATCTGAAGGCAATGGACTATATAGATGTGGATCTCTGAAGAGCAAGTGAGATTGAATTTAGGAATTTGGGAGTCATTGTATGGCCATTGGTACCGAGAGAGTCTGAAATGAATGAACTATAAATAAACTTTGAGAAATTGAGCATTTAATCACTGGGTGGAGGAGGATGAGCCAGCAAAGACCAAGAGGAAAATGTAGAAGAAAAACCAAGAGAATATAGTTTTCCTGGAAACCAAAAGAAGCTGGTGTTTCAAGACAGAGAGGATAATACTCATTGGTGCCAAATGCTACAGATGGTCAAATAAGATGAGGACTGATCAGATTCCACTGGATTTAGCAACATGGAGATTCTTAGTAACCTCGAGAAATTTAACTTTAGAAATTAAAGTGAAATCCAAGTGCAGGGAAAGTTTTACCCAATACAAAATATAACAGTATCTTCAAAGCACTAAAGGTAAGTTTAAATTACAAATAAATACTGATCTCTGGCCTGGTTGAGTTCACAAAGAGATATGCCATGTGAATATTCTTATTAGGGTGTTTAGCTTTCTGGACACACAGTGGTGTAAGGAAGAAAGGTAACCAATCTAAGTGTAGAGAGAAAAAGTAACCAGAAGACCTGAATGTTAATCTTTGATCCTCCATTAGCTAACAGTACCTAACTCCTCCTGAGCAGGTCTACTTGTCTGTCTGAGTTGCAGCTCTTGGCTGTCTAAGTCTGCATGTTAGGAAATGATTCCTAGAGTTTTTTGTGTACCAGTGTGGAGGGTACTCCTCATGGGGCCAGAAGGACATGAGCAAAAGTTCCATACTGCCAGCTCTACAATATAATGGGGGTAATATACACAGCTTCTCTGGGTTTCAATTTTTCCACTTGAAAATGTGGGTGCTCTAGGATTTCCTCCCGACCCCCAAGGCCATTTACAGTTTTGAAATGAAAATAATTAGGTTCATCAAAGTGAACATCTAATTTCATCTCGTCAATTAAGCTGATTAGGCACTTGTTATAATATCTTCATCACTGGGTGAGTGAATTCTTTTAACATTTGTCTAAAATCATAATATTTTGTCTTCTGACTTGCCTTTTAATTTTCTGTGCGTGTGCAAGGGAGCTGTTGCTGTCCCTTCCCAGGGGGTGAGATCATCAGTACTGTCTGGAGGCCTCCTCTGTGCGATCGTGGTCTCTCGCTAACACCAAGGCCCACATTTTCAGGAATAAACACAGTTGGGGATGGATGATTCCCTGGCTTCATAAAACCTCTAAAGAACATTATATAATGTTCATTGTAGAAGTAAAACTTAATTATCTTCTTTGCCAGCAGTTTTTATGTCTCATAAGAGATTCTGTTGGAGGATCACTGGGTATTTCAAAGATGTTTGGAAACAATGCATTGATGGAATTGTCTTCAACAGAAAGTCATTAAGTGTTTATGACTTTTGGTGGGTCTATCAAAACCACTTAGCTGCCATTGTTTCATTGTGGACTCAATTTTTAAAAAGTATTAAAGGGAGCTAACTTTGCAGCAAAGGAGCAGATACACTTAGCTACTGAAAACTTGCTGAATTCTGGAAGAATAGGAACTTTGAGAATTATGCCTCATTGGGAGAAATACTTAAGGGGTGATTTTAGTTACTTTCTGTTCTATAGGGCCAGTGGAATAATTCAAAACATGGTGATTTAAGCAGCCTGTGGATATGATGGAAGAAATAGTAAATCTAGTTTGAATGAGGTATCCAAGTTAAAAATAATTATACTAAAATCTTAGGAAAAAAATAGGAACTGTTAAAAGTTAATCCAGTGACTAAAAAACTTGTACTCAGCAAATGAAATCATACACAAAATGAAACAGCAACCTACTGAATGGGAGAAAATATTTGCAAATCATATGTCTAATAAGGAGTTAATATCCAATATATATAAATAATTCACACAACTCAATAGCAAAAGATCAAATAATCTGATTAAAAGATGGGCAGAAGAGCTGAATAGACATTTTTTTACAAAGAAGATGAACAGGTGGTCAATATCACTAAGCATCAGGGAAATGAAAACCAAAACTATAATGAGATATTACCTCATATCTGTTAGATTAGCTATAATAAAAAAGACAAAACATAACAAGTACTGACAAGGATGTGGAGAAAAGGAAAGCCCTATGCACTCTTGGTAGAAATGTGAATTGGTGCAGCCACGAAGGGAAACAGTGTGGAAGTTCCTCAAAACATTAGAAATGAATTACCATATGATCCAGTAATTCTTCTGAGTATTTAGCTAAAGAAATAAAAAACACTAACTTGAAGTAACATCTGCACCCCCATGGCCATTGCAGTATCTATCTATCTATTTATCTATCTATCTATCTATCTATCTATGGCTAATATGCAAAGTGTCCCCTCTGGAGTTCAACCGGGAGACTGAGAGTTTGGTCGCTTGATATGACGTGTGCTGACCACCAGCGGGCAGCATGGAACAAAGGGAGACCCCAGATGGCAGTCGGCAGCCGGGGAAGGGAGGCACCAGCTGGCAGCCAGAAGGCCCTGCTCGGCCCTGATCACCAGCCAGTCCTAGGGACCCTACCCATGCACGAATTTCGTGCACTGGACCTCTAGTTATTTATAATTGCCAATATATGGAAACATCCTAAGTGTCCACAAATAAATGAATGGATAAAGAAGATGTTGTATAGCTAATGGAATGTTACTTAGATCTAAAAAAGAATGAACTCTTGCTGTTTGTGACAACATCGGCATGCATTATGCTAAGTGAAAGAACTCAGAGAAAGAAAAATACCATATGATCTTATATGTGGAATAAAAAACACACAAAACCCAACCAACCAACCAACCAACCAACCAACCAAACTCATAGATACAGAGAACAGATTTGTGTTTGTCAGAGGCAGGGGGTAAAGGGCAGGTGAAATGGGTGAAGGGGGTCAAAAGGTACAAGCATCCAGTTATAAATAACATGATGTACAACATGCTGACTATAGTTAATAATAGTATATTGCATATTTGGAAGTTGCTAAGAGAGTAGATCTTGAAAGTTCTCATTATAAGAACAAAACCATAACTATATATGGTGACAGATATTAACTAGTGTACAAGTGATCATTTCAAAATATATAAAAGTATCAAATCATTATGTTGTATACCTGAAACTAATATAATGTTATATGTCAATGATACCTCAATTTTAAAAAGTCAGTCCACTGGAATATGTTTAATACATATTTTATAAACATGCAGGAAAAAATACAATAGAGCAATGCTGGTTACCTTTCTGCATGTTATAGTTACTTTTGAGATCTGATGAAAGCTGAGTGTTTTCTATCAAGACAAAGGTGCATGTCCACAAAGCCAGCTACACTGCCCAAAACCCCTGGTGAGGATTGGGGCCTTAAACAGCAATGGCCAACATAAGATGCAGAGTGGCTCATGCAGTGTTTTACATAATGATGTTGCCTGTTCGTGATGCTTCATATTGGGTAGTTACCTGCTGACACATTCTTGTATTCTTTCAATGCAAAACAGAGAGGTGAACTAGTAAAACAAATGTAACCATAATAAGAGGCAGGACTGAGAGATGTAGCTGAGAAAAGAGCCAACACAGAGCAGCCATATAATGGGAATGATGGAGTCGCTGAGAGGAAGCTGTGGGTATCTGCTTCTGAAAGTTATTCAAGATGACTGTTTCGCTTCATGTAGACAACGAGGGGCATATTCCATTTCCCCGCCACACCTGGCTGTGTAGTTTCTGAGATGTTTTCTGAGTTCCCTTTACTCATTACCCAAAACCTCTAACATCTAAGGCCGTGCTCCTCAAAATTTCCAACCAAAGCACCCCCTATAATCTCAGAGTCATGGAGGGGAGCCCTGTAGGTCCAGAGACCTGGGCCAACCTGCAGGCAGCAAGGAAGATAGTTCACCTTTCTTATTATTTCAAAAACATACCCAATTTTCATATTTCAATCTATAATATACTTATTTTAATATAGGAAGACTATTGTCCAGAAAACCGACCCAATAAGAAAACATGCTGCCGTTTGTCTACCACAATTGAAGGGTTGATTTTTAGCATCCTGGCGCATCTCTGTTCTTCACAAACTAAATAGGCGGGGGGCAAGGTGACCTCACTTTCCCCCAGAAAGTGGAGATGGTCAGCTGCAGCCTCTTGCAAGATTGCAAGGGGGTTTGTAAGCCAGGCTGTGAGTCGCCACTGGTACAGCTGGCCCTGGGATTGTAGTAAGTATTCATCATTTCCTCCTTTTACTGCCCATTCAAGATTTCCTCACTAGCACTTCAGCTGGTCTGAGTGGTTTGACTGATGGGGTAACACAGGCCTTTAACCCCAAGGGGTCTGAAATCTTAGTTGCCTTGCTTGCACGGTGTGCGGTTGCAGACATTGCCATTTACAGTTGTTGTGTAAGCACCTGGAGGGGCCTGGAGGGAAAGGTGCAGATACGGAGAGATGCATAAACTAAACCTGACATGGTAACCCTCTGTGGGCAGTGGCTTATACATTTTGTTTTTTTCATGCAATGTTTCATAGCTGCTTTTCTAAGTAGCAATAGGGTTGACATTTGAAACATCATTTTTGGCTTGTGTGCAGTGTTTAAGTATACTGATATGTCATAATGTCTTTAGTCAGTATTCAATGACAAGAGATTTGTCTCCACAGTGTTTTTTGGCTCACAGCATTTGGAGTATCCATCTTACTTGGGTGAAACTTCTGCATGCCCTTTCCAGATGGACCTTTGAGAGTACAGGGGAAATGATTATGTCTTAGACTAAAAAATCCACTCAATGTGACATCAGTTTATAGAATAGAGAATATTGAATTACAGAATTTTAAAACTAGAGGTCTCAATAATTATGTACATTTAATAGATTAAAAATAATTCCAAAGATTTAAGATGATGTGCTTTACCATGATCATAATCAAATGTGCTAACATACATATAAGTCCTTAATATATTTTATATATGATCTCTTAAAATAGTATTTATTGTTATCCACAATTTACAGATGAGAAGCATATCTAACCAGTAGTGGAAGTGAAACCCAAAACCAAAATTGTGTGATGGCAAAGCCCATGCTCACAACGATACACACACCTGCTCCCACAGCCATTGTGAGCAGGTGAAAGTGGTGGCAAAGCATTAACAGGTGTGCAAGTACACCCTTAGCTCACAGGGTGGAGAAGCTGTGCAATATATGTTTATACTTAACCCATTGAAATGTCATACATCAAAATCGCTGAGTCTAAGAACAAGAACTGGATTTCACCACACAATCCATATAGTTATAACTCTCCAATTTTCATGAAAGCATTTTGAAAGTACTTCCTCTCCAACACCATTTAAAAAGATTAACCAGCAACTGGACAACTTAAACTATAGATTGGCTATGTTAAAATATTCACATCACAGTTATATATTCAGGCGTTATTTCTTTATTGAAATATTTCCCAAAAGTATATTTTTGTCAAGTAAATTGGTAGATGGATAAGGGTAAATTATTGGATACATAGATTTATTCATTAGATAGAATTTATTGCATTCTCTAAGCAGAATTCTTCTGTGATAATGACCAGAAATGAAAACATCCATTCACACAATGATCATTTACTCATTTATTAAGGATTTATTGAGCTCCTGATATATGCCAGACATTCTGTTTGTTTCAGTGAAATAATTGATGGTTAGACTACTTTTGATGAATATTCATGATGATAATAATAAATTGCCCCAAATTTTGGAAAATTTTGAGATGTATTTTGAAGCTGCTTGGAACAAGTAATTGCACACACACACATACACACACACACACACAATCTAGGTTGACTTCAACTTTGAATGAAGTGGTCCCTCTTTTTTATTCTAGACACTGTAGTATAGTTCTTTGGTTTCCCCAGGAAACATACTCTGAGATTTACTCGTAAATGATTGAATGGGAAAGGCTGTTGGGGAACAACAGATGTGAGAGGTGAGGAAACCAGGATTGTGCTGGGGAGAATTTGAATTGTGATGTGACTGCAATTGAGGCCTCGGCCAATGCTGTGAGGAGTGCTGGGCCAGCTTGATCTTCAGAGTTCTCCAGCCCTGAGACCAGGAGTCTAGGCCACTCCTTGTCTCATCGTTGAAAGGGGGTTGCCCCTGGGAAAGGAGCATGAACCTGGGTGAAGTGGTTCTTTTTAGCTGAGGGCAATTATCTCGCAGCAGCCGGGAGATAGAAAGCTGAGTCCTCACAAGGCACACTGAGCAGACACTGAAAGGAGTGACATGGTTTTGGAACCTGTTTTCCATAAAATAATCTTTGGAACTTGAGTGACAAAAGGCACATGAGAATTGGGGCAATTGGTGAGGAGTTATTCTTCTTATTATATTTAAAATAAGTAATAAGGCTAAAGGTGGAGAGATGACTTATAATTCAAATATGTCTTCTTTTTCAGTTTCGCAAGGCAATCCATACAGTCTTTTGCCAGAAGGAAGATGTATAAATGGCACATAATAGTCACCTTGTTCTCCTTAATTGTTTGGAGCCGTGGTTGGGGAGCCCAGACAAACAACGAGTGCAGATCAGTTGCTGCACCGAAATATTTTTTTATTCAAGATTAACTTTCAAGTAGAATTTTGGAAATGGGCCTAGATCTCCACTGACTTACCAAATGCCTGGAAGACGAGACTGAAAAACAGTAACATAAATCCAAGGCTTGGCACTGAGGTGTGGGCATCCGGGAGGACAGCTACAGGTTCCTAAGACTGAGCATTTCCTGTGTACTTTGGTATCAGAGTGATGAGAAATGCTTCTGGGAGGCGGACCCAGCTTGAGTGTAGAATAAAGAAATTAGAAAAGAAAGTAGGAATTTTAAAGAGAATAATTATAGATTTAGGAAGGTAAACACTTCAAAATATCAACTCTGAAAATTAAAAACATCTCAAATGTCCATTTTTATGGAAAGAGTATTGATTTTCTGTCCTAGTCATAATTATCAGGCGTGATTGAAGATATTTGTAACATATTAGAAGTCCCTGTGGGCCCAGGATGTTGTGTCGTCTGTGGAGTAACTGAAAGGAGAGAGCGTGTGTAGTCTGGACCACTCCTAACACGAGAGCTGCTGATGGCTCTGAACATGAAATTCTGATCTGTAGAAAAGGTGTCAACTGACATTGTGTTGCTTCAGAGGAAAGACCAGGAAGTAATGCGCATTCACAGGGATATAGATTTTGATCTAACCTAGAAAGGACTCTCTCACATTCAGATGTACCCACCCCACCGGGACTTGGTCAAGCAGAGGCTGATGGAGGCCACAGGGACCTGAAGAGGCCTTTCCTCCACTGAGTGGGAGGGCAGGACACATATCTGCCAGAAACCTTCCTTCTCCTGAGTCCTCAAAGATGACTTTCTGCATTCTGCCCTGGCTCCTCTCTCGTTTTCAGTCATCGCCACCATGGCCACAATGGGTGCAGAATATCAGGCTGGCTTGAATTCAGCACGGCCTCTGCTCGCTAACCTGATGAAGGTGCAGCCTCGGGCATAAGCAGGGCCTGTCATAGAAAGTGACTTGGAATCGGGCAGAACGTAGTTTGAATTCCTGCTGTTATGCTTTGGGTTAGTCACTTCCCTTTTCCAAACCGTAGATTTCTCTGCCTTGAATGGCCGAGATAATACATAACCGTCGCGTGTCTCTGTGAGGGTTAGGTGAGAATTGTTTCCAAGTGCCTAGTTTGGTACCAAGCCCAAAGTATGCACCCACAAACGTTCCTTCTCCCTCCAGGACCCTTCAACTTTCCTCTCTAATTCCGGTTACTATAGGATGAACATAATGCTCAGTAACTTCAACTCCACTCTGGTGCTGCCTTTTGCCAAAATTAGGTCTCAGATTTGCTGCCAGAAAAAGTCAGGAAGAAAAATAGAGTCCAAGAGGTTAAGCACTGCATAGCCGGATATTTCTCATCATAATTGAAACCTAATGCATCATCTTTCTCACTAAGTTGCCTCCTTTGTTCCTTATGCTGTCACATCTACATCCTCTGTCTCTGGCCCCATCCCTAATTCATGTCCTCTAAGGTGGCTGGGAAGGTGAGCCAGTGGCCCTGGAGACACTTTGGGGCTTCATATAGGAAGGGCAGGGGTCTGGGGCCTGGAAGGGCAGCAAGTAAGATGGGATAAGGTGCAAGGAATGGGGGCAGGCGAGGGAGCAGGACCTAGCAACGCCCTGTCAGACCGCGTGGTCCTCTCAGAAAGGGCCTCGGTCCCTGTGGTGCCTCCTTAACCTCCTGTGTCCACATGTGCCTGGGCATGGGGGCGGGGAACATGGACATGGAAACCTGTAATCTCATTACACTTTGGGAAATGCTCTTCTGAAAACTCAAGAGATCATAAAAACCTGCTATGACAATTTAACTGAGAGAGAAAAACATAAGTATTTGTAAGGAACTCAATACAATTCCTCTCTGATGATTTTATTAGTAATGCCATTGACTCTGTTTCATGGCTGAGTTTTTGTTTGCATAAATCTGAATATAAACTACAGATGCGTGTCCCTGTGAGGGAGGATGCCTTTCCCTGCTTTCCTGTGCTCACTGCCCTGCACTGTGGGTGCTGCTATTAACGGCTCACCTGGCACCTCTCCTGTCTGGGGCCTAGGGCCATTGGAGCTGCCTCCTTCTGGAGGGACCTGGCAGTAGTTTGTACCCTTTCCTTGGCCAATAAGCAACTGGCTGTGGGTAAAAAAGGCCTCATGATCTTGCCTAAAGACTTAGCAGTCTCTGTGGTGCAATTTATTTTCCAAAACCACCCCCCTTCCCCACC
>NW_005359064.1:3001867-3016196 GCF_000412655.1 Myotis brandtii | reverse complement strand
TCCCCGCTTCCCCACCCCCCTTCCACGCCCCCCGCCCCTGCCCAGGGGATCAGGCTGAAGCCACATCCTTCCTTATTTTGTTTTCCCCTTCCCTGTAGGCTCCCCTCCTGCCCTTACAGGTTTCTCATGAGAGCACACATTCATCAATTCCTTGCACAAACACTGCATCTCAGGTTCTGCTTCTGGGGCACTTGCCCTAAGATGCTGCTACAATCTATTCCTTCAATGCCTCCCACACTCTCTATCCCACATATTGAAAGGAATCCCACCCAACATGACACTTGTACAACTGCCAACCCGCTTACTGCCCCCAGAGAGGAAGCAGACCAAGCTCAGCACCACCAGCACTCATCTGGAGATGATGTCCTGGAGCCACTGGTCTCAGAGCCTGTCACCTCGGGTGACATCCAGCCCTCCCTTTCTGTCTCCGTGAACTTTTCACATTTCCAAAAGGAGGAAAGGTGACCCAACCACAATGCCACCATTGGTTAGGAGACCCGAGGCTTGTACAGGGATAATAACGGAAATGAAAACGTCATTAACTGTCATATACATTCGTTTGTTTACTAATTAATTTGGTAAGAAACGAAATTTTCTTGGTCAGTAAAACAATGGCCACAGATCTGTCCTCTAGGAGAGTTTTACTTGCTCATTATCCTTCCAAAGCATAAGAAGGATTTCTGTGGAAGTGGAGGAAGGAGGCCTTAGTCCGTTGTCAGTAGTTACCAACATCATTTGTACTCGTGCTTGGAGAGTTTAGGTGGATGGTACTTTGAAGAATTTTGCTTACAGTACCGTTCTTGTAAGACTGTCATCAGCTGTCTGCTAGTTTTGTTTTCAAAATTATGTTTGCTAGAAACTAATGACAGGAATATTGCTGAGACATGCTTTGAGAATCTCCTGGCCTAATAAACCCTCCAGGAATTTGTCAAACCTGTGAGGTTTCTGAATTTTAGTGGAAATTCTGAGGTTCACCTATTTTCATCTTTTCTCTTAATAACCTCAGAGCATGAGCAGGGTATGATGGATTAGAGTTTTGGCATAGATTTCAGGGAGCACTTCTTAAAACTGCTTTTAAGTGTTGCCAAAATATTGCATTACAGTCAAATCAGTATTACAAAGGGAGGCATCATCATTTTTGTTTGGTGAGGAAGAGGGTACACTGTGAAGAGTCTGCTAAAATTTCTATGTATCCTTCTATGTATCCTCATTCCAATTGCTGGTAAGTCTCAGTTTCTCAATCAGTACATAAACTCTCTCTCTCTCTCTCTCTCTCTCTCTCTCTCTCACACACACACACACACACACACACACACACACACACACACAGGAATCTGGCCACTGCAATTTGCCCAAGCTAATAATGGAGAATAATGGAGTTTGTGGTCTGGAGCCCGTGATCTTTTCTCGCTCTTCCATTGGCTTCCACTGAGCAGCTCTACATTGGAGTTTACACTTCCTCTTGCTTTTACTGAGGCCAAGAGGCATCGCTACCACTATCTGATATTCTGCCATTTAAAACAATAAAGTCCTCTCAAACCTCACAGTCAGATGAAGTAGGGGGTCTGAATCCCAAGAAACAAAGCATATTGCTACTATTAAACATGCATTGTTAGCTCTTCATCCCAAAGCAGTAGACTTCTTCCTGCACCCAATCCACCTTGACTCACCCAGTCCCACATTTTCTCTGCAACCTCACTCCAGATACCAATTTTCTTATTAATTTCAGTGGTTTGTTAACAAGTGACAGAAAGCCTCAAAACCTAGGGAAGGCTAAAACAGGATCCAATAGATTCTCCTGGAAATCTAGAGTAGCAATACAGCTAGTCTCTATTCAATTTACTATCACTGGGAAACCAATAATTCCACAAACTTGGGGCATAAAGCAACCATTTTCTATGCTCATGGATTCTGTGGGTGAGGAGTTCAGATAGGACATGGCAGGAATGCCTAGTTTCTGCTCCATGATGCCCAAAGCCTCAGCTGGAAGATTCAGATTCCACTGGGGATGTATTGGCATCTTGGGCCTGGCGTCCTGGAGGTATTGTTACTTGCATGTCACATGTTTGAAGTTGGTTATTAGCAGAGTCTCATTCAGGACAGTTTCTGCCAATCTTGGTGACTTCTTCATGCACCTTGGGCTTCCTCACAACATGGTGGTCTCAGGGGAATCAGACCTCTTATGTAGTGGCTCAGGACTCCAAAGGACAATGTCCAGCTCAGAAGGCAGAAGCTGTACTGCCTTTTGTAACCTACCTTCAGAAGTCACCTGGCAATAATTCCGTTGCATTCTGTTGGTTACCAGAGAGTCACAAACCCCACCAAACTTAAGAAGGAAGGAGGAATTGGATTCCATGTTTTGACGGGGAAGTGAATGGCAAGGTTTCAGAAGAGCATGTGGAATAGGAGGTACTGGTTTTGTCATCTTTGGAAACACAATCTGTAGCCTCTCAATGGTACTAAAATCAGTACTTGAAAAACCATCAGGTATCCAAGCAGCTCCTTTCTTTATATCTAGTACCTTCTGCTCTGTTTTTGCATGTTGACTCTGCCTTTCAGTCTATATGTGCACGGGGAGAAGAAGAATATGTTATTTCATGTTCCTCAATATCATATCACTAAAATGGGGACAAGAATCTCTAATAATTATTTTTGAGAATTAATGAGATACTCTATATAAAAGGGACTAGCACAGACTAAATTAGAGTTGTACAAGTCTAATTATAAGTTGCCAAAAAGAATCTGGTTTTCCAGACTTGGATCTGGTGTCTTCCTTCGTTCAGTCGGCTGTGTCTGGGACCAGGGTCGCAGGCTGGACCATGAGCTCAGGGGTTGTCATGTAAACCAGGCAGACACTCCGAAAGGGCCTTCTATATTTCTTACATTATTTTATCTCCCCAATTTATTTTAAAACTGTATTGTCAGACTCAGAATTTTTATTCACCCATTAAAAGTATGAACCCTCTTAGAATTCCCCAAGTGCCCTTTGCAATTAGCAAAGCCTATGTAAATAGTTAATGAAACACGTCAGACTTACTATAGAGACGGCAATGTTGCCTTTGCAAAATATTTTGTAGATATCAGTTTATTTTCATTTCTCAGAGCATCTTTATTTCAGCCAGGTCTAAGATGAATCTTGAGGTTGGCAAACTTGCCTCAGTTTTCTTTGCATGAATGCTTTCAATATCCATTCCAAACATGATGTGTGCATCCCCCACTCTAATACACCCTGACAAAGAACATGGGTTCAGTGCCCAGGACCTCCAGGCTTCATGCTGTCCTGACAGTCATAAAGACTCTGTTTGGCCTGTTCTACCCGAACAATATTCGTCAACTTCTGGATGCATTTAAGTGAACTCTAGTCCAACTCAGGTCTGTAATGTCAAAGTAACATCAGAGACTTTTTAGTTGTTCATAATCACAATAGAATACAAACTCTATGGAACAGGGATTTCTCTTTGGTTTATTTATTGTAACACCAGCATCTAGAATAGCGCTTAGCACATACAGTGGATACTCAATGTGGGACGCATAGACAGTTTAATGTATTAACCCTTCAATGAATGTTGACATTTTTGTGTTCAGACCTTAAAAGCCTAAAAGAATGCTGAAGGAGGTTGCTAATAATACATTTTTGGATATTACAGGTCAGTGAACCCCTCAGTACCTTTTAAATTACCTCTTAATCCCTGCCTTTGCACATACCAAGCCCACTTTCTCTCATTCACATTTTTGGATACTATCTGTTCAAATTCAGCAAGAGGAAGTGGGAATCAGAGTTTGGCAGTTTTTGCAATCTGTGAACCTGGGTGTCTCACCTGGGTGTCATGCACTTATCTTGCATGACTCAGTTGTCATGGACTTTTTCGGAACATTGAGATTAGTTTCTGTGATAATTCCCCATTTGGTCCCTTTGACTCACCCAGTGGAGACAGAAGCATAAAGCGAAGGGTAAAAGGCTTTGGTGGATACACAAACTGTGGGTTTGAATTTTAGGTGACAAAATTCTGTATAGAACTGGGGAGAATTTGTTCATTTCTGCCCAGACCCAATACTGCTCTGGTGTATCCCAACAGCCTCTTCAGAGGTCAGATCCTCCTCTTGTGGCTGGATGGATGAAGTACTGAGCTGATGACATCACCAAGCTCCAAAATTGCGCTAGCCATGGTTTCTGAGACAAGGACTAGCCCGACCCTTGGCTCAGAAATCATATATGTTTCAATTCTTGGTACATACTTAGATTATACAAATAAAAAGTTCAGAAAGAGACTTGCAGAGTTGCTGATGTTATTAATCAAATTATTGAAGAAAAATTCTATTGTTTAATGTTAACATTTATTGTATTATTTTCCATTTACATTGTCAAATTGATTTTTTGTATTTAGATAATTGTATTACTTGTGTCTTTAGAGCAACCCTCTCGGAGAGTTTCAATGTACATTAGCATATTAAATCACAAAAAATATTTAGTAAGGAAATATTCTTTGTTAATCTACAATATCCAAAACTTACGTGACCAGATGAATTGCATATCCACATTGTTTTCTTTCCCAGGAAACTATTAATATCTGGGGGAACTAATAGAACACTTTGAGGAAAACACTGCCCTGTGAAGTCAGCAGTTCTCTAAGACCTCTGCTTTTGTGGGTAGAAGAACTCCTAAAGAAATGCTGCTCTTTCTATGGTCACTGCTGCTGCTGTTCATTTTTTGAGTGCCTACTGTGGGTCAGGCACTGGGTCAGGTCTTTACATATATTCCCTCAAATCTTTACAATACCCCAACCAGGAGAGTTTGAAATGCCTATTTTACCAATGAGAAAACTGAGATTCATGGAGGTGAAATAATTTTCTCAAAGTCAAAGTGAACCCCATGCACACTTTGACTATGCAATGCTGCCTTTCAAATAATGCTATTTTTTTTTTGCAGTCCAGGGTCACCGTGCAATACAATACAATTCAGAAAGTTCACTTTCCATGGTTAAGATGAATAACTTTTTCTCCTTGTCCCTTAATGTTATTCCTTGTTTAGTACTGCTTGCATGTGCAGTAGTAATGTGAGCAAGAAGGTACCTGCAGTGGTGGATAATGCATAGGCTCCTTAAATAATGTATTACAGACAGGACATTAAAAGGTTATGCATTCAGTTGCTGATGTAGCACTAGAAAGTGGATATGTTGGATCACGAAGGGAGAGGAACTAATAAATGCTTCTTCCTATGAACCTGCGGAGCAGCAAATCTCACAAAATTGCCTCTGTAGTTCTCTTGACTGTTTTCATCTCTCCCCACTCTAGCCCCAAACCGCCTTTCCAACCATCTTATGGTGCCCGCAAGTCATTCTGATAGTCCTTGCTGTTGACTTTGGGAAGGCTACTTCTTTCAATGCTGTACTAAAATCCAAGGTTGGACTACTGGAGCCTACTAATGACCTCATATCAGTTTTCTAGGTGCCAGTGCATTGGAAAATCCAGGTTAAGCAATTATACTTTACAAGTCTCATGATTCTATGATTTGAGTGATATTTTATGACTGGTGAGAGAAACTCTTGCATGTATAGAGACTTTCTTCTTTTCTTGAACATGGTACTATGAGTTGCAATTGTACTTATTACATCGATCTGAGGGTAAGGCTCAAAGACCAGGTAATATTCAATTGATTAATTTATAGAATGTACACATAGGATGTGTTCTTCATAGTCACCTATAAAAAGTGCCATGAGAATTAGTTCAGCAACAAAGATTCTGAGGTTAAAAAATACTCCCTAAAATTTATTTCAAAAACGCATTGTTAGAGAAATTTGAGGAGCTATTTCTGGTGTTTATGAAGTTACAAAATGCCAAATAATGCATAATGCTCTAATTTCTCAGATGTCTTACAAATATTCAACTTAAATCAAAACATTTAACAGAGAAATGAGAACTAAACTAAAAATCACCTTAAAATACTACACTTTAATTTAAAGTTGGATTTGTTTGGTTATTGGCTTTCATTACACCGTCAAGTTGCCCAATTCCTAACTTAAGTATATCACAAATTTAAATTTTAGAAAGAGTAGCAAATGAAGAGGTAAAGCACTGCATTTATGGAAGATTTCCAGCAGTCTAAGGCAATTCTCAACTTAAGTAAGAGGAAAGAAAGCCAATAAAGCTATGAGCTTCTCTTTTATTTTGATTAACTTCTAATGTCCATTTTAAGTCAACTCTAGTATTCTCCCAAAGAATGTAAGCATACCAATATCACTGCATTTTTCCAAAATCTGCTATGGCCATTGAAATTATTATTGTAAATAAAATATTTACATATTATATAACCAAATGAAATGTCTATGTAGATGATTGCTACTTTTATAAAAGTTAAGTTGGATGTTTTAGAAAGACTGTGTAAAAGTGATGGGCTAAAATTTTTATATTGAATTAGTTATTTGTGAGATTACAGTTAAAAATTAGAACAAATGGTGTAGAATAATTTAAAAATCTAGGGAGAGTCTTCACTTGGTTGAGTTTGAGAGTGTTTTTAATATCTTTCTCCACTAAGTAAAAAAAATCTTAGATGATACATTATAGGTGGTTTATACAAGAAAAACATTGCAAAACACCAAAATGCAGACTCATACACCAAGAAAATGTCTTACCTTAGGTCAAAAAATTTTTAGAAATGCACATTTATATCTTTTACTTGACAATCATATATTTTACGTAGTGTTCCCCCTGTTATTTTAAGTACCAACCTGGCATCATAGATAGTTACTACAATATCATCGACTATATTCCCTATACTATACTTTTCATCTTCAATTATCTTGCTCAGATTATTTTACAGAAAACAAAGTATTTTTCAATTATAGGAGAAATATTTCATCTGGACAATTGCAAGTGATACTAGCTCATATTTCAGTAAATTAAGAGGTCTTGTTGCTTAGAGTATAGATGTCAGAAGACAAAATCATATTTGTATATATCATGAAGGATGAAAAACTAGTAGTTTTGTTTTGCTCTGATTAAAAAAAGAATATCATAAGTAGTTGTCAGAAACATCTAGGTAGCCCATTCTAAAATAAAAAGACTCAAAAAAGTAATTTAAAGAACAGTATTTTTTAATGCAATGAAAACCCTACATACTATAGCATAGTGTAACAGGGCACCATGTCTAAATGATAATTTAAAAGACTCATTTATATGAAAAATAACATTTTAGCTTCTCTATGCTGATGGGCCCGGAATAAGGATTGTAGGAGAATTCTGAGAATTATCAAACTAGCAAACTGGGCTTAAAAAGTATTCTTCCATGCTTCCAAGAAAGTATAGAATTGAAAAACAAAACACTTCATATTAGAAACATTTTTTCATAATATCCATAAAGGAATGAATAGCAAGACTTGCATAAACTGTGGCAATTGTTTAAATGAGCCTATTATTCATTGACTCGACTGAACGCAGGAAGCAGCTAAGCAGGTTCATTCAATCTCTTCAGTCCCTTCCATCACTATGAAGACCTGTGGGCAGCCAGAGTGTGACTGTTGACTGGACATGAACACAGAGAGAAGCCACAGAGGGGCCACAATGACCGTTCCTAGGAACTCTACTAGACCACAGACACCAAAGCTGATTCATCTCCAAAATCCGACAAACTCACACACACAGAGAAGTACATAGAAAAGAAAATTAGATCACTGTCCCAAAATCATCTATGAACTATGAAACCAAAGAAGCCTTAGAATTTTTAAGCTATAAGGAAAGTTAGTGATTATCAAATGAATGCATTTATATTCTGTAGGAAACATTTAACCATGCTTGAGACAGCATTTGCGTTGTGAGGTACAATTTAAGTTTTATTTTTCATGCATTTCTGTGTTATTCTAAAATAATTTTATGAAACAATAGCTTAATGCTAATTTAATATTTCCAGGACACATATTGTTTTCCCCAACTTGTGATAGCCAAAGCCTTTACTTTGAGATGATCTAATATTGCTTGTATATCTGAAATCAGATAGATGACTAGCAAGATAAAGAAATGCTACTTTAAAAGCATAAGTCTCTGGATAAAATTATTTGCAAGTGCTCCTTAGCTCCCTCAGGAAAGGAAAGAAACTGCTGACATACTGGAGAAGAAACAGGCTACATACATTAGTGAGGACTCAGGCTGTCTTCTTCTTTGTGTGTACTTGCTATCAACAAAGTATCAGGTGAGCAGAGCACAGTCAAATTCATTTAATCTCTTCTCAAAACTTACTATGCACATCAATCAATCAATCTGGGTTAAAAAATATTCAGTTGGTATTTTATTGCAAGACTGCCCAGAACCTTTAAGATTCTAAATTTCTCGTGAGCCTCTAAGCATTAGACATTATATTGAGCATTTCCACACATGTTGGACTATGAAACCCTTTTTCTAGCACTTCATAGTTTCTGAAACACAGATTGGGAAATGTTACCATGGCTGGCCAAATACTGGGAAAATGTGTTTGTTCATAAAAGTGGAGATAATTTTTTTAAGCTGTGCGTGTAAAAAAAGTAATAACAATACTGGGAAAATGTGTTTGTTCATAAAAGTGGAGATATTTTTTTTAAGTGGAGATATCTTTTAGGTTTAGCATGTTACTATGTCTGTGCATGTAAACAAAAGTAATAACTTTTTAGAGCTGGGGCCTATTTTTCACTTAATCTAATAATCTCTGTATACATATTATTGCCACAAGTATTCTTAGAACCTATTTGGCAACAGTCAGGATGAAGGGTTTCTATGGATGAATGAATGAATCCAGCACCTTGTGCAGCCTAGTTATTGCAGGCTCCTTTACCCTTTGCCATTGCTAAGTACTTGAGCCAGATTGGGATGGATTTTGGACAGGTCAGAGTGGATGGCCTTTCCCTTACAAGTGGGAAGAAGGAAGTGAGGTAATGAACTTTGGAGGTAGTACTCCTACCTCAGGACACCCCTTAGTCATATAGTCATTATTTGATGGGGTTCCATTGCTGAATACCAAAAGTTATCTACTCATTAAACAAGGCCACCTGTGTCTCTATGTGCTCAAACAGTTCTCTGTTTGGAGGCTGAATTCATGGAGTGAAACTGCATTAGTTGACTTATGTTTAAAAGAAAGATCCTCTTATCTTGAGTTATGTTTTGATGCCCTGAAAGACTTACTGGCAGGTTATGATTTATGACTTGCTGCACATGATTTATGGGTCATGTTCATAATTATATTGATAAAATAAACATTCCTTGCATATGCAGTTCCATTATGCACTTAAATATTAAAACAGTATTAAATGCTTTCAAGTTTTTCTCAAGGACTTCAGACCCAAAGTCTACAATAATAATGATTTGTAATGTTTGGGGAGCCTGTGAAATTAGTTAAAAGTATTCAAACTGTTATAACTGTGTTTGTTGCTTACTGGTCAGCGTTGTGTCTTGAGACATGGCCAATCATGGTCCAGGTAACCATGGTGATGGTCCAGGTAACCGTGGTGATGGTTCAGATAACCATATGTGTTAAGACAGACACAGGGCCAGCACCTGGAACTAAAGTTGTTGACTTGCATAGGACAGTTTGGAACTCAGACCCAGCTTCAGAGACTGGGCAAAAGTCCAGGCTGGTTATCTGGGTATGGTCTTTTAAAGGTATAGTGCATCTGGGAGTCTACCCCAAAGTAAGGATAAGGCATCTGGAGGTCTGACCTGAAGGAAGGTAGAGGTCGAAGGTTACACTTTGAAGGGAACAAGCAATGAGATCAGGAGAAATCCCCTAGGAAGGTTGACTACCCTCCAGGCAGGGCTCCCCAGGAGTGTAGAGGCAGATTAGCCTTCCCTGGTCCTTGGCTTTCTGAGCTCACATGTGAATGTTAGTGTCCTCAGAAGTAATTACATTAGGAAACTGATATTTATCAAATTCACCAGGGTCTGATGATTAAAAACCAAAGTACCAATTTATTTCTTTACAGTCAAAACTCAATGCAAAGGAGATATTAATTAGATCTGCTGCCCAGCTTATTTTCTCCTTGTAGACATATCTACATGGGAGTCAAATGATAATCAGAGAAATACAGTGGAGCATGAGCTCTTAGCAAGAGTAGGTATCTTAGGCATTAGTAGCATGCACTTGTCCCCATTACCGGATATTCTGCCCGATGAATAGTTTCATGCTACCTGGGGTAAGGCTTCTTCCTTGCACAGGCAGGAGACAGTGTCAGAATTTGCTCCTTGCCTGTCTTTTTCTCTGCCTGCATTACTAATCATTTCCATTTTTCTTGGCACAATGTTTTTTTATTTTTATTTTTTTTTTTAGATAAACCAGTATCTTTTTTGTCCTCATCAGGTAGTGCTGACCTGAGAGCCATTCTGCCTCTTGATGGTGAATTGTTATAACTGTTTTCTGAACCATTTAAATGTTTGTTTTAAGATTAGCTCTTAGAGATGATCTACTTTCCAAGTTCCTGGGGTGGGAAAGTTGTGGGAGAAAAGCCCCTCATTGTTGAACCCAAGA
The DNA here is from genome assembly GCF_000412655.1 of Myotis brandtii. Taxonomy (NCBI): domain Eukaryota; kingdom Metazoa; phylum Chordata; class Mammalia; order Chiroptera; family Vespertilionidae; genus Myotis; species Myotis brandtii. The sequence continues at coordinate 3,005,713 of NW_005359064.1, read as the reverse complement.
GGTACCTACAGTGGGTAGTGAAGCCGAGCAAGAAGGATGCCAGAAACAGCTGTATTTAAAGACCTAAGCAATAGGAAAGTGTAGGACAGAGGTGAAAATTCCATCATATTTATTGGAACATTACTTTTGGTATTCTAACCAGCTGAGGCACAACCCTGTCTATAATTAGGTTCAGTAGTACAGATGGCAGAAAGCAAAAACATTCCTTCTTCCCTCCCTCATCCCTACTTTCCTTCCAACAATGTAAGACTTAATGGCTTCCATATACAGCTGCTAAAATAAAATTGCAGATATCAATTCTTAATAACAATTTGCGTTCATATCCGAAACATTCCATGCTTGCTTGATGCTGTTGCTGTTTGTTTGTTATATCCATCCTCTACCTTGGAGACTTGTTTTTCACCTAGATGGCCTTTTGATGGTAAAAGTAGATATATTTTCCCTCATCTATTAACTCCATCTTGATTTGCTTCTTCATAGACATTTTTTTATTGTTTACCTTCTTTTGGTCTTGTTCTTTCCTCCCAATGGGATGATGCTAGATGGATGCTTCATTTCTTTACTGATTGCCTCACTGAAACATTTGCTTCAATTAGAGGAATTGGCAAATCTAAAAGGTTCTTAAATATTTCAGAAAAATAAATGGCAGATAAATTTCCTAAATAGTTAATTGTTGGGACTTCTGGGAAGATGGGGTAGATGTAACTTTCCCTCCTCTTCCCATTAAGGACAACTTAAAACCCCTGGATATTATAGATAAAATAAATAAAAGAAGACTCTGAAAGGTGGAAAGGAGAAAGTAGGCTAGTTGGTGAAGGGGGACTCATGAAATAGCATGGTGATGAGGTTATTTTTTTATTTTTTTATTTTTTTGCCTCAGATATTCCAGACCTGGAGCTGAAGGGGTCAGCGATGTGGAAACAACAATAGGTGCAGATGACAGAAGCTAAACAGAAGGCTCTGTCTCAGTCTAGGACACGGGCAGCCAGCAGGACAGAAAACGTTTAGATTAATAACTTCTCTATTTAAAATGCTTTAACCATAGCATTGATATATGTTTGTTTCTGTTTTCAATAATTTTAAGTTAAATAATTTAAAAATAATTTGCTTCTTTAAAAAATTTAATATTTTATACTTATTGCTTTAATCCACCTGTCATATTTGAGTTAATGGTGTGAAGGAAATATCTGCATCATTTTAACTTTCAAATATTTATTTTAGCTCTAATTTTCACTCTAAATGGTCTCAGTTTTTGGTCAACTGTAATAACTGGAGTCAAAATAAATCTATAAATATTAAATTCGTTCAATAACCACTTATCAATATACTTGACTAAGTACCAGATGAATTAATACACTTATTATACTCTTTTTAAAAATATATATTTTTATTGATTTTTTACAGAGAGGAAGGGAGAGGGATAGAGAGCTAGAAACATCGATGAGAGAGAAACATTGATCAGCTGCCTCCTGCACACTTCCTACTGGGGATATGCCCGCAACCAAGGTACATGCCCTTGACTAGAATCAAACCTGGGACCCTTCAGTCAGCAGGCCAACACTCTATCCACTGAGCCAAACTGGTCAGGGCACTTACTATACTCTTTTGCTGGTGCTGTTGCAAATATAATCATTCTTCCAAGAAAGGGTTCGCAAAAGATTATCTAGAGACAGTTGACTGGGGTACTCTGGGATGAGTAATTAACTCCACTTAGGGAATTCAGTTACACTTGCTATGATCATCATAAAATGTAAAGAAAACTGAGAACTAGAGACATTAGTGACTAGACCAAATTTACACACTTTAGGGACAAGATTGTAGTAAGAAACCATCTCTCATTTCTCTGCTCAATGCTGTTTTTATCACATTGCAAATAACCTTAAACCTATCCATTCATCATAGAGCATGTGTTTTTGACTCCTAGACAATAATTTTGCTGAATTAGCTTACTTTAGTATTCATGATTTACTCTTGTGTGGGGAAAAGATAGGATTAAAAAAGGTGGGTGTATAAATCTTTCTTTTCATTATTTTCCTCTCTAATTTATTCTTTTTGGTGTATTATTGAATTTCCTCTCAACTTATGATTTTCACAAGTTGAGAGACGAGAACTGGGTCACAATAAAACATTAGGGCAAGTAATTGATGATCACATTGGAAGTGCCATTAGTTTCATTGAACAGCCTTAATGTACTTAGCATTGTTTATAAAAATGTTTCTATGTCTTGTGGAAGGAATATTCAAATGATATTGTCATTGCTTCAGATCAATACTTACAAAGAGTATTACATGTTTCTCCTTTTTTTTCCCCCGCCCTTGACAATCCCCTGGTTTAGCATTGTTTATAAAAATGTTTCTATGTCTTGTGAAAGGAATATTCAAATGATATTGTCATTGCTTCAGATCAATACTTTTCAAGTTTCTATAATTAGATTACTATGTAGAACCAGTGTGAATGAGGTGGTTAAGATTTAGTATGGGTGTGATTAGAAGTGTTAGAAAGCTACTTATATCCTTTGATATTGTTTTTAAAAAAAAAGCCTGACTACATGACTAAATACTGCATGGACACACACATGCACACACGCACATGCACGCACACATGCACACACACTTCTCTTTGAGGGTGAATATGGCACAGGCAAGGGGCTTAGAAAAGAATAAGTAATTTAAACTGTTAGAGTGTGTTATCATTAACTATTTTCTTAAAAAATAAATACTGTATTCTAGTGCTTTCTAATTTAGTTAGCCAAGAAAATGAGAATCATTAATACTAGAAATCATAAAATAAAATTAAAATCAACTTTATCCAATGCCTCAAAGGAAGGCACTTTCAATTGCTTATTTTTCTCAAGTATTTCATTATTCTTGCTGGTGGAATGCAAAATGAATGGCTGGTCTAGAGCCTTCCCAAAGGCACTGGGTGCTTAGATAATAAAACAAAATCTTTGGCAGAGAAGAGATTGTTTATGCTTTTCTTTTATTGCTTACTAAAGGCCAAAAGGCTACTTTAGAGGGATCGATATTCCTGAATTGCAAACTTTTTAGAAGCCTAAAGGAAATGAATCTTTGTCAAGTAAATGTTAACCCTCTCTCTGCTATAGGAAAGCAAAGCTGGTTCTCCCTTACAAATTTAATTTTGCCCTGCTTTGGTGAAAAAGGAGACGTCATCTTCCAGGAGCTCATGACTAGTTAGTGTTAGCTTTATTATAACCAGCCCACTCTTCCTTCTTAAAGACTATGAGCTGGGTCTGGGGCTTCAGAGAGTTCCGAATATTTGCAGGATGTGAATATTTGCCGAGGCCATGACTAAATCATCTCTTTTTGTTCTTCAGTCTCAAGCCTTTATCTTAAATATCACCTCCTCACTTAGGGCCAATCGTTCTATCTCTCCCTCTCTCCTCTCTCTCCCTCCTTCCGTCCCTCCCTTTCTCTCTTTCTCCCCCCTTCTCTCCCTCTTCCTGTCTGCCCCTCCGTCCACCTCCCCTCCCTAACTCTGTCTTCCTCTCCCTCCCATCCTCTCTGTCTGCTATCCCTCCCTCCCTCCCTCCTTCTCTTACTCTGAGAAAAGAGAAGACAGGAAAAAAAAAAGAGATAAATATCACCTCCTCATTGAGGCTTTCTCTAGCTCCTGAGAGCAGTTGGACTTCCTGGCATATGTTCTCAGTGCTACCCAGTTTTCTTCTATCATAGCACTCTTCTCATTTTTTTGTTAATATTTGTGTAACTTCCCATCTTCTCTGCTACACTGTAAACTCCATGTACAGAGCCTGTCACATCTTCAAGACCAGCGTTTGGTTCAGGATCAGGCACAAACAAATGTATGTATTCGCAGGGCCGAGTGAAT
>NW_005359064.1:2968350-3001841 GCF_000412655.1 Myotis brandtii | reverse complement strand
CATCTGATGCCTTTGGAACCTGCATGGGGCATCATTTCTCTCACCTTCAACATGAAGAAATGGAAGTTCAGGGTTGACATGATTTACTCTGGGTCCACAGTGAGAGGTAATTCTGGTAGTTTCAAACCTTAGTCTGTACATTGCTCAAGTCTCAGCTCCTTCTACTCTATAAAGCTTCCTTCAGCATTTCCTAAATTCCAGCCACTCCTGATCCTGGGAGGCAGGCTAGAGGAACCCTCAGCTCCCTCTTCCCTGCAGTCTCATTGCAAGCTTTGCCCAGGGGAGTCTTCTTTGCCTCATTCTTAGCTAAAATCAGTGTCAAGTGGTGATAGGCCAAAGGCAGTATTCTTGTCCTCTAGCTAACTCACAACTTTTGGGGTGGAGAAGAGGAGGGTAGCCTGAGTGGCATCTTTAAAGACCAAATTAAAGAGTGAGAACATATTTATACATGCTCTGGGCTGCACTAGGACCACAGATGGACAACATCAGCACTATCCTGGAACATACTAGAGTTTCAGAGCTCCAGGAGAAAAACAAACCTGATCCAGTCTACCTAAGAACTCAATAGGGAACTCATACAACTTAACAAAAAGAAGATAAACAATCCAATCAAAAAATGGGCAAAGGATCTAAATAGACACCTTTCAAAAGAGGACATTCAGAAAGCCAAGAGACATATGAAAACATGCTCAAAGTCACTAATCATCCGAGAGATGCAAATCAAAACAACAATGAAGTACCATCTCACACCTGTCAGACTGGCTATCATCAACAAATCAACAAACGACAAGTGCTGGAGAGGATGTGGAGAAAAAGGAACCCTCATGCACTGCTGGTGGGAATGCAGACTGGTGCAGCCACTATGGAAGACAGTATGGAGTTTCCTCAAAAAACTGGAAATGGAACTCCCATTTGACCCTGTGATCCCACTTCTAGGAATATATCCCAAGAAACCAGAAACACCAATCAGAAAGGATATATGCACCCATATGTTCATAGCAGCACAATTCACCATAGCTAAGATCTGGAAACAGCCTAAGACGTATAGAAGATTTAACCAGAGCAGTCTGCGCCATAGCCCAAAGGAAATTCTAGCTCAGGATTTCTGAAAAATGAGAAAATCCATACAAAGGATTTCAAACAGAGATGGGACATAATCAGTCTTGTATTGTAGAGAGATTATTTTGGTAGCAGAGTAGAATATGCATCATGGCTGGGACTAGTCTCCAGGGAGGGAGACCAGTTAAGAAACTATTGCAATAACTGAAGCAGACCTTTCAACAACAATAAAAACTACAATCCAAGTTTTCAGAGAATATAACTGCAGTCTATAATTCTATGTATCTAATTTATATTTTAAGACTGAGGACAAAATAAAGAAGTTTTCAGACAAAGAAGAGCAATAGTTGACCATTCACGGACCTTCACTGAAAGAATTATTAAAGGACTTAACCTAGGGAAAGAAAATTCAACCAAGAAGGAAGGACTCAGATGAAATTATGAATGATGATTAAGAAGGTGGTACTTATATGGGTAAATCTAACTATGTATTGACTACATATATAATTGGCTATTTGAAGAAGATTTCTGTGAGGGCATGAAAGGAACTATTAACAGAAGTTATGATTGAGAAATGATTTTATAATAAACAATGGGAGAAAGAGTTTTAAAATTTCATTATTACTGTTACAAAAGAAATTAAAATGATGGCAAAAAAATTTTTACTTCAGAGAACCTATTTGAAGTTGAATTATTTTTAAGAAATAAAAATTTCTTCTTACTTTACTCAAGTAGTTTGAATTGAGGATATAGATATAGTTTCCCAAAGTTGCTTGAGAAAAGATATTCATTGTTTTTGAAATTTGTAAACTTTAAATTCTTGCTACCAAATACTCACAAAACACTTTGATAGACACAGAGCAAAAGTAAATGTAATATATATAGTCAAATGGGCAAGAAAGTATTGATAAAATAGAACCAAGGTAATAATAGTAATATGTGGAGAAACAAAAGACAGACAGAGGGATGTATTTAATATAAAGCAAATTAAGGTCTTATATTATTTGAGAGGGTGGTAAAGTTATTAAATATATTTACAGGATGTTAATCAAATATATGTATATTAAAATTTAAGGGGTAGCACAAAAGTGAGAGTTTTAAAACAGTTTCCTCAGTAAAAAATAGTTAAGCAAAAAAAAATTAGTAAGAATAAAAAGCATTTGAAAAACAAGTGATTGAATACATGCATGCACTCAAGATTTAAACAACATTCTTTTCAAGCACTCAAGGAATATTTATAAAACTAGACCATGTAGGAGTCCATAAAGCCAATATCAAAAGAGAGTAAAAATCTGCTATCACACAGAACATCTTATCTGACCACAGTGCCATTAAGCTAGAAATCAATAACAAAATATAATTAATTTTCCCATACTTTTGAAACTTTAAAAAAACTTTAACTCATGGGTCAAGTAATGAGCATAAAATTTGAGAAACTACATGGAGAGTGTAAATGTTGTATAAAGAGGTTTAGTGATTCTACCCACAGACAACAATTATAAAAACCAGGCAAAAATTGGAAAATGGCCAAAAACACAAAGAAACTTGAGACAAGTTTACTCATTAAGGACTGTTACTGCATGGGATTAAAAAATATAAATTAATGACCTTTCTGCCTAGGGCCATTCCACAATCCCCTTACTTAGTCAGATACTGGCGTTAGTGACTTGAAGGGGCAAATGATAGTTTAGCAGAGCAGCTAGAAATTTTAAGGAAAAATTTGAAAGCAAAAGATCAACAGAATGGCTAAAACCCAACCTCTAAGCATAAACTCTGTCCAAATCCTTAGGTAAGTATGGATTAAAGACTAACTCTGTCTTCCCCTCCCTCCCATCCTCTCTGTCTGCTATCCCTCCCTCCCTCCTTCTCTATGTACTACACACAAAAGATTTGAGAGCTGCAAGAAAAAGCAGGTAGAATTTAGAGCAAGAGGTTACACTTGAAAAGTACAACTTCTTCTGGTAAGATTTTTGAGTTTCAGTGCCTTTGAGCACATTTCCCAACACATGCATAGTGAAAACTATAGAAAGTGGAAATTTTATTGGCTTGAAGTGTCACAGCACAGAACTTAGGGCTGGCATAGTAACTGGAAATTTAGGGAACAAAACTTGGAATCAAGGGAAGCACTGAGAAGATAAGCCTCAAAATGTGAGTATAAAGCCTGCATAAATCTTTGGCTGATTGTTAAGCTACACAGGTTTAGGATAGATCCCTCCAGGGGCCATGATGAAAAATCAGCAGGTAGATACCAAAATCCAGCGCATGCACGACATCAGCTGCTGCTCACCATAGACACGAGAGACCTCACAAATAACTACCTATGAGGACAAAGAACTCCAAAAAGACCTCAGAAAAATATGGCAGATTCTAGAGTTTGTGTAGTGTATAATGTATTATTTATAATGTCTAATTTTCAACCAAAACTTACGTGATTTGCAAATAGATTTTTTAATCCTATAATCACAAAAAATAATCAATAGTAACTAATTTCAACTGGCCTATAGTTGCATTCAACAACAAAAAATACATAATGGCTTTATAAATATATTCAAATAATTTAAAATATATTCAAAATTTAAAGGAACACATGGTATAATGAGTGAACAAATAAGAAATCTCAACAGAGAAATGGAAACTATAAAAAAGAAACAAATGGAAATTCTAGAGCTGAAAGGTGCAATAAATCTATAAAAAACTCACCAGATGGATTTAATAAAAAACTTTTACACGGCTGAGAAAAAAATCAGTGAATTTGAAAATGGGTAATAGAAATTCTGAAATTCTGAGAACCTATAAAAGGATTAAGGAAAAGCAAAGAAAGGCGTAGAGACTTGTGGAACAATAGCAAGAGGTCCAACATATATGAAATCAGAGCTTCAAAAGGTGAGAAGAAAGAGAATGGGGGATAGAAATGTTTGAAAATTAATGACTGAAATTCCTTTCGTGGGAGAGATCAACCAAAGGACTTGTATGCATGCATATAAGCATGACCAACAGACACAAACACCAGGGGGGTGAGGGCATGAGTGGGGGCAGGGGGTGGGAGGGGGACAATGGGAGGATAAGGACACATATGTAATACCTTAATCAATAAAGAAAAAAAAATGAAATTCCTAAATTGGGTAAAAACCTTTAACTTATCCAATAAGCCCAATAAATACCAAATAAATTGAATACAAATAAGCCAGGCTAAGTGCATCATAGTCAAACTTTAAAAAGCCAAACATAATAAATCTTGATTAACCAAAGAACTTATATGCATATATGCATAACTCATGGACATAGACAATAGTGCAATGAAGGTAGGGGGTAAGGAGGGTTCAGGAGGGAGGGGATCAAAGGGGGAGGGAGAGGGGCATCTGTAATACTTTCAACGATAAAGATAAATTAAAAAAATAAATCTTGAAAGAATCAAGAGAAAAAAATTACACACTTCATACAGGTGAACAATGGTTAGATTAATGGTCAATATTTTAAAAGAAACAATAGAAGCCAGAAGTTGTTGGAATGACATATTCAAAAAGTGAAAGAAAAAACTATAATCAAGAATTCTATATCCATCAAACTATCTTTCAAAATTGAAGTGTTAAATTAAAAACATTTCAGATGAAAAAAATTCATTGCTAGCAGTCTTGTACTTCAAAGTACACTAAAGAAATTTTTTCAAAATGAAGGAAAATGATACCCGATGGTAACTTCATCTTCAACAACCAAAATAAGAGCATTAGAAATGGCAAATAAATATGAGTGTGTATATATATATATATTTACCTTCAATTTTTATAAATTTGAATATATATTTACCTTCAATTTTTATAAATTTCCATTGCAAAGTTTCTCCATTTTCAGAAGTAATTAAAAACTAACTTTAAGTAGATTATGATAAGTTAAAAATGCATGTTGTAATCTTCAAAGTAATCTAAAAAATAATTCAAAGTAATGATATTAAAGTTGTCAACAACACATACCATGCTGACCGGATGGATGTTTGATAAAAGCCCTTGGTTGCCAATCAGTGTTGGCCACTCAATATTTTAGATCAGAAAATTGCTTGAGACAGCTGCCAGATATAGTCTTTTTTTTGAGAGACAGTATTAGCCTGTCATTGATCACTGATTGAAACTATCTATTATTAAATGACATAAATTGTTTTGAGACCTAAAATGCTGTGCATGCAATGGGTTATGTCATAAAAATATTCCAATCAAAAGGGAGCTACACAGAGGATTCCCTCATCAAAAATAAATGGTGTATTTAAGAATATGCTACAGGAGAATCCACTGAGGGAACCCATTGCATACATAAGCAAGTGGCAACTATGGCTTTAAATCTCCCTGATGAGTTACTTAACCCATATATGATTAATATTGAAGGAGCTCAAAAGAGCAACATGGCTTACAGAAATGCGAGGTTCAATACTCATCACAATGGTGGCTGCATTGTGCCTGCTGATGGCCAGACAATTACTGTAGAAAGTTAAGATCAATCCACTCAGTGGACAGAATTCATAGTGATGTTCCAAGAATTAGAGAATCTAAGTGATATTGACAAAAATGTGCTAAGAATTAATATTGACTCTTGAGCCTTAGATGACTGAAAAATAAAAGAAATCCTGGTATCAAGTTTACTGATATAGAGAAACATTACAGGCATTGCAGTAAGCATTCTCCACCTTGTGCCTTCGCCCCTCCCTACCTCCTGGTATTTCAACCTTGTGTTGTCCCCTCCCTTATTTTAACAGGGATTGTCTGTGTGACCAATAAAATAAGGTGGAAATAATGGCATATCACTTTCAAGGTTAGAATTTAAAAGACACTGATTCTGTCTAGGTTCTCTCACTCAATTTCTCTTCCTTGGATTACTCATTCTGCTGAAAGCTAGTTGAATGTGGTATGCAGATGACTGTGGCCATCATAGACAGCTCAACAACCACTTCATGAGGACTAAACATCCAACTAAGTTGCAACTGAATTTCTTACCCTCAGAAATTGTGAGATAATAAGTACTATTTTTAAAAATTGTTTTTTGGGGTAATTTGTTGTATAGCCACAGATAAGTAATACAGATATGAGAAGGAAAAAATCAAAGTGAGTCGTTGATGTTCAACAATAAAAACTTTTCTATTCAGAAGGGCACCAGAGTCAACAAATGACTATCCTCACTGGAAGTGGCCTCTTGCGTAAATGAGATCAGTGGTCATGGGGACATTCCAGCAATTCAATAATGGGCAGAAGAAAGGTAGATCTCACTGACTATTTTGCAGGCTTAAAATGAGATTAAAACTTGTTTGGTTTGTCAATATGGAGAGAACCCAAACAGGCAACATTGGTCATGACTCCAGTAGGATATAGAGCAGTGGTTCTCAACCTTCTGGTTCTTCAAATACAGTTCCTCATGTTGTGACCCAACCATAAAATTATTTTCGTTACTACTTCATAACTGTAATGTTGCTACTGTTATGAATTGTAATGTAAATATCTGATATGCAGGATGGTCTTAGGCGATCCCTGTGAAAGGGTCATTCAATCGCCAAAGGGGTCGCGACCCACAGGTTGAGAACTGCTGATATAGAGGGTTTTGAATGTGATAGACATTTATTTTGGATTTGATTTGGTTATGGAAGCAATTTCTTCCAATACCATCAGATGATTAGACAGAAAATATTTCAAAGCGACCCACAGGTTGAGAACCGCTGATATAGAGGGTTTTGAATGTGATAGACACTTATTTTGGATTTGGATTTGGTAATGGAAGCAATTGCTTCCAATACCATCAAATGATTAGACAGAAAATATTTCAAGTTAGATCTTCACAACAAGGAATACATTTTACTGAAGATGCAGTGCAACAATAGGCTAAAAATACCATATTATATTATTCATAGAGCAGTGAAATATTAGAAAACTGGAATGGACAATTAAAACACATGCTTACTAAATTGGGGCAATGGATACAGAATTAAAGGGATGGCTTACATTTCTAAATTAATGTATGACATTAGGGGATCATCAGCAGATATATTGAGAAATATATAGAAGAGAAGAGGGAAAAGTAGTATGGATATATATTAGACAAAGGGATGACTCAAGACTCAGGTGGGACTGAGCCATATGGCACAAGATTTCATCATGCTACTCAGAATGATGCTCAATTTAAAACATGAATTATTTTTCTTTTTTGGGAATTTTCCATTTAACATTTTTGCACTTTCATGAACATATATGTAAAAATCCTGAACAAAACATTTTTCAAGTTAAAATATATAAAAGAATAACCCACATGGCATGGCTCAGTGGTTGAGTGTCAAACTATGAACCAGGAGGTCACAGTTTGATTCCCAGTCAAGGCATAGCCCAGGCATAGCCTCCTGCACACCCCACACTGAGGGACTGGGCGCTGCCATCTTGTGGCTGTGGGTGCTGACATCTTTGAGGTGGGGGCAGTCAATTAGCATATTCCCTCCTTATTGGCTGTGGGCGCCACCATCTTTGAGGGTGCAGCAGTCAATTAGCATACTCCATCCTTATTGGTTGTGGGCGCCGCCATCTTTGCGACGGTGTAAGGGTCAATTAGCATATTCCCTCTTTATTAGACAGGATAAAAGAGAGAAAAAATATGATTTTTCTGAATAGAGGTAAAAAAAGCATCCGGTAGAATTCAACAGCACCAATAACAAACTAGTAATAAAAAACATCTTCTTTAACTTGATAAAAGACAGATATGATAAATTTACAACTAACATTATGCTTAATGGTAAAAGCCTGAATACTTTGTACTTAATTAAGATCAGGAACAAGTCACTATGTTCTTTCACTGAAAGTCCTGAAAGGCAAGAAAAAATAAAATAAATGCAGGTTGAAAATGAGTAATATTAACATTGTCAACATGGTTATGTATGTAGAAAGTCTAAAGAAATCTACAGAAATTATAAAGAAAAGAAGTGATTTTAGCCAGGTTGCAAAAAACAAGGTTGAGATTAAAAATTCAATTGCATTTCTGCATATTAGCAAAAACTCCTGGACATTGAAATGAAGCACAGCTTTGTTTACCAGACAACTTTACTTATAAAAGCACAAATATAATTTCTTTGGCTAAATTTAACAAAAAATGGGTGAAAACCACACATTTTGTCACTAAAAACTACAAACCTTTGCTGAGAGCAATTTAAAACCTAAATAAATGGACAGAACTATGTCAGCTTATATATTGAAAGACATGATAGTTAGAGGCTAATTTTCCCCAAATTGATTTATAGACACAAAGCAATCCCAACAAAACCACAGCAAGCTTTTGTAGAAAGTGTCAAGGGATTACATTAAAATTTATATGGAAACAAAAGACCTAGAATAGCTAAAAGTGTTGGGGGCCAGATGTAAGCTGGCAAGGTCCTTGCACCTGAAGGGGCTAGCAAGGCTGGGACCCTTACCCACACAGTTTTCCCAGACTTGTCTGGATGGTGGTTATCAGTAGAATGAGAGCAACCTTTGTAGAATGAGAACAGCCTTTCATAGCTTACCAAGAAGTCTGTAACTATTTACTGAGATATGCTGTACTGAGAACTTGTCCTTCTGCTGTGTCTCTCCCTTAGAGATTAAGAGGAACAAAGAATACATTCCTCTTGACAGACCTCCTATTCAGTGTGTTATGTATAAATAAGATTGTGTGGCTAATAAACTTGCTTCAGTTCCTCGAGAACTGGGGTCCTCCCGATCCCACTTTCCTGTCTTTCTTTCTTTTCTCAATTCCCACCTCCCTGCCTCAGCCCAGCTCAACCTTGTCAGGCTGGCCCTGACACAAAAGTATTTTAAAAAGAACAAGGTTGGAGAATTCATACTACCTAATTTCAAGACCTATTGCAAAGCTATAGGAACCAAGGCAGTATGGTGTTGGTTTAAAAGATAAATATATATAAAGGTCAATGTACCAGAATGGATTTTGGAGATAGACCCACATATATGTTTAATTGATTTTTGTCAAGGGATGTAAGGCAATTCAATGGAAGTATAGTCTTTCCAAAAAAATGGTACTAAGGCTATTGGATATATGCATAAAAAAAGCCAACAACGTATCTAGACTATATATCACAACTCTGATTGGATCATAGACCTAAACATAAGAGCCATAAAACTTTGAGAAGATAACACAGAAGAACATTATTACGACCTGGGGGTACGAAATTATTTTTTGAGTAGAATTCTAACAAATGAACCTTGAAAGACATAAAAAGATCATTTAGACTTTTTGACATTTAAAACTTTTTCTTTAAAATAAGAAATGAAAAGGCAATTCTCCCTCTAAATACTTAACAGACATGTATAAAGGATTACTTATTCAAAATATGCATTAAAAATCCTTACAACTAAAAAAAAAGATACAAGATTTTAAAAAATTCACAAAGGATTTATTTATTTATTTATTTTTAAAAAAAAATATATTTTATTGATTTTTTACAGAGAGGAAGGGAGAGAGATAGAGAGTTAGAAACATCGATGAGAGAAAAACATCGACCAGCTGCCTCCTGCACATCTCCCACTGGGGATGTGCCCGCAACCCAGGTACATGCCCTTGACCGGAATCGAACCAGGGACCTTTCAGTCTGCAGGCCGACGCTCCATCCACTGAGCTAAACCGGTTTCGGCCACAAAGGATTTAAATAGACATTTCACCAAAAGAAGTGATATAAAGGTCCAATAATACATGAAAAGATGCTAGTTTTCAAGAAAAGAAATATTGAAACTATTAGACACTCTTCAGAACAGCTAAAATTTAAAAAAAAGGACAGTGCCAACTGTTAGCAAGGATATTAAACTAACTCTCATACATTGCTTGTGGGAAAATGATACTGCTACTTTGGGAAGCGGTTTTGTAGTTTGTTTTAAAGTTAAACATATACTAGTTCTGGTCAAGATGGCAGTGTAGGTGAATGCAGTACTCACATCCTCCCACAATTACAACTAAATTACAAAACAATCATCATTAAGAACTACGTGAAACCTAGCTGAATTTATATCCTACAACTAAGGATATAAAGAAGAAACCACATGAAACTGGTAGGAAGGGAGACTCAGAATGGGCTGGTCCCACACCCACAGTGGCTGATAAAACTCGGAAGTCTATCTTGGCTGTGGAGGTCTCCTCTGAGAAGTGAAGGGCTCCAGTCCCATACCAGGTACTCCAGCCCAGGGTTTCAATACCAGGAAGAGAAGTTCCTATTGTGGCGAGCCGGCACAGCCATGGCATACTCAGCCCCAGGGCACCTTATGTGCCATGCCAGCTCAGCCTAGTTCAGTGACCCTGAGAGGAGACGGTGAAGGATGGAGAAAAGACAGACAAGAGAAGAAATCTGGGTCTGGATGGGATGCTGCTCCCGGATGGAGAGACAGTGCCACGAACTACAAGTGAGGCAAAGTAAGGGCGTGGTCAAGATGTTTACAACATTCTTGTCGGTTTTGATACTACTCAATTACATGCACCTGAACTCTATCAAGCCCACATTACTCAGACATATGGGGCCACATGTTCGGACCATAGGTTCAAGCTTACAACTATAGCTGTTGGCATTAATTGTGCTGGGAGGGCCCTGCCCTCTAAGCTGGGACTTGCACATGGCAATGAGAGGTCTGTGCCCTCTCATTAGTCTGAGGCTTGAACCTGTCCAAACACTGTAGCCACTCTCCACACCCTATAACTTCTGGCTGTAAAAACCAGTGGGGATTTTGGCTGAGTGAGACAGTGGGCTACTAGAGTTCCAGGAAGTTCCTCTTAAAGGGCCCATGCACAAACTTACTGGACTCATGCCTTTGAGTTCCAGCATTGGGGTAGCAGCTAAAAAGGCACCAGGGACATATGAGGAAAAACTGAATTGTCTGACATCAGGGTAAGAGCTGGAGGGGCAGCTTTCTCCCAGAAAGAAGTGTTGAGAGGCCATTGTTCCTTTGTTGGCACCTATCTCCACAGAGCTGGCAAGCAGGTGCCATATTTGAGTGTTCATCAACCCAGCTAACACTATTCTCTCTGCCCTGGTTATTCCCTGAGACCCCACCCCACCAAAATTGTGGGCCTACCCAAGCTGTTTCCATACAAATAGCCTGTCTTTGCTCATGCCTCAGACTTTCCTAAAATCTCTTAAACAAGCAGCATCTGATCTCGCTGTGTCCCATACCTCTCCTTAAGTGGTCCCAGGCTTGGCACTAGCAGAAGCCAGCCTTGGTTAGCAGCTTGGCCTCTTTTGGGCACCTTCAAATCCAGCCCAAGTAGCTCACAGAGCTGGAAAGCAGGTACCATATTTGAGTGTCCATCAACCCAGCTAACACTGTTCTCCCTGCCCTGGTTATTCCCTGAGACCCCACCCCACCAAAATTGTGGGCCTACCCAAGCTGTTTTCATACAAATTTGTATGGCTTTTCCATACAAATAGCCTGTCTTTGCTCATGCTTCAGACTTTCCTAAAATCTCTTAAACAAGCAGCATCTGATCTCGCTGTGTCCCATACCTCTCGTTAAGTGGTCCCAGGCTTGGCACTAGCAGAAGCCAGCATTGGTTAGCAGCTTGGCCTCTTCTTGGCACCTTCAAATCCAGCCCAAGTAGCATTGACTGATTAGTGAGGGCACCCCACACCTACTGAGTGGGTTGCTGAAATCAATATATGTCACAAATTTACAATTTATTTCAGCAAAACAGCCAAAGGAAATTGAAGAGAGACTTAAAAAAAAATGATTTTCCCCCTAAAACAGCTCACTGTTCTTCACATTGCCCCACTTCTCTTCATACATTGTGATTATTAATTAATAATTTCCACAGGTGCTACCACATTTTTCTTTCAACTAATAATGTAATACAGTAAACCTTTGATTTTCCAGACCTCGGTGGACAGCTTTAGACCACAGAAAAGCACCACACAACCTCCTCCACAAGGGACATACCAAAGGGGAAGACCCAGTGGGCAACAGAGCCCCACTGTAGTAAGTCCTGCTCCATGGGGTGGGCCCCGGCACAGCTGATCCTCCATAGTGTTTGTAACCAGTCTTTTAAGCAGATGGACCTGGAGGTAAATCCCTCCTATTGATGTACAAACAGCAATCAAGGCTCAAATACAATAGGAGGGTGTACACAGCCTACCTAAGGTAGGTGCACACCTGGAGTGCCCAGCTTGGGTGATTGGGGAGGCTGTGCCACTGGACCCTACAGAACACCTACTGCATTAGGCCACTCTACCAAACCTGGGGGATGTAGCAGCTACACCTAATACATAGAAACAAACACAGGGAGGCTGCCAAAATGAGGAGACAAAGAAACTTATCCCACCTGAAAGAACAGACCAAAACTCCAGAAAAAGAACTAAACAAAATGGAGGCAAGCAATCTACTAAATGCACAATTCAAAACACCAGTTAAAAGGATGCTCAAGGAACTTTACCTCCTGGGAGGCCCCAGAGCTAGCAAACTTGGTGGACAGCTTTAGACCACAGAAAAGCACCACACAACCTCCTCCACAAGGGACATACCAAAGGGGAAGACCCAGTGGGCAACAGAGCCCCACTAGGCAACAGAGGCCCACTGTAGTAAGTCCTGCTCCATGGGGTGGGCCCCGGCACAGCTGATCCTCCATAGTGTTTGTAACCAGTCTTTGCAGTGGATGGGCCTGGAGGTAAATCCATCCTAGTGATGTACAAACAGCAATCAAGGCTCAAATACAATAGAAGGGTGTACACAGCCTACCTAAGGTAGGTGCACAACTGGAGTGCCCAGCTTGGGTGATTGGGGAGGCTGTGCCACTGGACCCTACAGAACACCTACTATATTAGGCCACTCTACCAAGCCTGGGGATGTAGCAGAATCACTACAACAGGAAAATGCATACAGCCCACACAGGGGCACACCTGGAGTGCCCAGCTTGGGTGATTGGGGAGGCTGTGCCACTGGACCCTACAGAACACCTACTGCATTAGGCCACTCTACCAAACCTGGGGGATGTAGCAGCTACACCTAATACATAGAAACAAACACAGGGAGGCTGCCAAAATGAGGAGACAAAGAAACTTATCCCACCTGAAAGAACAGACCAAAACTCCAGAAAAAGAACTAAACAAAATGGAGGCAAGTAATCTACTAAATGCAGAATTCAAAACTCCAGTTAAAAGGATGCTCAAGGAACTTAACGAAAGAATAGATGAAGTTACTGATGAAAATACTAAATATTAAAAAGCTGTGAGTTTCTATTGCGGTGACATTTCCAGGATTTTGTATGGATTTAAATGATTATACTATTGAAAGAGATATGACTCCAAATTATATGCTTATTATCATGATTTACAGTCAGGGAACTTGGGGTGATGGTATTAATCCTCACATTAAAAGGTAGTAATCAGCTCATCCTGTAGCTCTGAATTCAACTCAGTGACAAGGTGCCCTTAGGGCATTTCTCTTATTGAGGCCTGTGGTCTCTGGAGGTGCTTATATAGGAGAACGCTCAGGCCTGCTGCATTTCTTTTGATGAGTTCTTCTGAGGAACTAACTCAGTCTCCTGAATTGGCTTATTGTTCTGGCTATTCGAAGTGGGGAGGAAGAGCCCCACTGGAGCCTTCTAGAAACACCTCATTAAGAGGTGTTAGAGGAGAGAAGAACCTGAACTGAGGAAGTGATGGTGGAGATGAAAAGGAGAAGGTGGATTCCAGAGGGACTTAGGGGGAAAACGGTCACTAATTGAATGACGTGTTTATGTGCATGTGTGTAGGAGAGGATTCAAGAATTGTTTTCAGGTTTTTGCGTTGAAAGAATGGCTGGAATACTGCAACAATTTGCTAAGGTAGGAATCTGGGAGGAGAACTCCATTTGGGTGGTTACATTGGGTAGATAGAGGAATAGGTGGCCCAGGTGGTGACTTCCAATATGGCAATGGAGGTCTGGGAAACGGGAGAAAGCCCCAGTTGGAATATTTGAGACTCACCCATAAAGGTGAGATCATTGAAGTTATCAGTTCAAAAATCACTTGAGGAATGTGTCAGCATGAGAAAAGTTGATGGGTGGGGAAGGGGGGCTTAAGGGGGAGGATAGGTGAGAGTGGTGGGGTGAATGGGGAGTAGAACTGTGTGAAAGCACAAATGATTAGAGAGGAAGAGCTGTTGTAGAAGCCTCAATCGAGACTTACAAGAAGGCAGGCAGGAGAAAATTCAGAAGAAATTGGGGAGGTAGTGACTTTGAGGTAGAGGTAGAGGTTAGGGTACCTGTTTAGATCTTACTGACTTGGAACATGTTGCTTCACTTCTCTGGACCTCAGTTTTCTCATCATGATGGTTTCGGGTTAGATATTTCTTAGATTCCTTCTATTTAAAAAATTCTAACATCTGAATCTGGCAAAGAAGTAGCTCAAACACACGTTGTGGTATCTTTATAAGAAATATGACAGCATGTACATACAACTCACGAACTCTGTAGAGAATAAACACTACTTCTGCCCATGTGTTTTGCCTCAGTGGAGTGGCATACAAGGATTAGAGAAACAGAGTGGTTACTTAATTAAACACAGCATCTGAAATGCTCCGTTGAAACAGCAAACCATGCGAGTGCTGAGGAAGCAGGAATGTAGACGCCTCCTGTGCAAACACTGAGGGCTTGGAGCGGGAGCAGACGCGCTGGGCCCTGTAGCCTGGGCCCACAGAAGTCACATGGGCCTGGGGAGTGAAAACTGAGCTGAAACTGGTGCACAGAAAGCCAAGCTGGCTGCTGGGCTCCCATACCCCCTGCCCTTTGGAAATTTTAAATCTAAAAATCGAAGCTATATTCAGCTTTTAGTTGACTGATTAGTGAGGGCACCCCACACCTACTGAGTGTGCTGCTGAAATCAGTATATGTCACAAATTTACAATTTATTTCAGCAAAACACCCAAAGGAAATTGAAGAGAGACTTAAAAAAAATGATTTCCCCCCCCTAAAACAGCTCACCGTTCTTCACATTGCCCCACTTCTCTTCAGACATTGTGATTATTAATTAATAATTTCCACAGGTGCTACCACATTTTTCTTTCAACTAATAATGTAATACAGTAAACCTTTGATTTTCCAGACCTCAATTTAACAGGAAAGATTTCCAGTTTTCTTTCAACTAATAATGTAATACAGTAAACCTTTGATTTTCCAGACCTCGATTTAACAGGAAAGATTTCCAGTCCATATGTCATATGTGAAAATTAACACCCTGTTGATTTAAAAATGCTTTTAACCAAGATTTGCTTATAATTAAATTAACAAGTTTTTTTTGGTTATTAATTCACTGTTATTTTTAACAAATATTAGCGAATGGCCATATGTTGGAAAAACTGTAGTAATTTCGCTGACATAAACATTACATATCTACAACTGCAGCCTACACATTTAAATCCAAGAGTCACTGCTTGTAAACAATGTTTGGCAAATGATTAGCATGTGATCGCACCGCATTGCTCATGGTAATTAGTTCTGTTGTCTTGTGGCTTAACTTTCAATAGCAGTTTTAACTCTCCAGCTGACCGATGTTCCTATGGGCACTAAACCACTTATTTCCAAAGTTAGTCATTACCTTTAATCACTACCCCTTCAGTGAGTTTGTTTCATACATTTGTAATACGGTCAGGTACTTCTGACACACTCTGCATTCCATCCTGTGATCATTCTATCCACTAATTGATTTGTTAAAAAATTTCTGCTGCAAAGTTTTATGAGTTTTGAAAAATGCATGGCATCATGTATCCACCACTACGGAGAGTTTCATCACCCGAAAGTACCCCCTGGGCCTCCCTCACTCCATCCCCTATACTCCTGCAACCCATGGTCAGTTTACTGTCTCTATAGTTTTTCCTTTCCCAGGATGTCATAGAAATAGAATCTACACTATGAAGTCTTTCAGACTAGCTTCTTTTACTTTGCAATATGCATTTAAGATTCAAACAGGTTTTTGTATGGCTTCATATTTCATTTATTAAAATTGTTGAGTTGTATGGATACACTACAGTTTGTCCACTCATCTAACTGAAGGATATCTTGGTTGCTTCTACTTTTTGGTGATTATAAATAAGGGTGCTAGTAATATTCGTCTGCCGGTTTTGTGTGGACGTGTTTTCAACTTAACTGGGCAAACAGCTAGGCTAGATTATTTTCACATGGCGATATTTAGCTTTGTAAGAAATTGCCGAACTGTTTTCTAGAGTGGCTGTCCTATTTTGCATTCCCACCAGCAGTGAATGAGAGTTCCTGCTTCTCAGTGTCCTCAACTGCATTTGGTGTTGTCAGTCTTTTGAATTTTGACCATTCTCATAAATGTGTAGTGGTACCTCATTGCTCTCTAAATTGAGGTATAACGGACATATAACACTGTGTTAATTTTAGGTATACAGCATTAATGACGTGGCCTCTGAAAACATTAGTTTGTTCTTTGTATTCTATGAGTGTTGTTTTTTTTAAAGATTCTTCATATATGTGAGATAATTCAGTACTTGTCTATCTCTATCTGACTTATTTCACTTAGCATAATGCTCTCAAGAGCTATCTATGTTGTTAAAATGTCAGAATTATCTTCTTTTTATGGCAATTTGAATGTCTTCTTTGGAAACATGTTTATTCAGACCCTCTGCCCATTTAAAGTTGGATTGAGTGGATAGAGGAAAATGTATGCCACGTTCACCCATTGATGGACTCTTAACGTTGTTTCTGTCTTGGATATTGTAAATTATGCTTCAATGAAGACAGAGTACAAATATCTTTGTGTGATAGTGATTTTGTTTCCTCTGGATAAATACTGAGAAGTGGGGTTGTTGGTTCATATGGTAGTTCTATTTTTTAATTTTGTTGAGGAAACTCCCTACTGTTTCCAGAGTGGCTGCACCAATTTATATCCCAATCATCAGTGCACCAGGGTTGCTTTTTCTCCACATCCTTATTAACACTTGTTATTTCTTGTCTTTTTGATAATAGCCGTTCTAACAGGTTTGAGGTGATAATATTTCATCGTAGTTTGATTTGAATTTCTCTGATGATTAGTGATGTACATGTTGGCCACTTGAATGTCTCTTTGGAAACATGTTTATTCAGTTCCTCTGCCCATTTAAAGTTGGATTGTTTGGGATTTTTTTTTTTTTGCTATTTATATCTTTATTATATATTTTGGATATTAACCCCTGATTGGGTATATGGTTTGCAAATATTTTTTCAACCCTATTCAGTAGGTTGTCTTTTCATTTTGCTGATGATTTTCTTTGCTATACAAATATTTCTGCTCTAGCTTGATGTAGTCCCCCCACTTGTTTTGTTTTTGCTGCCTTTGCTTTTCATTGTTGTTCTAATTTGCATTTACTTAATTGTAAATGATGCCGAGTACCTTTTCATATGCTTATTTGCCATCTGTGTATCTTTCTTGGTGAGTTGTCTGTATGCTCAGATCTTTGCCCATTTAAAAATGGAATTATTTGTTTTCTTATTGTTAGGTTTTACTATCAGACACAGAAGAAGAGAGAAGGATAAGCAGAAGGTGGAAAGCAAGGAACGCATTTTATGTTCCAGACCATGCTATGTACTTTCACAAATGCAATTTCATGTAATCTTCAGGGAAAGAATTATTCCTACATCTACTAGTAAACTTGCTGAAAGTCAGGATAAATGGGTTGGGTGTCAAACAGCTTGTAAATGAAAGTGCTGGCATTAAATCCAGGCCTATCTGACTACAAAGCCCTTCATTACAGCAGAGGGGAGAGAGAGGGAAAGAGAGGCAAGGAGGGGAAGGACAATGTGCAGGATACAAGATGGAAACAAGAGCAAAAAGTGCAGAAATAATCGAGGGCATGAGTTTTCTTCAAAATACCTTAGTTGTGCCTAAAGAGAAGAATGTTTTAACTCCTCGTAAATGCCTAGGGCATTTTACCTGTTGACCTTGGCTTTCCATGGTTGTAATATGACCAATCAGATTCTGGGAATAATTATTAAAACAAATATCCCATCTTTGAAAGAGGCAAATTGATTAGAGCCAAAGTTCGGGTCTCCAAGGTGCATATGGGGGAACCCAGAAATGTTGGGGGCTGTTACCTGTGCTGAGGCAGGTGCTGGGCCAGGACAGAGAGCATTCCACTTCTACCTCTGATGCTGGAAGCAGGCACCAGGCCCTGCGGGGGCCTTGCTGGTTAATGTGAACTTTGTAAAGACACTTGCACTTATGAACAGGACATTGGGATGCATCATTAATGCCTGGCTGAGCAAGATAACAAGAGGCTTTTGTGGTTTATGCAGTAAACTGTGTTTTCACTTAAGAGTGCAATATAGCAAATACAAATTGATGATACAGGCAATAGTAATCATGAAACCACAGCACAGGCAGGCTGACAACAGAGGTCTGGTGCCAATTTGCAGCTAATTTTATGTAAACATTTGCCTGTAAAACGTTTCTACCCTTGGTGGATGGGCATTAGCAAGTACTTTTGTCACTTTAGAAAACTTTGTTCATGTAAAGATCTCTGAATTTCCATGGTTAGAAAGGCCAATTTATTCTTCAGATAGAATTTGGCTTATGAACATTTTAATACTATTTTGAGAACCCAACTGCTTTTCATTTTTAAGTAATGTAATAAAAATATAATAAATTGAAACGTTTAAAAAGTATTTCCAAAAGCAGAAAGGTACTGGTCCTATTGAGGCACTGTTTTCTTACCCATCTCATTGTTTTGAGAGAATCTGGTGTTTATGAAAAATTTAGGGCTTTTTACAACTAAAGGATATCCATGGCAACAGAGAGGCAGCCTGGACAGGCAACCCTCAGTTCACAAACCCTTGATTTACGAGCCACCAGCCAGTGCAAATAGACTCCTGGCTGCCTCCTCATGCTGAAGCCACAGCTGGAGGAGCCACTGCCCTGGTCAGGACCATTGCAGCAGCAGTTTGGGGAAAATGGGTTTCTGTGGGTTGGCCAGGTATTCTACCCACCATGTGGTTTCCTGGAGAAAAAGTCTTGGAAACAATCAAGTTAGGAAAGAGCCATGGGAGTGCAACCCATTCTTTCGTTGGGAGCTGCCCTTAATACTCAAAAGCTTTCTGAAGGGACAAAAGTACCAATCAAGGTAATTATATGTAAGCTTACTTTTATGCCAAATCAGAATAGTTCCCCAGCGAAGCCCACTTACGATCATGCCACAGATATCACAGCAGCAGTTCCCATGTTTTTTTTGTTGTTGTTGTTAATATATATTTTTATTGATTTCAGAGAGGGAGGGAGGGAGGAAGAGAGAGAAAGAGAGAGAATCATCAATGATGAGAGAGAATTATTGATGGCTGCCTCCTGCATGCCCCCCACTGGGGATGGAGCCTGCAACCTGAGCATGTGCCCTGACCCAGAGTCATAGGTCAACACTCAACCACTGAGCCACACCGGCCAGGCTCCCATGTCATTATTTTTTTAAAGCCTATAGTTGGTGTGTATTCTAACAGTTCAGCTATTTGTCTAAAATTACGGCATTATAAATGTTAGACTTATCAATTATTTTGCCTCTCATACTCATCATAGTCTTCTGTGCTCATTGCAGAAAGAAAGAATGAAAAAAACCCCAAACCATCTAAAGAGAAGATTCCATTTCCTAGCACTCAGCAATAAACAACCTATTTAGGAACGCAGGAAAGACCCCATGGATTTGAAGGGGAAGGTGGTTGGTTAATGGTGTGTTTATTTCAAGCGAAGTGTGGAGCATTTTAAAGTATAGTTCTCTCAGAGAACACGAAGAGCTCTAGTGATTTTAGCCTTCGTTGTTTATTACTAATTTTGAAATTGTGCATTGCTTTTATTTCCTTAGAAACAGAGATGGTCCAAATGATCACAAACATAATTGGGGAGTATCTCTGAGAAAATTTCTCCACAAATAGCATAAAACACATTCTGTAAACAGTTTAAAGGTTCAACTGCAGGGCCAGCTGGCAAGAGATGCTCTTTTAGATTTGTTCCAAGGCTTTCCAACATACTCACCCTTTCTTTCTGTCGCTGTCGCTTTCCCATTTAGGATGTTTTGATGTGTGCTCTGTGATCATCTTCATGGGCACTGCCTGATGTAAATGTCTGTGACCTCCTCTTCTTTTCACAGACCATACAAAAGTTTAAGAAGTATTGATATTTATGAACCTCCTTGTTGAGAAAACATGGAGGGCATTTGGAGACAGTGGCTTCATTATTTTTTTCTTTATTGATTAAGGTATTACATATGTGTCCTTATCTACCCATTGCCCACCCTACCTCCCCACTCATGCCCTCACCCACCTGTTG
The DNA here is from genome assembly GCF_000412655.1 of Myotis brandtii. Taxonomy (NCBI): domain Eukaryota; kingdom Metazoa; phylum Chordata; class Mammalia; order Chiroptera; family Vespertilionidae; genus Myotis; species Myotis brandtii. Next base: position 2,981,519 of record NW_005359064.1, on the reverse strand, counting down.
TCTGTGTCCATTGGTTAGGCTTATATGAATGCATACAAGTTCTTTGGTTTATCTTCCCCTTTCCCCCCCCCCTCCCCTACCTTCCCTCTGAGGTTTGACGGTCTGATTGATGCTTCTCTGTCTCTGCATCTGTTTTTGTTCATCAGTTTATGTTGTTCATTATATTCCACAAATGAGTGAGATCATGTGATATTTATCTTTCTCTGACTGGCTTATTTCGCTTAGCATAATGCTCTCCAGTTCTATCCACACTGTTGCAAATGGTAAAAATTCCTTCTTTTTTAACACAGCGTAGTATTCCATTGTGTAGACGTACCACAGTTTTTTTAAACCACTCATCTGCTGATGGGCATGTAGGCTGTTTCTAAATCTTAGCTATGGTAAATTATGCTGCTATGAACATAGGGGTGCATATATCCTTTCTGATTGGTGTTTCTAGTTTCTTGGGATATATTCCTAAAAGTGGGATCACTGGGTCAAATGGGAGTTCCATTTTTAGTTTTTTGAGGAAACTCTATACTGTTCTCCATAGTGGCTGTACCAGTCTGCATTCCCACCAGCAGTGCACGAGGGTTCCTTTTTCTGTGCATCCTCACCAGCACTTGTCATTTGTTGATGATAGACATTCTGACAGGTGTGAGATGGTACCACATTGTCGTTTTGATTTGCATCTCTTGGATGATTAGTGACTTTGAGCAGGTTTTCATATGTCTCTTGGCCTTTCTTATGCCCTTTTTTGAAAAGTATCTATTTAGGTCCATTGCCCATTTTTTGATTGGGTTGTTTTCTTCCTTTTGTTAAGTTGTATGAGTTCCCTGTAAATGTTGGAGATTAAACCCTTATCGGTGATAACATTGGCAAATATGTTCTCCCATGCAGTGGGCTTTCTTGTTTTGTTGATGGTTTCTTTTGCTGTGCAGAGCTTTTTATTTTGATGTAGTCCCATTTGTTTATTTTCTCTTTAGTTTCCATTTCCCTAGGAGCTGTATCAGTGAAGAAATTGCTTCGGCATATGTCTGAGATTGTGCTGAGTGGCTGCATTATTGATCTCTGAGGATTAGTGGCAAAACTATTTAGAAGTGAAAAATATATGCTTTAATGTTAGATTATGGTTTTGCATTCTTCAGTTTGCCATAAAATTTATTGAACTGCAGAATGATTACATGATATTTTCAGATTAGGCCCAGATGTATATCCAGAATGTAAAATTGCAGGGAGAAATGTGTAACATATGGTTGGGAATCCTCACGAAACTTATGAAACCTCTGGGTCTCAAGAACTATTGTCATCTAGATGTTATAAAAAAGTGAATTAAAATATATTTGTATGTGTCATTACAGCTGTGTCATTAACGGAGAGACAGTGAGATACTAGCAGGATTGGGGGCAAAAATACTTAATGACATAAGCTCTTGCCCTGCAAAGTGTTTATTCTAACCCCACCCAAGTGCCAGAAAACCTGATATACCATCTTTACTCTGGAAAGAGAATAGCATTCTGCTCTTTACTCAGCTAGTTCCATCTTTGATGGAGCAGGTACTCAGAGACTCTAGGATGACACGGGCATCCTGGATTATTTTCCTTCTTGGAGCTATATATTTTAGCCCAAGTTTGAGCACAAGGTTAGGTGTTATGGACTGAATGTTTGTGTCCTTCCCAAATTCATATGTTGAAGCCCAGTGAAATGGTATTTGGAGATGGGGTCTTTTGGGGGGATTAGATGAGGTCATGAGGGTAGAGCCCTCACAATGGGCTTAGAGTCCTTATAACAAAACATACCACAGACCTTGCTCTCTCTCTTTTTCCCAGTATACGCGAAGAAGAGGCCAGGTGAGTACACAATGGGGAGCTGGCCATCTGCAAGTCAGGAAGAGAGTCTTCACCAGACACTGACTATGCTGGCACCTTCATCTTGAACTTCCAGGCTCTAGAACTGGGAGAAAATAAATTTTTGTTATTTAAACCACCCAGTATAAGCCATTTTGTTCTGGCAACCTGAGCAGACTAAGACATGATGTATAATTAGAGAATATTAAATTAAAGAGGACTCTCACCCTCTGTAGTCAGCTCAATAATGGCCACCCAAAAGACATCAAGTCCTAATTCCTGGAACCAGTAATTTTACTTTATCAGAAAAAAGTTTCCGTTAAAGATATTGACATAGGGAGAGTATCCTGGATTATCCAGACAGACCCCGATCCAATCACAAGTGTCCTTATAAAGGAGAGACAGGGACAGACTCCACCCAAATAGGAGGCAAGGTGAGCATGGAGGTAGAGATGGGAGTGATGCGGCCACAAGTCAAAGAATGCTGGCAGCCACCAAAAGCTGGAAGAGGAAAGCAATTCAGTCTCCCGTGGCACCTCTGGAGAGAGCACTGCTCCACAACACCTTGGTTTGGGACTCCAGAACTGTGAGAGAATCAATTTCTGTTGTTTTAAGTACACCAATTGTGGCAATTTGTTACCTGCCAGAGGAAACTAATACCCTTCAACCTTCAACTTTCACTTCTCTCTTTCTCTCTCTCTCTCTCTCTCTCAGGAAGGGAGAGGAAGAGAGAGATAGAAACATCAATGATGAGAGAAACATCATTGATTGGCTGCCTTCTGCATGCTCTACACTGGGGATTGAGCCCACAACCTGGGCATATATCCCAACCGGGAATCAAACCGTGACCTGTTCATAGGTCAACGCTTACTACTGAATTATGCTGGCAGGGCTCACTTCTCTTTAATACAGTATTTATTAACTAGACACGCAAGGCCTGACCTTAAGTCTGGGGCTTCTTGTTGTCCCATGGCTAAGTAGCAGCAGTGAAATAGAAGTTGAGGGAGTGTAACGTTGGCCTTATGCCTGGCTGTCTGTCCTATGGAATGGGAGAGGGTCTGAAAGAAGGTCTTCTAACCTCTGGGTCACTCCTGACAAGAACAAGTTTCCTCCCAGGCCCAGAAGGCAGGTCAAGCGCAATACTGTGATTGTATTTGGCACTTCAGCCTTTGGTATTTCTAAACTATAGCCCACTGACTATGTTAGGAGCACTGGGCAGAGATACAATAACTACTTTCAGAAACTTACACCACTGCTAAATCATACCTTCATTCTTTGAAAGGGATATATAGATTTTCTTTTTAACATTTTACTAAATTTTTTGTAATAAAGAATGCCTGGATGATATTCTGCCACATGAACACTTTTTTATGGCTCCAAACAAGTAGAGAAAAAGTGGGAGCAGCACCAGCCTCACCACGATCCTTTCTCTATTAATTGTTCTAAAGCGCGACTTAGAGGAAAGCCCTTTGGTTGCTGGAGCAGCATGCTGTCCTCAAGGGACCAAGAGAAAGGGGTGCTCTGAGAACCCTTTTACTTAAAAAGACTGACATTCCTAAAAACCAGGTCATAATTAACTGATTGAAAGTTTAATTTTCCCTCCCTATTGGGAGTTTGGCTGAGGATCAGCCCAATAATAGATAGCACATGCAGAAACTCTCTTGCTACCTCCACCTCAACCTTCTCTTCTGGATTTCTTTCCTTTTTGAGATCTGCATCTAATGTGTGGGTTTTTCTTTTCTTTTCTTTTTTTTTGAGGTTCTATGCTTGTTGTTATTTGCCAGGGAAAAATAGTGTTTGCCTTGTTCCTTTGTCAGTTAGCCTTTTCTTGTGAATGGTATGGCTGACTGGGCTAATTGCCCAGTTTCCTAGTTTTTTTTTTTTTTTGCTTTAGATGATCAAAAATTAAAGCATAAATACTAATGAATACCATCTGTGTCATCTTCTAAAAATCTCTCTGGTAATCTTGAAAGCTTCTAATTAATTACTCACAAAGAAAAAAGCATAAAGGAAAGCTCTGTAAATCTCTGCCTTCCTGTTTATAACGAGAAACTTTGAACAAATAAATGTTTCTCAGAGTAAATGCCTGAGAAGTTACGCCAGTAAGGCTAAGAGATTGCATAAAAAATAACATACTGCTCACAAGGGATTCAACTATGTACTAGGGAGTCTAATCATTTGTTGAATTACTTCCTTTCTCCCATATTTGACCTACATGTGGTTAAAGGATCACATATATTTAAAATTCATTCAGTATCTGAAACGTTTACGCCTTTGTAATATGCTGAATTTAAGTAGAGCGTCTCAAGTATGATGATAGAAGGAAGCGAGGGGACATGTGTGGACATCCAGGCTCTGTTGATCAGAAGAGCCACTGGTTCTTGGTCAGCACTCCCATAGAGACAGATCTGAGATATGCAGATACTAGATGGAGCTGCCTTGAGGAAACTGCTCAGGCTTAAGCCAGCCCCACTGGGGAGGGTTTAGATATTTTAGTAGTTATCAGTAATTCCATCAGGAGTCATACAGTGTCCTGGAAAATCCATCCCTTTGGAAACATGTCTTTCAGCTCAGAAATGACAAATCACATTTTCTCTCCATAAATTATCTACCTTAATCTGATCATTGTTCTACATTTTAACTATTTGTAGCAATCAGAGAAATATAAAAAATTATTCATGAGAACAGTTTTACTGGCTCAGTCATAAACATTCATGGACATGTGTTGCCTTCTGGGTAACTGTATAAGGTAAGTCTAATCAGATGTATCCTATAGAGGCTTACAATACATTTTAAAAATGAAATACAGCAGGAATTTATCTTGAACTAATAAAAGCCACATATGAAAATTCCACAGCTAATACCATGCTTAATGATGAAAAGTTGAAAGATTTTCCTCTATGATCTGGAACAAGGCAAGCATGTCTATGTCCACTTTCATCAATCTATACAGCATAGTACTAGAAGTCCTAGCCAGAGCAATTAGGTAGGAAAAAGAAATTAAAAGCACTCACATTGGAAAGGAAGAAGTAAAATCAACTCTGTTTGCAAAGGACATGAAAAACTTAGACTCCACACATATAAAAAATCCTTAGCACTATGGAATTGGAAAAAAAATTTCAAACCCTATATCTGATAGTTAATATTCAAGATATATAGTAGTCAACTCAATAGCAAAAAACAAATAACCTGATTTTAAATGGGCAAAGGAACTGAATAGACTTATCTCAAAAAACATGCAAATAGCTAAAAGGCATATAAAAAATGCTCAACATCACTAATCATCAGGGAAATGCAAGTCAAAACCATGAGATAGCACCTAACACCTGTTAAAATAACTCTTTAAAATAAAACAAAATATAATAAATGCTGGCCAGGATGTGGAGAAAAGGGAACCCTTGTGCAATATTGGTGGAAATGTAAATTGGTGCAGCCCTATAGAAACAATATGGAGGCTCTGCAAAACATTAAAAATATAACTACCATAAGATTCAGCAATCCCACTTCTGGGTATTATCCAAAGGCATTGAAATCAGGATCTTGAAGAGATATCTGTTTTTCCATGTTCATTGCTGCATAATTTAACAATAGCCAAGACATAAAAGCAACCTAAATGTCTATCAAGGAATAAATGGGTTAAGAAGATATGGATTAAGAATAAATGGATTAAGGCATATACAAATAATGAAATGTAATTCAGCCTTAAAATAGAAAGAAATCCTGGTATTTGCAAGAACATGAATGAACCTGGAAGACATTATGTTAAGTGAAATAAGCCAGGCACAGAAGGACAAATAATACTACTTACTAGTATCTATAATAATAAAAGCATAATAGGCTAATTAGACTGGACAGCTGAACTACCTTCTGGACATCATTCCGGACGTCCTTCCTGACAAAGTCGTGGTGGTGGGGTAGGACTACAGAAGAGTAGCTGAATGACCACCAGTGTTCTACCCACTACTTTTTCTCCAGGCTTAATCCACTCCTCTAAGTAAATATTTAACAAATATATTAAATACTAGAGACCCGGTGCACAAATTTGTACACCAGTGGGATCCCTCAAACTGGCCTGTGGGATCGGGCCAAAACCGGCTCTCTGACATCCCCCAAGGGGTCCCTGATTGCAAGAGGGTGCAGGCTGGGCTGAGGGAACCCCCTCCCGTGCACAAATTTTGTGCACCAGGCCTCTAGTATGATGAATAAAATAGTCAAACTCATAAAAGAGAGATTTATTGGTGGTTGCTAGGGGCTGGGGAAGGAAGAAATTGGAAGAGTAAAAAAAGTCCAAAGTTTTAGTTATACAAGATGAAAAAATGAATGAGACTTGGCTTGTAGTAAAACACAATATACAGATGATGTATTGTAGAATTGTATACCTGAAATCTGTATAATTTTATTAACCAATGCCACCCCAATAAATTCAATTAAAGAAAAATCCTGGAGATCTACTATACTGCATAGTGCCTATAGTGAACAATACTACATTTAGACTTTAAAATTTGGTAAGAGCGTAGATTTTATGTTATGTGTTCTTATAATAAAAAATAATAATACACTAGAGGCCTGGTGCTTGAAATTCATGCATGGGTAAGGTCCCTAGGCCTGGCCCACAATCAGGGCCGATCAGGACCTTCCGGCTGCCAGCCGGGGCCTTTCTTCATTCCATGCTGCCCCCTGGTGGTCAGCACATGTCATAACGAGTGATCGAACTCCTGAGGGGACACTTTGCATATTAACCTTTTATATATATAGATAACTTTTGGAAGTGATGGATAGGCTTATGGCATAGATTGTGGTGATGGTTTCAGACATATTTCCAAAGATATCACATTGTGTACATTAATTATGTACAGCTTTTTGCATGTAAAAAAAAGAATTTTCTCAAAAAAGAAAATTTTAAATTTATTCTTATCTCTCCTTTTTGACTACCTTAATTCAATTCTTTACCTTCTCTTGCCTGGAACATTGCAATATGCTGTGTACATTAGTGCTGGACCTTTCTACTGTGCACGAGATGAGCCCCAATATTGTCAGCATGGCATACAAGGCCCCTTATGAGTAGATCTCTATCTTCCAATTTATTTTCTTTCCAGTTTTTAGATCACATTTTGCTCCTAAAATTTCAAAGTGTAATGCCTACATAAGCTCTTATGTCTCTGTGCCTTTGTTTATATTGTTCTCTATTTGTAAATTGTTCTTCTCCACCGTATTTGTGGCGCTCCTACACATACTTCAAGACTCTGATTAGGCACTCTTATGTCTCTGTGCCTTTGTTTATATTGTTCTCTATCTGTAAATTGTTCTTCTCCACCGTATTTGCGGCGGTCCTACACATACTTCAAGACTGATTAGGCATCACCTTTCCTAACCAATTTAGGCTGAGTTTAGTGTCCCAAAACTCTGTTTTTCTTGCTCTTGTCTATACCTGTATTTGATTATTTACCATATTTTATTGGTAGTTCCCTTTCCTTTTTTCTATCTCCCCAAGTATGTGCTATACTTAGCATATAGGTATAGCACCTATACCTAGTATAAATCTCACATAGACACTGGATACATGTTAAAAATTTCAAATTTCCCCTCGTTTTGAGATAAGGAGAATAGAATATTTATGCATTAAACTGCCACAATTTTCTCTGGCAAATTAAAGATGCCATTTAGTTCTTAACAATCTGGGAAGCTTCAATTCACAGAACCTAGAGTACTTCATTATGCCCATCACTGGTGTGGTTAACCTAGAGCACTTCATGGTGAACATCACTGGTATGGTTTATGTTAACCTAGAGAACTGCATTACATTGATCACTGGTGGGCTTAATTGTAGCAATCTGGATTAGACACTCATGACATTAGCCAATAACTGCAGCCTCCCATTTCAACAATTATAATACGTTAAAATCCTTGATTATTAGCTTTAACATCTGAATCATCTTGGGGTGATTCACAGTTGATTTCCTTTTCTTTTGAGAATGTGTTTTATTTTCCTGGTTCTTTGTATTTTGGATAATTTTCAATAGTATTTTAGACAGCATACATTTTTCTCCAATGCTTATTTTCTTTTTGCGGGCAATTATCTTGATTGAACTTGAGCTGGAAACTTTGTTTACTGAACGGTGACTCTGTTCTTAGTTCTGACTGGTTGTTGTTAGCTAGACTTTGAGTCTGTTCTCTGAATGTATGATTCATCAGCCACTCAGAGATGTAGATAGGCATATTTTGGAATTCCTCTTTGGGCTCTTTCTGTTCCAAGATTCTTCCACTATATTCAACAGTTACAGTTTCTCCAACTCAGTTTTTAGTTCTCCAGGTCAGAAAGACTGCAGTTTTTCTCACTGCCTCACATGCTGAACCATCTACAATTGTCCCCCAGGTAAAGGCCATAAAAGGAGACCTCTCTTCCTGTAAGTGTGGTTTAGAAATTGTAGTCTGGTGTAACAGAAATCAACAGTTTCATTCATGGCAACTCAGAGTACTTGATAACTTTTTTTTTTTTTTTTAAAGGAAAGGTTGCTGGCTGAAGAAAGTAGAATTTTGTTGCCAAACTGGGGCTTTCTCTGATTTTTCCTCATGGAACTTGCCACATCCTAATAAACTGCAGACACTTGGAGGATCTTCTCAATTTACTGAGTCATAAAAATTAAGTGGATTAACATCTTCCCCGACAGTCCAAATGCTTATTTCACATATAAACAAGAACTGTATATTTATATTTAAGTATAAAGATATTTTCTTACAATTTAAATTAAGCATAATGATAAGTGTTACCGGTGTCGCTGGAGGTGATATTTGGACATGTTGCAGACCATTGGATCTTCTGGATTTTTATTGGGTTTATTCTTTGTCTTTTGTCATGAATGTATAGATGATTACCAGGGCACCTAAGGCATCTGACATTATCACCAGATTCCGTATTCATGATGTCATCAATGTAGTGCAGTTCAGCTGAGAAAGACAAGGCTGGAAGAAAAACGGATAGAGATATGAACATTGCTCTCCTACATAATTATTGAGCATAATGGTACACAATGATGAAGCTGAGCAATTGCAGAATATAACTAGGCAACAGTTCATTGAGATTCCGCAGGTAACAGTTGGTACCCGTTTTAAGGACAGTGATGAAAGAAGTATGAATTCCAGCATGCACACTCCTGTACATTTTTCAACTCATATATAATCATCATGGGCCAGAACCAGCTGCCAGATCATGCACCTGGGGCAGATCTGAGTTGCTTGGTCATAGCAGTCAACGTCTCCCTGCTCAGTCACAGTCATTGTGGACATATTCCAGGAAATAGTTTAACTTTATAAATAATGCAGCTTTTTTACAATTTCCTTTCTCTCTAGGTTTTGGTCTTGTTAATAATTTCAAACATTATTCTGCAATAAAAGTATGCCAGTGTTATTGCATTGTCTAAGTCCTGGCTTGAGAACTAATGTACAGTAGTGAAATCAGAATGTTCACACACACTGCCTGGCTTTTTGCAGTTTGCATGTTAACATCATTTAGTCAAATAAATTGTTTGAGGAGATAATGTTGTTTCGAAGAATTCTTCAGCTCTAATTATATAGACATTTCCCTTGGCTTTCTTCAGTGATTGCAATTCTTCCTATAATGCTGTAATAAGAGCACCCTGAGACCCCAACTTCTCCCTTTTTCTTGGAAGGAGAAGGTAACTATTGGCTCAGGGCTGATGTAATAACAGAAAATTTGTGATCTCACCCCATTTTGACCTCTGACATAGAGGATTTTAAAACACAAACTTTCAATAATCATAATTTATCTAGCTAGTATAGAATGCTGCTAATGGCTTTTACTATATGCTTAATAAAGTCAAAACTTATCTTGATATTCAAGATCTACTGTAAACTGATTCCAACTTGTCTTTCTAGCTCTTTGCTCATTCATTTATTAGTTAAAGATGCTATGTAAACCAGAGTTCTAAGCCACGTCTTTGAGGTACTCATTTTTTCCTTGGTATATCCCATCTGTACATGTATATATGTTAATAAACTTCTGTCTTTTTCTTGTTAATTTGTCTTTTATTGCAGGGGTCTCAGCCAAAAATTCAAAAGAGCAGAGAAAAAATAATTTTCTTCCCTAGAGTATAACCCCCCAAAATTGGAATAATCCCCTCAAATTTGGAATTCAAAAGAGCAGAGAAAAAATAATTTTCTTCCCTAACTAAAGTATAATCCCAAAGAATTGGAATAATCCCCTCAAATTTGATTTCTTCTCCCCACTTTGACAGTGGATTAACTACTTTGATATGAAGTTACCTGATTTTATTTTTGAAAATCCCTTTTAATGTCTGGTTTAATAGAAGACAGCTGGATTTTCATCGCTACTTCTGCTTTGACTCTGTAGCAACATCACATAACATGTGAAGCTACTTTAAAGGGAAAACTAAACTTATTTTAAATAAAATTGTCTTCAGATCAGGAGATTTGGTTGGTTATTTACATGCATATTTTTCTGTCTTAATTTGATCAAATCGAAACTCAATTGCCCAAAAATGACCCCAAGGAGATTTTTTAAAAAGTGTTTCTCCCAAATTTCATCTCTTGCTTCTAGCATTTCCCTCCAGATTAGCAGGATGTTCTGTAAATGTCAAAAAATATGCATGATGGTATCAGAGAGCCAAGTTAGAAGGGGGGAAAAAAACCCCAAACAAACTATTTAAGGACACATGCTTTTTGCTCTATCCTTTTATTATAGAATCAAAAAGTGTCAATTTGTTTTGTTCCTAGTTCTTATCCTTGTCCTTTCAAATTTATGATATTCATAGTGTTCAATATTTCCTCAACTTACTTCTGACCACACTGCACTGTTTTCTCAGAAATGGAAATTGTGTGGAAAAAAAATTGAGTATTTTACTAGTAATAGTACATGTATACATGAAGAGAGGCAAAATTAATTTTAGAGTAATTGGTATTTTACATATATAGTTTATAATAATGATAACATAGTAATCACCATTAATTTATCACTAAACATCTGACTTGCATTATCTCATTTAAAACTCCTGTCAAGTGTACCAGGAAAGTGGTATTAACCCATTTTCTGGATTAGAAAATAAATAATCTGAGAAATTAAGAGATTTTCTTAAGGTCAATCAGTTGTTAAGGGATGAAGCTGGGACTTTATTCATTTTCTGCTTTGCCATGCTGCCAGTAACTTATAGTAATTATTATGTCAAAATCCATCTTGTTGCAATGCATAAAGGCTGAGAAATTGCCTGAAAGGAATGGGTTAGCCATGTCATGTTCTTATACTTGGTATATGTTACTTGGTACCATCACTGGGTACTGTTTAAATGGAATTGAGAACTGGAAGAGCCTGCTCAGAGGGTGAGCAATATTTCAGAACTGAATTTACATGTATAAGATTGGATACCAACACAACCTGAGAAATTTTTGTGTTACTTTCTAGAGAAGTAGTAAAATGCTTCCCCAGCTACCTATGTAAAAGGTTATAATCTTGCTTTGAGATAATGGTTGAAGCAACTGACAGATTTTTTTCCTACTAATTGGACCAGAGTCACCTTTTAATTTTTTTAAAAGATGGGTTTTATCGATGAAAAATTTAAACAAAGAGAATGTGCCGCGCCAGCACGGCCAAGGGTGAACCTGAGTAGGGGCGGCTGAAAGACTTAGAAAAGACAGACAAGAGAATGAAAGCTGGGTCTCGGTGGGACGCTGCTTCTCTGAGAGACAGTGCCACGGACTATAAGCCGTGTCTTTATTTTATAGCAGATGCCACGAGGCAAAGTAAGGGCGTGATCAAGATGTTTACAGCGTCCTCGTGGGTTTCAATCCTACTCAACTACACGCACCTGAACTCTATCAAGCCCACAACACTCAGGCACGTGGGGCCACGTGTTCGGACCATAGGTTCAGGCTTACAACTACAGCTGTTGGCTATAATTGTGCTGGGAGGGCCCTGCCCTCCAAGCTGGGACTTGCACGTGGCCATGAGAGGACTGTGCCCTCTCATTAGTGACTAATGATTAGTCCAAGGCTTGAACCTGTCCAAACACTGTAGCTGCTCCCCACAAGAGAACTTGATCAAAATCAAGTTTCTCCAAATTATTTATGGAGATTTAGGCAAATCCATGATCATTTTAAGTCTTTAAAATGGAGAAAATAGAGTTAACCATGCATGATTATGTTCTAGTATTTGATAAAATTAAAGATATTAGGTAAGGTCAGTCAGGCACTTAGTAGGTCATAGTTATTACTATTGTTACTCCCACACTGTCTAATCTTACAGGACTCCTTAACTAGAGTTAGTTAATTATGGTTAATAATCTGGTTCAGAGCATGGAGGCTTGAAATCTCAGGAAGAAAGAGAAAGTTGTAGGTGGTCTTCTGTGAAATCTGTTTTGTGACCTCCCCTTGCTGGAAGTACTGGTGTGGTCACATATCTAGGACATAATAAAACAGGCAATCAACTTAATTTTTCCTGTGTCAGATGCATAAATTCAATGGGAGCATATAAACCTAAATACAGGTCCAGGGTTTGAAAAAATCGAGGCATTTTTACTGAAGTGACTTATGGCCTTTTGGATGGGAACTATTAAAGGAAGGGGCAACCTAAGTCATGTTAATTTTTTATGTTTTTATTGTACCAGCGAAGTTTCTGGTCCTCTCCAGCTCGGAGAGGCTTCCACTAATGCTGAAGGAAAAATCTCAGGATAATGGAAGACTCAACTCCCGTGTTGTTAACTGAAAACATTATTCATGTCCACCAAAGTGCTTCACGGAAGTCGTTTAATGTGGTGTCTTTTCAGCTGAAAGTATGCTGACTCCAGTTTTGGTTTCAGCTAATGCATAGTAAACAGACCACGGGCAGATTGGCTCACGTCTTCACTTCTGATTTGTCCTTATCTTTGCACGGATAGTTTCCTTAAATATTTATCTACTCATTGAATAAATATTTAGCACCAAATTCCAGTGCAGTCCCTGACAAATAGCAAGGTTTCCTCCACCTAACAGACCTCAAAGGTAAGGGTTGGAGCCCCACTGGCTCAGGGTCCAGATAAACAGGGAACAGGTGAGAGGGTTTACTCTGATCTACCCCGGGCATTCCCACCTGAGTTGAAGGCACTTAATGCCTCTGCTCTCCACTCCCCTCAGTCGTTACACTGGTGCTGCTTGCTCTGCAGGCAAATTGTGGGGATCAAAGGAGTTAATGCACTTGCAATTTCTGTGAGAAGTGAAGCATCTGAAAAGAGTAAGTCCGTTTTCCTGTCTTAATGTCACTCTTTACATTTGTTATCAACTCCCCTGACTGTGTGATCCTCTGCAGAGACATGCCTATGGTATGTGTTTTTACATGTG
>NW_005359064.1:2925870-2968254 GCF_000412655.1 Myotis brandtii | reverse complement strand
ATCCCCAGTGTGGGGCGTGCAGGAGGCAGCTGATCAATGATTCTCTCTCATCATTGATGTTTCTATCTCTCTCTCCCTCTCCCTTCCTCTCTGAAATCAATAGAAATTTTTTTTAAAAAGTTGGATAGATTTTAGTCAGTATTTGGGAGAAACAGTCAGTGGCTTTATGGCTGTGGAAACCTTTGTTGGCATGGGACTGCTCAAGCTAGCTCTCTGCGGTGGCTAAGGCATCTTACCTCATCATTCCTGCTGGCGTTACATTTTCCCTTCATTTTCAGCTCCTCAACTTTCCTATTTCTAGGCAGATCATTTTGGGACTTACATCTTTTGGGATCACTATGAACAATTTAATAAAGTGGGAAAGACAGCCCAAAGGGAGAAATGACATGCTTATAATCATCATTTGCAGTTTCCTCCTTCCTTTTGGTTGTGGTAGTCACACTGAGAGTGAGGGGCAGGTTCTGTGGATGAAAAAGTATCAGGTGACTTATTTCAACTGATTCTTTTGTAAAAAACTTCTGGTTGTATTGAAGTATAATTGACATACAATAAGCTGTACTTATTTAAAGTATACACTTTGGTGAATTTTAAATGGTGTGCATTAAGGAAACCTACAATCAAATAAGAATATATCCACTCCCTACCCCTAACAGTTTCCTCATGCCCCTTGGGAATCCGTAGGTAACTGCAGATCTGCTTTCTTTCACTACAGATGTTTGCATTTTCCAGAAATTTATACAGAACACATGCACATTATAAAATACTTTTTTTGTTCTGGCTTCTTTCACTCGGCATAAGTATATTGAGATACATCCACACTGTAGAATGTATGAATAGTCTGTTCTTTTTATGGCCATGTAGTATTCCATTGTATGGATGTACCACAACTTGTTTATCCATCTACCTGTTGATAGACATTTTATTCATCTGCTAGTGATGTCATAACAAAATACCACTGACTGGGTGGCTTACACAACAGACATTTATTTTCTCACAGTTCTGGATGCTAGAAATCCGAAATCAAGGTGTGGTCAGGTTTGGTTTCCCACGAGAACTCTCTCCTTGCCTTGTTTTTTTCTGTGCACGTGCATTCCTGGTGTTTCTTTGTGTGTCCAAATTTCTTCTTCTTGTAAGGATAGTAAGATTGTATTACAGCCCGCCCTCACAGCCTCATTTTATAATTACTTCTTTTAAGACCCGAGCTCCGAATATAATCACATCAGAGTTACGATTAGCCACGGACATTTGTGTATAAGTGTTTGTGTGGATGTGTGCTTTTATTTCTCTTGAGTAAATGCCTGGGAGAAAAATGGCTGCATCATATAGTGGCTTATGTTTAATTTGTAAGAAATCACAAAACTGTTTTTCCATTTTCATCAACACTATATGAATATTTTAATTGCTCCTTATCTTGCCAAATTTAGCATTATCATTATTTTAAAAGTTTGACATTTTAGTAAAAGTATAGTATGCTTCATTATTGTTTTACTATGCATTTCTATGACAACTAATGATGTTGAGCATCTTTATATGTGTTATATGCCTTCTTTATGTCTTATTTGGTAAAGTGTCTGCTCAAATCTTTTACCAGTTTTTAATGGGTGGTTTCTTATCATTGAGTTATAAATGTACTTTATATATTCTAGATACAAGTCCTTGGTCAAATACATGTTTTGTATATATTTTCTCCCAGCTTGTAGCTTGACTTTTTATTTTCCTAAGAGTATATTTTGAAGAGAAAGTTTTAAAATTTTGATGAAACTTAATTTATCAGTTGCTTTCTTTTATAATTCATGCCTTAGTGTAATTTTCTTCATGGTTATATTGCTTAGAGTTAATTGAGCTTCTTGATTCTGGGACTATTATTTCATTAAATTTGGAAAATTTTCAGTCATTATTTTCAAGTGTTTCTTTATGCACCTCTTTCTGAGACTACAATTGCAGATATAGTATTCCTTTTGAAATTGTCCCCATTTCTTTGTTTCGTTTTTGATAGTTTGCTACATTTTCTAATTTTCTGCTCTTTTATTCAACAGTGTTTAATCTGTTGATAATTTCACCAAATATTTTTCATTTACGATATTGTATTTTTCATCTCCAGATGTCCAAGCTGGGGTTTTAGAATATCTTTTATTTCTCTGCTTAACATACTCATGTGCTCCTATTCCTTCTTGAACATATAAAATATAGTTATAGTGACTGTTTAAATGTCCTTGTCTACTAATTATATTAATTTTATCATCACTGAGTCTATTTCTATTGATGGATTATTTTCATTGTGGGTTGCTTTTCCTGCTTCTTTACATACTTGGTAATTTTTTAAAATTTTATTTATTGATTGAGAGAGCGAGAGGAAAGGAGGAAGGAAGGAAGGGAGAAAGAGATAAGAGAGCTTTTGTGTTCCGCTTATTTATGCAGTCATTGGTTGATTCTTGTATGTGCCCTGACTGGGGATTGAACCTGCAACCTTGCCATATTGGGACAACACTCTTAACCAACTGAGCTATCTGGCCAGGTCCCATACCTGATAATGTTTAAATTAATGTTCAACATTATGGTTTCATGTTGTTAATTCCTGGAATTTTTAGTGTTCCTATAAACATATATGAGTTACTTTCTGGAATATAGTTAAGTTTCTTGGGAACAGCTTGATTTTCTTCAAGCTTGCTCTTAAGCTTTGCTAGGTACTATCAGTATAGTCTAATTTGGTTTCACTACTAAGACCTTCTAAGAACACATCTTTTTGCCCTGCATATTGTGAGGTCCATTGTGGGGAGCCGGCACAGCCATGGCATACTCATGCCATCTCAGCCTGGTTCAGTGACCCTGAGTGGGGGTGATGAAAGTCTTAGAAAAGACAGACAAGAGAATGAAAGCTGGGTCTTGGTGGGACGCTGCCCCTCTGATGGACAGCGCCCGCGCCCACAAGCCGTGTCTTTATTTTATAGCAGATGCCACGAGGCAAAGTAGGGGCGTTATCAAGATGTTTACAACATCCTTGTGGGTTTCAGTCCCACTCAATTACATGCACCTGAACTCTATCACTCAGGCATGTGGGGCCACGTGTTTGGACCACAGGTTCAAGCTCATAACTATAGCTGTTGGATATAATTGTGTTGAGAAGGCTCTGCCCTCCAAGCTGGGACTTGCACGTGGCCACGAGCGGACTGTGCCCTCTCATCAGTCCAAGGCTTGAACCTGTCCAAACACTGTAGCCGCGCCGCATAGTCCATCCCAGTATGATTGGTGAGAACAAACAGTATTCCTGGACATGCGTGAGCTCCAGGAATTATTTCATTTGCCTTTTACAATGCTGCTTTCCCAGGCCTTGGGCACATATTGTTTCAGGCAGGAGGTTAATTCTTTCCCTGCTACTTAATCATTGTCAGAAGTGGGAGTGGTTTTTTTAAAATTTTTATTCTAAAATATTAGAACCCTCTTTTACCA
This sequence comes from Myotis brandtii, assembly GCF_000412655.1. Classification (NCBI taxonomy): domain Eukaryota; kingdom Metazoa; phylum Chordata; class Mammalia; order Chiroptera; family Vespertilionidae; genus Myotis; species Myotis brandtii. Next base: position 2,964,807 of record NW_005359064.1, on the reverse strand, counting down.
TGCCTCTGCCAACCAATTCTTATCATGGGTACAGAATCTCTTCTATGCTCCCAGTGTAGCAGGACAGTCAGACGCTAGGAAAATCCCTGGCAAAGTGGAATGGGGAAACTGAGTCAAGAAAATTAAAGCCAAACAGTTTGGGCAGCTTGCAGCCACCTTGTGAATCACAAGATGTTATCTTCCCTAACCAAGGACACTTGTGAGCAAATGGTTTATACCCTCCTCCCTAGCCAGAAAATACACAGCTGAAATCACCCTGGCTTGGGAAAATAGGGAACAAAGACCCAATTAATGCCATTTGTGCCAGCTAAACCCAAGGACAGATGAAATTGGGGAACAAATAAACAAAAACCCCATGAAAGCCAGACAGACCTAAGATAAAAGCAAAACAGTAAAACAGACCAAAGAATAATCCCTAACTCCCCTATATGCTCATTTTGAAAGCTGATGAATATTCTACTAAAGCACTTTCCTAACATTCTTGCCTGCAGGGAAAAAAAAAAGGATAAAAAGCCCTCAGGATAAAGACTTGATGTAGGAATGTAGGCTTGCTCTAGAGCACACCCATGCCCCTTCCTGGGCATGAACGTTTCATTTCTAAGGGTCTCCATGAGACTTGCAGTCAGGGAAGCAGTGGGCAGCAGCAGCTTGACCCTGGCTCACCTCATCCTCTAAGGCCCCCTTTTGTTCTGACTTCCCAGTGAGCTAAAGCAGCCCCACTTCAACCCACTTCGTTCCTATAACATTCTAGAGAGCCAGACACCGCCTAGGCTCTTCCCTATTGTTTCTTCCACTCTCATTTCTTCTTTTGCTTTGCTGTCCCCAGCATTAATAAACACACTCTCAAACCCATCTGGACTGGTGCTGCGAAATCTTTCTACACAAAGTCAGGGACCCACACAGTACAGGCTGGCCTGAGGCAGACCTGCTCTGGGCCAGCTCCTGTCTGGTGATACCAGCACATATGGCAACATGGACAGGAAAGGCACTGGCAGACCAGGAAAGACCCTGGGTGAAATGGATTAAAGGTGGGAACTAGGAGAAAAAATAAATTCATTTCAGGATGGTTATAAAGACAACCCAGGACCCTAAAAACTTTATAATGACTTTATATTCCAATAAAGACTGAAAAATTTATAATTCAGCTCTGTCCCAATTCTGCTAGTTCAACCCTTAACTTTCTAACAGCAATTCCATTGCAATATATATTATTGTGGCGAGCTGGCCTGGCCATGGCATACTCAGCCCCATGTTGGGCATTTATGTGCTGCGCCAGCTCAGCCAGGTTCTGTGAGCCTGAGTGGGGGCGGTGAAGGATTGAGAAAAGACAGACAAGAGAATGAAAGCTGGGTCTGGGTGGGACGCTTTCCTTTCTGATGGAGAGCTAGCGACAGAGCCACGGACTACAAGCTGTGTCTTTATTTTATAGCCAGATTTCACGAGGCAAAGTAAGGGCGTGGTCAAGATGTTTACAACATTCTCGTGGGATTCGATCCTACTCAACTACATGCACCTGAACTCTATGAAGCCCACATCACTCAGGCACGTGGGGCCACGTGTTCTGACCATAGGTTCAAGCTTACAACTATAGCTGTTGGCTATAATTGTGCTGGGAGGGCTCTGCCCTCCAAGCTGGGACTTGCACGTGGCCATGAGAGGATGGTGCCCTCTCATTAGTCGGAGGCTTGAACCTGTCCAAACACTGTAGCCGCTCTCCACTGTTATGTGAGCATATCTTGAACTCTACCTATAATGAATTCCCATGGTCAAAGAAGTCCCAAGACCATCATTAATAGTGAAGCTTAAGAAAAAATGTAGTTATAGTACTTATCCCCATGTTTCAAGTATGTTTATATTAGCTGCAAGTTAACACATGCAATTGTGTTATTTGTTGGGAGATATTGAAGAAATTATTTAAAAGGTGTGGGCCTGATATAGGAAAAAGACAGTACCCCAAGCTTAGCAAAAGCACTTGGGGTTAAAAGAAAATTACAGAAATCTGTAGAGAGAGGGAGGATGTTTGTCAATAACCACCTGCTAGGCACCACGACCCTTGGTCAAGGGAAAGAGTCATCCTTGATGATACCACTGATCAGGGAAATAAATGCCCAACTTCACTCCGACTTCTCCCAGAATTTCCTGCCAGTTGAAATTCAATTGGCCAAAGCAATTCTTTGAGTCCATGGATTCAGTCTATACATTTCAGCCACTCACAGAACAAAGCGAGGTGTAAAAGAGTGATCTTGAAAACAAACAGGGTATCTATCATAATCGTTTCAAAAACTCAAATATGCTCCTTGCATAATTTTAGAAAACTGTAGATAGCCCAAAGACAAAAGAGCAAAATTTCCAGAAATAACCATTTTGGTATTGTCATGCCAGTCTTTCTTCTCTCCCGTGTTTATCTGTGAACATACAGCATATGCTGATAAATGACATATACATATATCATGCATTCATACAGATTCACACCTACATGAATATATCACATTTATATAAAATATTGAGTAAGTACTTATTTTATCAAGTTCTATATAATTTAACATATTTTCTATATTTTGTTGTATTTTACCAAAATGGGATAACACTACAAAAACAGGGTGGGTAAAAGTAGGTTTACAGTTGTGAGGACATAAAAACACAGTTTATTCTATTATTATTATTTATGAACTATTATCTTATTTTCCATACAAACAACTATAAACCTACTGTTACCCCAATCTGTATTCTTTTATATATTGCTAAATTACATATAGTACATCAAAATTTCCCAAATGAAGAAATATTTTTACCTTTGTTTAACCTTGAGCCATAAACCGTTGGAAACCATGGGATCAAGGCTTGTGATTTTGCTTAAGGTAAGATAAAGCATCCTATTTTAAACATATTATCAAAGATCCATGTAAAATAGCAAACTAAGTGACAGAGTTATTTAAATATTGTATTTTCCCTCCTTTCCTACTCAATAAAAATTAAATTAGTTCAGAACTTTTCTTCTGACATGGAAGTTTGCAGAATATGCACTCTTCAGATAAAGCTGTCAACAAATATATTTTAAAAAATTCTAGTTTTTTTCAAGTATTAGAGGATTTCCTCGGTTTGTAATGGAGTAATAGTTAAGAATTACATCAAAAAATTTCAAAGCAAGTAGTAGACATCCAACCAGAAGAGCAGTTGAAAAATCTTTATTTTAATCAGAAACATTTCAACCCTCAACATTTCCATGTGGCTCTATGACAGACAATAAAAAGCAATAATTTTGTTTGTAATTTTCATTTTGTCCATACTAAATTATTGCTTATTTCATCTCTCCCAACTTCCCAGTTGACTTAAGAAAATCCTTTGAGAAAAGCAATGCCCATGGAGGACAATAAATATGCTCATTATTTGCCCAAAGAGAAATTTATACATGGGTAAAGGAAAGATCTATTTATCTATCATCAAGAATAATATTGGATTATTATTTTTCAAGACATTTCCTATTTATCTATCATCAAGAATAATATTGGATTATTATTATTTTTCAAGACATTTCCTAAATTCAAATATTTTTGTCTTGTTTTAAAGATAAAATGCTCATCTTTTCTATTATGACCCCTTAGCATTTCATAAGACATAAGAAATATTTAGTTCAGCCCTAGCTGGTTTGGCTCAGTGGATAGAGCATTGGCCAGCAGACTGAAGGGTCCCGGTTTCGATTTCGGTTAAGGGCACACACCCAGGTTGTGGGCTCAATCCCCAGTAGGGGGCATGCAGGAGGCAGCCAATCAATGATTTTCTCTCATCATTGATGTTTCTATCTCTCTTCCTTCTTCTCTGAAATCAATAAAAAATATATATATAAGAAATTGTTTTAGAAATATTTAGTTCAATTTTCATAATGGTATTGTTCCTTCTCCAAAAATAAGCTGAGTTAGACTCCTAGACTCTCTAGTCTTTGCTCACATTTGGTATGGGCTTTCGGCAAGACTGCCATTCTCCCACTCTTGTTTTATTATTGGTTTGGCTTCTGTTTTCCTTTGACAATGTTACAGATAATCTTTTCCAGCAGCTGCATGGCTCCTACAACTTCATTTTTGCTTTCACACCAGGAACAATAGTGAGCTGAAGAAACTGCAATGTCCCTTCAGAAAAGTGCCATGGCAATGCCTGAATTTCTACTTTATTTCTTTATGCACAGAGCTAGGAAAGGTTCTCATTCTGAGTAGGGCTGACGGCCAGACTTTTCCCTGAATTTGAAGATTTCCGTCATTTCAGCTTTCACCCCCGGGTTCCCTGGGGACACACAAGTCATGGTTCTTGGAAAGGAGTTTTTCCTACTAAAAAATGGGGCCTTTCTGATCATTTTGTATCAACCCGGACAAAACTGCTGATATTTCTGAGAGAAAAATAAGGACAAAAAGTTCAGAGGCTCGCTCTTTATAGGAAATGTTTTACTAATTCCCCTTTTCCTGCACTGGGTGACTCAAGTGTTATCAATTTGTATGCCCTGCAGATTTTTCAAAACAACCATCAGGCGCCATTCCTCATTTTCTCTGAAGCACCTGGTCTCAGAAAGACTACCCTGTCATATGGAGCCAATAACTCTGGTATAAATCTTGTCGATGAGTGAACCAACAGGGTCATGGTTGGAAGGTTAAAGACCATAATTAAAATGATCAGTTGAAAAAATGAATGTGTTAAAAATTTGGCAGTTGTCGGTGCTAAATTTCAAATGTGATAATTAAAAAAAAATAATTAATGGGAATAAATGTGGGCATTGGGGATATAAAATAAAAGACCTGTAAAATATGAGTGCCTTTGGAAACATTTTCCTTTAGTCATGTATTAGTTTTGAGGACAGACTTGGCAGGTTTAGAATTTTGAATACACAGATCAGCAGAACAGTGATATCATATTTATCCCTCCCCTCAACAAACGGAACAGGGCAGAGATAAAATGTTCCTTTGTGTCATTTTTCTTTTGTGGTCCGCTCCATTGTGATAAATGTTGCACCTCTTGCAGCTGTTGGTCATAATACATACAGAGTCTCTAGTATTAGAAAAATTGACAATCCAGTTGTGCATAAAAATAAGTATTTCTCCAGTAGTTTTAGACCCTTCACTGTGCAAGCTTCATGACAACCTGTTTTAGTCTAGTGTCTTGTTTTAGCCTCTTCACCTAGGATGGCATCCAGTGCAGAGGAGCTGCTGAATAAATATGCTATTAAATAAAGAGTGAGACCTTGTTTTTAAGGAGGCTCATCTACTTTTCCCATCTTGTCAATAGTTGTTTGAAACCGGTGGAATAAAACATGATTAAATATATTGTCAAGAAATATATTGACTCATTCAAAATTAATTCAAATCTTACCGTAGCTTTAATCAAGTTTCTCATCTCTTTTGGGATTCAGAGACCCTGAGGACCTGCCCACAACCTAACCCCTCTCAACCTACATCTTTCTAATTCAGTAAATTGGGCCCAAGGGACTCTTCCATCGGCCCATCCAGAACCCTCCACCCTCCACGTCCACTCTATTTCCTGGGACATTGAACCAAGCAGAGTGCACTGGGGACTCCTGAATCCTGGAGGCCAAGGGCATCTGAAGCCAAGGTCTTCCTTGCCTGACTCCCTCCTCTGGCCCATCATTCATTTCCTACAGTCATCTTGCTCTGGCTACCTCTGACCTACAGCCCTCCCTCCCCCCTTTCCTTCTTTTTCTCCTCCTCTCAGGATTGCTCCTTTCTTTGCTCTCCTTAATAGAAAGATTCCTCAGTGTTACTAGGGCCTGGCTTAGGCACTCCCTTTTGGCTTCCTGGCCCTTTGTAAATAAACCTTTATTAAGCCCTCTCCACATCACCAATAGGAGTGTGGCCCGACTTCTTGCCACAGGCCTGGCTGGTACACTGGGGACATCTGCATGCCCTTGCAGAACCCTCAAGGAAACACTGATTTGACCTTGGGAAACCAGGACACCAGGATGCTTAGAGGTGTAAGTCCCTACGGCACCCCCATAGTTAGTCTTCCTGTCCTCCTATTAGCATTTGTTTACTGGTCTTAGTAAGGTCGTCATTATTCCTGGGACACAAGACAGTACAGACAGAGATCTGATTTTTCTCTGTCATCCACCAGCCTTAACCCACCAGCAAACATGGGCCTGACATTTGCTTCCGTGGTTGTAACCCCCACTCTTCCTCTCTCACTTCTTTCCTTTGCCTTAACATTTTGTTTGTCTTACCTTATAAATAGAAAGAAATAAAGTATCCTAGCTCATAGTATCCTAGTTTTTTATTAGTTCTCCAATGTCACTAATAAGCTGTAATTAACCATAATGATAGTAATAACAATAAAACAGAAATTGTAATTTCCTTATTATGAGAATTTCCTTTATGGCCTCACTACATTTCTTTATTTCAATCAACTGTACAAGATGAAAGAAACAAGTTAATGGTTTAGAAATGAGCCTGCCCAGAGTGGTGATACTAGTAAATGGGAGAAAAATCAAGAATAGCAACCTTTCCACAGGGCGCTATACTATCCTAAAAGAAATGCATTTTTATTTTACTTTTTATTCTAATTCAAATGGTCTTGGAACAATACTATTTTAAAAGAGGTTTTGTTTGTTTCTCTGAATAACCGGGACATTTGTTTATTCAGAATATCAGTCCTGAAACTTACTATCCATGATTACACATTCATTACATTTTTCAGTCAGCTTCTCCCAATAACTCTGACTTCTGTTATTCCAGGTTATAAATACTCTTTCTCACATCCTAGGGTGATAATCACTGTAACCAAAGACAGTGAGTCCCTTCGCCTGGGACTGTGTCTCTCTCTCTCTCTTGTCTCTGTTCTCAATGCCCAACACCATGCCTGGCACAACAAGAACTTTGTGTGTCTCAGAAGGCACACACCCATCAAGACCCACATAAAAGGTTGCAGCGCTCTGCAGAGCTCTTCTGGGCTGGTACTAGGAGTTCAAAGTGTGGAGCCTCTGTTTCTCATAGTCACATATTGTTGGAGAAATGGGGCTCCCTTGCTTATGCCTCTGAGGACAGGATAGATCTAGAAATAGCTCCTAAGTCAATAAATAATCTATTTACCAAAGCTGTAGGAGTTTTCTGAATGAGAAGAAAATATTTTTCTTTCAGTCAAGAGCTTGACTGTTTGAACTAGCCTGGGGGGTGGCTGCCCTGCAGCCCCCTCTGATGCGGGGATAGCCTATAAATGGGCCGAGGATTTAACTACATCAAGAAGAAAGTCTCATAGGATAACCAAGAGCTTTGAAACAAGATCCAGTGACTTTTCTGACTGATGTAGAATTTATAGCATTTCTAAGTAATTTTGTGATCTTTTGGGGTAGCTCCTAAGTCTGCAGTGCTACTTCGTTCATTCCAGGTTGGAAGAACAGACAAAGAGGTCTTCTGTGCTTGGTGACTGGTTTATGTATCTAAACCCTGCTGGCCATTAAAAGGACTTTAGACGGCTTTCCTCAGAAGTAACTGGCAGTCTGTCCCTGCGTATAGATGAAGCTATCATTTTGCACGTTATGTTGTTGGAAGGCTTTTTCACTGGGTGACCTGCAAGGATGCAGGGCAGCCTTTTCCTTCTCCTGCATTTAGACAGAAGCCATTCCCCCATCCTGAGCAGGGCCTGGTATGGTGATCTGTCTGCCTGTTACTCGTCTTTTAGGAGGGCTTTCGGAGAAACCTATGATCCTCGTCCTTGCCAACTGTGTCAGCAAACATAGCCCGCGTGGCTTGATCTTCATGGCATCACCGGGGCTCCCCTACTGCAGCTCTTTGTGTGATGGACATCCATAGATGTACCTCACTGATCCTGAGGACAGCTGGGCACTGTGAAGTCCCTTCCGTTGGATCATCAGAGAGTACTGAAGTCAGCTGAGATGTGATGTTTCTTATGCGCTGAGGCTCTGTGTGGGGTGCAGCAGAAATTGTAATTTGTTTCATCCTTACTGTCTTCTGGAGTGGTGGCTGGACCCCTAATGATGAAATCAGGCTCCCTAAAGCTAAATCATGTGCCCTGAGCCACCCGGCCAGGTGGTGGTGGAGTCCGAGTTCAGACTCTGATGTCTGGTTCCTAAGCTGTCACAGTTGCAGGGAATCCCACTGCCTCCATTCTCTGGACTCTGCTGGTGTTTTCCATTCTCCTCTGCTCGGGGAGGATCCTGGAGACATTGCAGCCAGGAATTCACTTGACGTCTGACTTCCCATTGGGTTTGGCCAACCAGAGGCCCTGGCAGGTAGGAGATGGGAGGAGAGAAGGAGAATCAGGCCTGGTGTGTGTTTCCTGGCTGGTCCCGGCTGGCTGTGCCTCTCCACTGTAGGTCCCAGCTTCCTTCATAGCCTTCTCTGGTCCCAAGTCCTGGAACTGCCTCCACCCCTTCCAACTCTGGCTTCTGTCATCAGGCCTGGGGTTCTTTAGGCCCCCGATGCTTTCCCTATTCTCTTCTACAGCTTTATAAAATAACCCCTCACTAAATCTTTCCCAAACTGCTGTTTGTGTCCCTGCACTGTAAACTTAGGAATAGAAGGCCAAAGTGAGAGGCAATATGCATTTACTTGAGATCCAAAAAGAATAGATCCCTAGGAAGCACTGATTCTGGCAGAAACCCAAACAGTGTCTGATTAGAAGGGGAAGGCAAGGGGTATTTATGAGAAAGGGAAGGGGAACAATTACATCAACAGAAGGAAGGAATTTCTATGAGTGCAGAGAAGCTAACATAGTGATGCTAATTCTAAAGAATTTTTTTTTTCAATGTTTATAGTCTAAGTGGTTTTACTGGTGGCAGTGTTGGTTTTAATTCTCATTTACATTTCTTTTTTTATTAAAGATTTTTTAAAAATTATAGTTTACATTCAATATTATTTTGTTTTAGGTGTGCAGCATAGACAACCATATGCTTCACAAAACGTTTCACCTGATATTTCTAATACCCACCTAGCACATACATAGTTATTACAGTGTTACTGACTGTATTCCCTATGCTGTACTTTACATCCCCATGACTATTCCGTAACTACCAATCTGAGGTTCTCAATCCCTTCACCTTTTTCACCTATCTCCCCAACGCCCCCCCCTCCCCTCTGGCAACCATCAGTCTGTTCTTCTAATGATTTTTTAAAATTATCCATTCAGCAATCCTAATGTCTGCTTTCTGTGTCTCTTGCAAACAGCTGTGTGGGATACAATGCTTATCTAGGTCCAGTCCAAAGGTTATTTTGCCCAGTTTTAACATTCCTAAGGTTTGAGGCATAAAATGTGCAAGGCAGTTCCTCTGGGGTGGCAGCTCCAACTTCATTTTAAAGTGGCTCCATTCATATTACTTTTTAGAGTGCCCGCTGGTACTCAGCACAGTGATGTTTTCACTGTCTTATAATTCACTTAATGATGTCCTCAGATCTTATGGGGTATTGATAGCAAAATTGTTCATTTGAAGGGGTCTCAGTGATCTTTTGGGAAGCAGTAATTAAATGTCTCTTTCCAAGATATAAAGGTACATGGGAAGAGGTCCTTGTCCCCACCTGTTGCTCATGGGAATGGAATTCTTGTGCTATCCCGAGAAATAACTTTTTTTCCCTGAAACTCGCATGGGAGGATGAGATATAGTAGAAAGCTTTATTTCTGTGGAGTTTCTAAAATCCAATTTCCGTTTGGCCCCCGCCAAGGAAGAAGTGTAGCTATGGCTTCAATAGGGCTGGAATCAGAGCCAGTGTTCAGAGTTTCTGTTTCATGTCAGGGCATAGTCCAATCCAGCGTCAGGCTAGCTTAGTTTGTATTTCCCTGGTGTCGCCCATCAGTCCATTGCATATGGTGTCGGTGAGGCCACATGGCCATGGAGGAAACATGGGCAAATGCAAGGAAACTGGAACAAGAGAGCCTCACGAGCCACGATGGCCAAGAGCAAACTCCTTTGTTTAGGAGATTATGTGTTCCCAAATTTGCACCAGCTTGCATTGGCGCCACCTCTTCTAGCCAATGATTTATGTACCCAGGTTTGATTAACAAGCAAGTACCTTCCCTATGTCACCCCGATTTCACTGGGCATGTGTCCATCTCTCCTTTGTTGGACCTCTTCTGCCAGTGGCTTACAGGGAATGGGCTGGTGGTTCCCTGGGGAGTGTGAAATTGCAGCTTCCTGGTAAAGCTGCCCAAATAACATGCCTACATGTCTGGCCTTCCCTTTTGCTCCTTTCCTATTATTAATAACTAGCTAATTATAATGGTATGACCAAAATTATCAAATCCTCTATATATGATACCAAGTGATAAAGTTCTGGTTCAGCTAATTTATAGGCAAAGTAATGTATTCTGCAGATGCATTTGTTGGCACATTTTTGTCATGCTAACCCAATATGTTTCAGGCTGGCTTCAAGCAAACAAATTATCTCAGGTACCCACTAACATCTCCTTCTATTATGCCTTCCTCTGATTTCTAGCTGTTTTGCTTCTATTGCAACCTTCCTGAAGAAATGGATTAATCTTGCACGAATCTTTTCATGCAACAGGCCTCTAGTTATTAATAACTAGCTAATTATAATGATATGACCAAAGTTATCAAATCCTCTATATATGACACCAAGTGATAAAGTTCTGGTTCAGCTAATTTATAGGCAAAGTAATGTATTCTGCAGATGCATTTGTTGGCACATTTTTGTCATGCTAACCCTGTTTCAGGCAGGCTGGCTTCAAGTAAACAAATGATCTCAGGTACCGGCTAACATCTCCTTCTATTATGCTTTCCTCTGATTTCTAGATGTTTTGCTTCTATTGCAACCTTCCTGAAGAAATGAATTAATCTCATCCTGCCTGCCTCATTTTGTGAGAGATTCTTTTTTCACTGAAGATAATAGACCAAGTGATAAAGTTCTGGTTCAGCTAATTTATAGGCAAAGTAATGTATTCTGCAGATGCATTTGTTGGCACATTTTTGTCATGCTAACCCAATATGTTTCAGGCTGGCTTCAAGTAAACAAATGATCTCAGGTACCGGCTAACATCTCCTTCTATTATGCTTTCCTCTGATTTCTAGATGTTTTGCTTCTATTGCAACCTTCCTGAAGAAATGAATTAATCTCATCCTGCCTGCCTCATTTTGTGAGAGATTCTTTTTTCACTGAAGATAATAGTTTACCCCTCTACTGCGGGAAGCCATCCATTGTCAATACTATCATGAGAGTGCACCAAGGAACTCAGAAAGCTGATGAACCTTGAGCTTTAGCAGGGCTAAAGCTATGCACTGATTGTTCTGTGTTGAGATAGTGATGGCTCGAAGCAATTTCCTGACCTAATAGCCTCAAAGTAAATCTTTACTGATCTTTACTGACCTTTGAGATGATCTGTCTGCTACCTGTTTGCCGTGCTTAACTGAGGGCAAGATGTGTATCTAAAATTGAATAAAAGCTGACAAGGCCAGGGCTTCAGTGAGCTTCTCCTAGAGAGGTTTCCACCTGGCCCCCACTCCTTAATAATTCATATTTATTGTCTAGTGTTTTCATTTGTGGATCGGCCCTTTCTTCAGATCCTGAACCCTAGCCATGCAGGTTGCAGCACTCTACTTGAGCTGTGCTAGAGCAAATGCAATGATTTGAATGAGAAGAATTGTAATGGTCTTCATGATCAGAAACGCAGAAACGTTACCTCCTATCCTTTAGTTTCCTGCTCAGCATTTTGGGGCTTTGTAGTGATGTGGCACAATAGACTGATGAAACTGATAATGAGTATCAATTGAAATAGCACAACTTTGTATCCCCATTTCCCCCACCACTGCACAGAGATTAATGGCTAAAACCAAAACTTCATCAGGGACCAAGCACATTGAAGTCCATGACTTTTCCCTCTTTTTCTTTCTATGTTTTGAGACAGTGATACTTGACTGCTTTTAACTTCCTGCCCCCTCCCAAACAAAGAATAATTAAGAAGGCACTATCTCATGTCAGACAGGAATTTAAGTTAGCATAGGAATTGTGATTTGTGGATCGTATTTCCTAGACTCATTCAAGATGGCTCATAAAACTCAGGTATGCATGCAATTTGGGAAGTTAAATCTTCTTCCACTGAATTACTGAAAAACCAATGCTTTATAACTTTTTAAATAAATGCTTCATATCAAAACTAAAATATTTCAAATAAACATAATTTGGGTCACAGGATCCATTTAAAAGAGCAACTGTGGTTTTTGGTGTTTTTTTTTTACTTCTCAGAAATGCACCGTTTGATGGTTCCCACATTACTGGGCTGTGAGGAGAGCAGAAGTCAAACCTGTCCTTGTTGTATAGCACATGGAGCTTACTCCCCGACTGGATAAACCCGGGACCATTTTGTGTCTTGATCTATGTAGTATATTTCCAATGAAGGGTGGAGAGAAAACCGACCAAGCCTTGCAAAACTCAGGGTTTAATCCTGCATCTTGATACCAGAAGGCATGTGAACTGGGCAGCTTTTTTTTTTTTTTTTTTTACCTTCTTTTCCCTGATAAAAAGGGCAGATAGCATTAGTGGTTTTCCAGAATTTGTAGTGAAAAACTTTTCTTTGAAGAAACACAGACACCAAGTCTATACAACTGATATTTTTGGATTTGTGTTTAACAGAATTGTGAACAAAGAGGGTATTTCACTTCCCTACCCCACTCCCCACTTCTGCTCCTCCTACCATATTACCCGAAAGTCTGAGGTCCTGGGCCAGAGGCCTGGGCCTTCTGTGACTCCTGCATTTCCACATTGCTAGGTGGAATTAAAATCTCCTTTTTAATGAGATTTTTATAAGCAAGTGAGAGCAACTAACAGAGGGATATTTATTTATGGCCTTCTGTGACTCCTGCATTTCCACATTGCTAGGTGCCCCTCACTTTCTACTGCAGTTACCTGTCACACATATATCAGCAGTTTAATGGACAAGCCGCATTTAATAATATGTACGAGGCAGCACATCCTTTCTGAGGATGAGGAATTACTGAATGATGTTGGGTGAATAATAAGTGCCTCTATCCAAGTAAAACTACAAAGCTTTATGTCAAGAATGGTGACAACCTGGACTGCTGTGCTATTTTTGTTGTTTCATTGCAGACCAGAATTTCATCAGAAAAGTTGGAGGAGGGAACATCTCATATTAATCTTCCCAGCAATAATCTGTGTTAATCGCATGTTCTCCTTATTACATGGGTAAATTGAGGCTCAGAGAATCTGGCAACTTGTGCAAAGTCAAACAACCAGTTAGGAGACAGAAACCCTCCCCTGAGCTTCTCAATCTAAACTCGGGTCTTTGAGTTCTCTGTCGTGGTCATGTACAGTGAGCCCTGCGAGGGAAATGGAGTGAGACGTTCAGATTGATGAATGAGCTGTGCCTGCATTAACCACTGTGCTGGGTTTTGTGGTCTTTCCTTTAAAGGGTATTATTGACCAGTCACTTGCTGCTACTCATTTTTAAATATATGGCTTGTATTTTTCTATCAAATAAAGTTACTCAACTGGTAAGGGTCAAACAGTCACCCAAGTTATTCTTCCTGTTAGAACTTAAAAGAGAATAAAGAGCTCTCTGTGTTCAACAAAAAATATCTTCAAGAAAAAGGTGGATTGGGGGAGGATGGTGTGGATGCAAAAGTTTTTATCTTCTGGCAGAAGAAAAATTTTTCTTTATTTTTTAAAAATTTTCTGTCTTTCTTCTTTCCTCTAATAGTTTTTATTTGTCATTGTAAGTATAAAGGGAGAAAATTTTGAGTTGAGGGTGTGATGATTTTTAAAAACCCTGTAAATATAAGTAATAAATCACACTTCCTTAGATATAATGACTTAAAGCAGGAATGACTCAGAACACAGAATCAGATTTTTTTTAATCAAACTTTTGTATCAGAGATCAAAACCTCCTTTTTAATGAGATTTTTATAAGCAAGTGAGAGCAACTAACAGAGGGATATTTATGCATCCAGTATTGACTAGTATGGTCAGCACAGGTTTTCAAAGTGTGCGTGATTAATCACCACACCCGACGCAGATGAGCTGCTGGATAAAATTTAGATTTTTGAGGTCCCAGCACAGGTCTAAAGAATCAAAATGTGGGCCCTCACTGGCATGGTCCAGCTGGCTGAGCATTGTCCTGTGCACCAAAAGGTCACTGGTTCAATTCCTGGTCAGGGCACATGCCCAGGTTGCTGGTTCTGTGCTCGGTTGGGGTGGGTACAGTAGGCAGCCAATCAATATTTCTCTCTCACATTAATGTTTCTTTCTCTCTCTCCCTCTCATTTCCTCTCTCTCTCAAATCAATAAAAAGAATTTAAAAGAGAGAATAAAAATTTGGGGCCATTGGGTGTTGCAATGTGCATTATAAATGATCATTGTGTATCCCAAAGACTGAGATACTGTTGTGATATGAAAGCTAGGCAGAACTGGTTTCAAGTCCTCAGTATCTGTGTGATATTTTTATAAATTGAGATATAATTGACACGGCGTTATTACTTTTAGCTGTACAACATGATGATGCTATATTTGCATAGACTATTGTTAAATAATCACCACAAGAAGTCTAGTTAACATCCATCACCACACAGAGTTACAATTTCTTTTTCTTGTGGTGAGACTTTTATGACCTACTCTTTCTTGATATCAACTTTGCAGGATTGCTGTGAGCAATTGTGAAAACCACTAACTGGCATATCACTTGGGATTTAGAAAAGGTTAACTGTTATTACTTGAGCCACAAACAGGGCTGAGCACATGTAGTCTCAGTAAGTGTTACCATATACTCTCACAGTATGTCCCAGGGGGAAAAAGGCAGTTTCTCTCGGAGCTTAAATAAAAAACATGAGGAGACTTTCCCCACATGTTTTGGGGGACCCCTCTGAAGAAGGAATGGCACAGAGTGGTGTGAGCGTCAGAAACAGTCTGATCCCGGGACCTCGATGGAATACTCTGTGGGCAGAGTTTCTGTTTCATATTAAAGCTTAGTCCTTTGGAGCCTGCTCGGTCTGCCATGGGCCCCAGGTGGCCTAGATCTGCATGGTCCCCTGTTCCAGGGTAGAGAGAGAGCTCATAAAGGAAGGGGTTAATACCAGGTTGGGGGGGGGGTGAGAGAAAGAGAGAGAGGGAGAGGGAGTGAGGGAGAGAGAGAGAGAGAGAGGAGCTTTTTGAAAATAACCAATCAACTTCCCAAGTTTCCGTGGGCTTTTGAAGGGTCCACACCCTGACTAAGGATCCCTTTCTGAGGTGAGACTGACAGGCTTCTCGGTCAAGATCTCCCTGTCCCCCTGTAGTTATTTTGACTTCTATTTAGCAAGTGCTTACCTCCCTCTGTCCTCCCACTCCCAACCAGGTACCTGAGGGGGAAAGGGAGGGGTTAATCCATGGAGGGGCAATGCTGTAATTCCCTGGAGTGTGGGAAGCTGTAGCTTCCTGATGTAGCAAACAGGCTCATGCTCCCCAGCCCATTAGGCTCAACAATGTCCAATTCCCTTTGCTTCCTTCTTATTAATATTCAGCTAACTATGGTAACATAAGTACATACATAGAACATTTGAGTGAAATAATAAGGTTTACCAAGTAGATCTAATATATCTTGAAATGTATACCTTATAACAGACAATGGAATTTCAATTCAAATGTTCATAGATCATTTATAAAATCTAGCAGTATATTAGATTACAAAGAAATAAAATTATAAATAAGACAGTAAAATTGTGTATTTCTGGCTATGCAACAATACTATAAATAAGTACCAACCATAAAAAATAATAAAACCTTAACCATTTTGAAATCATAAAAACATCTGGAAAATAACTTTAGGATCAAAGAGAAAGTCGAGCCTGAAATTGCAGAATATTTAGAAAATAACAATAATAGGAAAGCTGCAAATAAAAATTCACAACTTAATGCCAAACTTATACTCATAGGAAAATAGAATTTATAATAAAACTTAGGTTGTTAAAAAGTAACAGAAAACAATCTAAGAAAAACAGAGGGGAAAAGTTAATAAAGTTATAAAAATGAGTCATAAAAAGGAAAAATAACAGACGATGCATATATCAAGGGCTATACTTTGTTATAAAAATGAGTCATAAAAAGGAAAAATAACAGACTTGATGCATATATCAAGGGCTATACTTTCAAAAAAAAAAAAGCTATAATCAGGTAAAACTCAATAGATAAGTCAAGGAATGGGTAAGGGGAAGGGTGTAAGAATACCAAATTAGAAAGGAGAATAAGAAAGTGAGGGAAATTTAAAATAATTATTAAGTGTACTTTTTAGAAATCTATCCTAAACAAGATAAAATATAGGATAAAATGAAAGCATAACTAATTACCTAACTGATGAGAGAGAGAGAGAGAGAGAGAGAGAGAGAGATAATTTACCAAAAACATTCTACTCAATCTCAAAAACTTTATGAGAAAATTCTTCCAAACTTAAAAGAAACAGATTAATTTTTAATTAAACTGTTCTAAAACTTTCTGATTACTCTTACAGCACCTATGTAAAAGCCATAAAAGTAGGTCAGACAGAGATGGGCCACAGACTCCTTTGATTTTGCATCACGAATAAATCTTAGCCTGGATAAGAAAAATAAATATATATTGACTGTAGTAGGCCATTAGACATACATGAGTAGAGTCGGAAGGATAGGCCAGGTACAGAAGGTCACCAGGCAGAAAGCCCTGGGTACCTAGCAATGGGAAAACAAGGACCTGGCCCCCAGGTGACCTTTCCTCCCAGGCATATCTCTGGTCCTGCGGTTTAGATTCTCTGACGTTCCATATCACTGGTCATGTAGTAGGCCCCTTAGAGAAGGAACAGGGGGTGGAGCGTAGCCTCATATGATTTCCATACAAATCCTTGCAAGAAAATGCCCTTAAGTATTAAGCCCTCAAGACAATGAGGTTCTGACTGAATCAACCTTAGGAACAAAGCCTCAGGTCTGTTGACCGCAGAGACATAATTTTGGTCAAACTGGAGATAACATCTAGGTCTCAGTTGTGTTTCAGTTCCAGCCCAGAAATGTAGCATGGCCAGGCAGGCAACACCATGGTTGACATTAGGACCAGTTGCAAGGACTAATGACCCCTTGCCCTATTGGAGGCTGATCACTAGAGACTACAACCCTGAAAGGACAAGCTGATGAATATTGTATTGAAATTCTCCCCTGGGACCTTCCCTAAGGTCCCCCCCCCCCCCCCCCCCCCCCCTCAAAAAAATGAAAAATGAATAAAAACCCTCAGTGTGGAGGACACAGCTCACTCTTTCTCAAGCAAGCCTGTGCATTTCCCCACCCCAGCCTTTCCCCACTCCTTCTTCCCCAGTGTGACCACTTTCTCTGAAGCACATGTGGGCCTTTCCCCTTCTCCTTCCTCCAGGCACATATATCCTTGTGTTCTTGCTCCTAAGCTCCAAGGGCCCTTCTTTTGCCTCTGTAACTTGTTTCCTGAGCCCATGCAGCCCAGTTGGCTCACTTCTTCCATGGCTAACTTCTTCCACCTCTGTGACTTTCTAAATAAACCTTTGCTTGCATTTGAATCTTGGCTCTTAATTCTTTCTTAGCCAGAACTCAGGTACTGAGGTTGCTGAACTGAGGTCCAATTGCTGGTAACATTTTGATGCTGTTTTGCAGCTAACAGTACCAAAAGGTAGAGCACAATATGAAAACTGTAGATCAGAATCACTTATAACTATTGATGACAAATAAAATATTAAGACATAGAATCTGGCAGTACACAAAATACATAATAAGGATATTAATGGACTATAACCCATCCTATCTAATAAAAGAGTAATATGCAAATTAACCATCACTCCACGACAAAGATGGCAGTGCCCATAGTGGCTGAGGCGGGACGCTGGTGGCGTTGCCCTGGTAACATGAGCCCAGTGTTCGCACCCCGGCTGCGTGGAGGGAGGGGAGGGGCCTCTGGCCAGAGGCTGGGGCGTGGGACTCTGGCATCGTTGCAGGCCAAGCTGAGGGACCCCCCCCCCCCAGCATGAAT
This sequence comes from Myotis brandtii, assembly GCF_000412655.1. Taxonomy (NCBI): domain Eukaryota; kingdom Metazoa; phylum Chordata; class Mammalia; order Chiroptera; family Vespertilionidae; genus Myotis; species Myotis brandtii. The sequence goes on along the minus strand of NW_005359064.1, from coordinate 2,946,844 downwards.
TTCGTGCACTGGACCTCTAGTTGGCAAAAAAAATTCATGTGTAGTATACATACAATGGAGTACTATTCAGCCTTAAAAAGAAATTCTGACACATGCCACAACATATATAAATCTTGAAGACATTAAGTTAAGTAAAATAAACCTGACACAAAAGGAAAAATATTGCATAATTCCACTTACATTAGTCACTTTCTATGAGTCAAATTCATAGAGATAGAAAGAAAAGATCAGTTGCCAGGGGATTGGGGGTAGGGGGGAAGTAAGAAATTAGTGCTTAATGAGTTCAGTCCTTCAGTTTTGCACAATAAAAAAAGTTCTGGGGACAGATAGTGGTGATGGTTGCAAAACAATGTGAATGCACTTTATACCACTGAACTGTACATTTAATAATGGTTAAGATAGTAAATTTATGTTATGTGTATTTCATTACAATAAAAGCAAAGAATCCAAAAAGTGGTTGTTCCAAAAGAATGCCCCCCCCTTCCCCAAACTATTAAATTTAGCTGGAAGATTTATTAATTTGTGAAGTGAATCTGAGAGACTAGAGATTCCTCTTACAGAAGAATAAACATCTAGGAAACAAATGAAGAGGCAGATGTTGATGCTTCTCTGATTATATCTGAAGATGCTGATCCAGGTTGTTTTCTGAGCAGGATGCAAGGGTGATTTCTTTCCCAGGTCCTTGTCCAGATGGATTTGAAGAATGAAGCCACAGACAAAATGTGGTAGATGAAAAGGGTGGAAATTTATTGGAAGCAAATACAGACTCCCACATAGGGAGGGGTTCCAGGGGGGTAACTTATTAAGCTCTTTTTTTGCTAAGGTTTAGCAAGGCTGTAGTTCTTTGTCTCTTGATACTACCTTCTAATAGGTCACTCTTTTTGCAGAAGATCAGCTTCAAAGCTCAAACCCCACATGGTGCCTCCTCTTTCTCTCCCCCTTATCTTTTAATATTTCTCTCTCCTGTGAAAATCTGTTTTCCTCTTTTTCTCATACCCTGTGGCTTTTCCTTATCTTCTGTCCATGGATGTCTTCCTCTCCCCTTAGCCTGTGGCACCTTTTTTTTTTCCCCCTCTCTGTGAATGTATGCCTTCTGGCATCTCCAAGCCCTCACCTATGCATTCCTCCCCCATAGACCCCCTTCATTCCTAAAACTCCCTAAACCTACCCATTTTATCCCTAAAACTCCTTTCAATGCCAAAGATTGGCAATAGCCGGTGATGTTAAGGGGGACATTTTCAAAACGTGATATATTGAAATGTCCCATGAAAGCAAGAATAGGAGCGAGGTGGGTGAAGGAAGTAGAAGTCATTTGTGAACTGCCATAGAGGAACTATGGACATCTTTTTGCTGGACAAAGTGGGTGAGGCTCCGTTTCACATAAAAAATAGTGGGAAAGGCATCTAACCTTTGACTAAAATAAACCATTGTTTTTCATTGACATGTAAAATGGACATAAGTTAGTTGACAACATAAGAATGGGGTAATGTTGGTATGTACTCATCCTTTGAGTTTATTATTTAAAAGTGAAAATCAAGATGTGGGTGTACAGTATAGTATAGCAACTTCTTTTCCTTCTCATTGCCTTCATGACCAAGGTCAGTTTGCTCACCATTCAGGTTTTTTTGTTTTGTTTTGTTTTGTTCTAATTTAACCAAAGTAAATATGAATAGCAGGGCTTCCCGTGCCTCCTGGGAATACTGAGTGGGCACATTTCAGTGACTCCTGACTGCTTTAAAAATAGAATGTGCCATCAAAAGGATCACGACTTCCACTCCCAACCTTCATAATCAAGAAAACCACCTAGGAGTTTAGGTCTTGAGGGAATAATGACCAAGAGAACACGTTGTATATAAAACTTTCCTGAGGATGAAAATAACACAGATATGAAAGAGAGAAAAGTATCAGGTAGAGTAAATTGCCAAACCCCCAGCTTACTTCAAAGAGGGTGACTCAGGACCACGTGGAGAGCAGCATATCTTCAGGGAAAGTCGACTGACCACAGAGAAGGGAAAACAGTGATCCCACAGAGGTTTGAGTCATATAAAAATTTGCCTTTGTTTTTCATCCCATAGAATTCCCTCTTCACCCAGGAGGTTTATGGCTATGTTCACAGGGCCATCCACTGAAAGGAAAATAAATCTGATCATGTCCCATCGACTAGAAATGCATTTTCTTAGGTTGATCCGCTTGATTCTGGTAATAACATTATATAAAATAAAATAAATGTTAAGGCAAAAATGAATGTGTTAACCAGGATAATTATATATTGACTAGTGGCCCTGAGCACGAATCCGTGCATGAGTAGCTTGCTGCTGCTTGCCTCAGCTGGCTGCCCTGCTCCCTGCTGCTCATGGCTCTCTGCTGCTCATAGCTCACTGCCCTGCCCTCCTGCTGATCGGTCGTTATGTGACGGCATCCCGACCAATTTGTATATGACCCTATTATAAGTATAGATAAGATGAATAATTTGCTGGGAAGATAAAATAATTGTGGCTCTTGCAATATTGTCAAAGTACCCAGTGGAAAAACTATAAAATTTCAAGGAAAAATTATGAAATTACAATGGTAAAATTTGTACCTCTCTCAATAATGGGTATAAAAACAGCAAAAACTTAATAAGGACATAGAAGATTTGGACAACACAATTAATAATGTTGTTTTAGAAAACATGTAATAAGCCTGCAATTAACAGTTAGAGGATATGAAACCTTACCAATGCTACTGAGTTGTACACTTAAAAATGGTTAAAATGGTAAGCTTTATGTTATGTATGTTTACCACAATAAAAATAAAATAGATGTGGAGCAGAACACCACAAGCTAGACTATAGTCAACAAACACCAACCAAAAAACTGATAACATCTTTTGATTAGGTTATTTGACCACACGCAATACAATTTGAAGTCAGCAATTAAATGAATAGGCAAAGAAATCCATATTTTCCCTCAAAATGTTTGGAAACTAAGAGCACACAAATAATTCAAAATAAAAAAAAAAATTAAAAAAAAAAAAAAAAAAAAAAAGAAACAAAGAAAGTAAGAAGGAAGAGAAGGAAGGAGAAAAGAGAGTGGCAGGGATGGAACGAGAGAGAGAGAGAGAGAGAGAGAGAGAGGAATCAAAATAGAAATTATTTAGAAGAGAATGTAAATTCCAAGGCAAAATTTATGAAATACAGTTAAACTAGCCAACAAAAGGAAATTTATAGCCTTAAAATGCAAGAATGGAAAAATAAATCTTTGTTGGATTTCTCTTCTTCCTGCAAAATTCTGGCCTCCTGAATCACTAAAAATAACATACTCTAAAGCTAGAGAATGTTTTATTTTACCTTTCAAATATTTTACTTTTCACAATGCTTGAATATGATATCTGCAGCTATTTTTCTCTTTAAAGACTAATTCCAAAAATATATTGTAAGGGCACAAAAATAACAATAAAAGCGGAATTTAAAGAAATGAAAATACAGTTGCACTTTTGACAAGATTAGCAAGTGTAAAAGATAGGATGTATAAATTATTAATCATAGGAACAAAAAAGAAGACATGACAAAATACAGTAAGCTTCGTTCAGGTAAGTGCCCTATACAGGTGTACCAGTTTTCGATCTTTTATACTGTATTTTTACTGTTCCTTTCCTATGTTTAGATATGTATAGATACACAAATACCATCTTGTTACAAATGTCTACGGTCAGAATACAGTAACATGCTGTACAGGTTTATAGCCTAGGAGCAATAGGCTGAATTATACTATATCTAGGTGTGCACTAGACTGTATCAGCTAGGTTTATGTAAGTACATTCTATGATGTTTGCACAATGACAAAATCGCTTAGCAATGCATTTCTCAGAACATATCCCCACTATTAAACAATGCATGATTGTGCCAGTTCTGCTTCACCTTCTATGGGAAGAGGTTCCAATATCAGTTTATTTTTCAAAGATTTTGCTATGCTGCTTGAGTTGGCTCTTTTCATGTACCATTCAGGAGTTAGTCTATAGCTTGGGTGGTGGGACTTGTGGACTAGTATGGGAATTGGGAAGCTTACATTATATTTCATTTTTCAAAAGCTTTGCTATGCTCCTTTGGGTATGTTCTGCATATGTAGATTATAGTCTATTTATAAAAGAATCAGAGATCCCCCTTGTCTCTTTGATGGCCTGCAGTCTAATATCTCCTGCTATCGGTATGCTAATTAATTAGAGGAATTCTGCTGGAGACTTGAGCAGCCTTGCCAGCAAAGAGGTGGGAAAATAAGCACAAAGAAATGACTGTTTTTCAAAGATTCACAAAAGTCTCCATAACTGAACTCGGATCAGAGGGTCAATAGACCAATTGGGAACAAAGGGATTGAGAAATTTTATACTCTTCCTTGTATTGCCTACCTGTGTACTGCCAGCACCAGCTCCTTGCATTGTACCTCCTCCCTTCCCTTAATAATAAAAGATGCCAGGCTCTCTTAAAAGGGATCTGAGAATTAGTTCTCCCGTCTTCTTCAGCTAGGCCATCTTGATCAATAAGCCTTTTCTTGCTCCAAACTCTGATCTGTTGAATATTGGCCTTTATTTTGAAGCATCAAGCACATAAATTTTGAGCTATTTGACACCTGATAGTCTTTATTTGACTTTAATCCCACAAAAATCCCATAAATAAATATTAACTTAAATTTATAAGAGAGCGAAGATTCAAAATATGGAATAAAAAAATCACCATATTTATCTAAAGTAAGTAGGTGTTAAGGAATAAAATTTACTTGGGCTAAGAGGCTATCACTTAAAGTTCAGAAGCAGTAATGGCTTTTGGTAGAATTGCAGAAAGTATTTACTGAGTTTAGTCCATCTTTTTTTTTAAGTTAGGGTTAATTCTCCTAATTTATTGTTCATTAGAAAGACAAAAGCTATTTATACTGCTGTTCATTTTCTTTGCACAAACCTGTTACTTTAAGGAACCTCTTCTGTGATTGCTTTTCTAAAAATGTCCCATTCCAGGCTCTCAATCCACTGTTGTCTTTGATGTGTATGGTTGATTTACATTTTTGGAACTCCAAGGTGTAGGGAATGAGGTGTATTCTGAATTTCTCACTGATGTAATTGCTTCTGGGTGTGTGTGTTACTGTGTGTTTTCTGTTAAATACTTATGGAGCTCTGCACTTCATTAAATGAAACCATAGCCAGTTGGTGACCTGAATGAATATTGGAATGGGAGAATTAGAAAAATAAGGGTGAGGAGATTATTGGCATGATGGTATCAAATATCCAAAAGCCACAAAAATTTTAATTGCTTTCAAAACATTGCATAGACTTCTTAGAAAACATAAAATGGAGGTTTATTTAGTTACGTCTCTCTTAGACAACATTGCTTAGCAAGTAAGGTTTCCTTGAACTAAAAACAGAGCTTCACATATTGAAAATGGATACTTTTAATGCAAGTGGCTAGTATTTATTGAAATAGTCTATATCTCATGAAAAGGCTGCTAAAGGGCATGCTTGAATGGTAATCCAAATTTTTAAAATTTAAAATGTCTTTTTCTTCTTATTGAGGTGAATATATTTTGACTTTCTTATTTTATTATTATTGTCTTTATTAAAATGATAAAAATAGAAAGTCTACTTCATCCTCCATATTTCTGGACTACATAAATACCGAAGTGCTATGTAGTACTAAGTCTAGTTCTGTAATAGTGTTATTGTTGTTACTATCATTATTAGTGGTAGCAATGCTGGTATACAGTGGTGAGTAGTAAACGAAAAAAGCATTGTATTTTTCTTCATAAGGCTTAAGCCTAGTGAGACATTAAACAAGTAAACATATACAGGAATAACCCAAATTATGGAGAACTATGATAAAAAAAAATTCTTGTGGGTGTTGGTGAGGAGCCAACAGGCTTGTCAGGAAGACTCTCTAAGGACTTGAGACTCTCAAGAATGACGCTTGAACAATGCAAATGAACCAGATGGGTGATTGTTAGATCTTCTCATTGGGAAGATGGTCATGGCCTTCTTTGTTTTGGGCCTTTGTTTTGGTGTTACTTTGTATTCGGTGTGTCTTAAATTATAGCATATATGGCAACGTCTTAAAACCTCAGTTTTTGCTTTTGTAATAATTAATGACTCATACATGACATGGTTATATTGCTTCAATATCAAAATGTTCAAAAGGGACCTGCCATACAGAATGCACTAAATTATGCTAATTATTATGGTTTTGCATTAGCTGTATTCTGTTCCCTTTCCCATTGAACCACATAATGTCAGAAATATTTATGCAGATTTATGAGTCAATCTGAAACCATTCCCTTATATCTGGGCAGAACTCAGCTTGTCAGTCATCTTGTGAATTCCTGTCTTTTTACTACTTGGATTTTCTTTTCTAAATTCACCAAGCACCCTCAAATTTTGTTCATTTTGATTCTACTTTTGTAAAATAAAAATCTACGTTGCTCTTCTTTTCCCCCCTTAAAATCAACAAATTAATAAGCAAAAACAAAACCTCAACCCAAAACACAATCACCACCAAACACCAATGGGAGTCAGCGCAGTTTTATGTAGGACTGGTGTCAAAGGTTCTCTAGCCTTAAAGTGAAAGAGATGTTTGACGCTATAGGGTCTCCATAACAGTTCCTTTTATAAAAATGGCAAAAAATAATGGGTTGGTGATAAACGGACCATAATCTAGTTCATGTTTATATTTCTCCATCCCCCAAATTTTTAACATAGTACTTACTATATAAAGGGGTATTTATAGACTTTATGTCATATATACAAAATATATAAAGTCTTTAGGTAAAGATATTAATGCCAATACAGAGCATTGCAATATAAATTTAAATTTTTAAAACTTGAAGACTTTTTTAATCACTGGTTTTAAATATTTATTATAATGTGGGTTGGCCTAATTTTCATCATGCTTCTTAGACTTGAGTTTCATCGAACTGCTTAGATCTGTAGGTTTGGAGCTTTCATGAAATCTTGAAAACTTTGACATTTTTTACATATTTTTTTCTGTGTCCACCTCCATAGGACTCCAATAGGACACCCGAAGTTCTTCCACAGCTCACTGTGCTCTATTTTATCTATTTATTTTCAGTATCTTTTTCCCCCCTGTATTTCATCATTTTGGACAGTTTACATTGCTGTCTTTTCTTCTGCAGTGTCTATGGTTTATCCCATTCAGTGTGTTTTTCATATTCGGCATTGTTTTTTTTTTGTGTGTGTGTGTATGTTTTTTTGGACAGTTTACATTGCTGTCTTTTCTTCTGCAGTATCTAATCCATGGTTTATCCCATTCAGTGTGTTTTTCATCTTCGGCACTGTTTTTTTTTTTTTTGTGTATGTTTTTTTTTAACCTAGAATTTCCTTTGGGAAATTATGTATCTCCACTTAACATGCTCAATATTTCCTCTACTTTTTTAACACATGGATTATAGATATAACATTTTAATGTCCCTTTCTATTAATTCTATCATTTCTTGGTCTGTTTGTATTAATGGATTGATCTACTCATTATGCATTGTATTTTCCTGCTTCTTAACATGCCTGGTTATATTTGACTAGGATGGAAGCTATTAAGAAATTTACTTTGCTGGGTGTTGAATGTTTTTATATTCCTAGAAATATTCTTGAGTTTATTTTAGAAACAATTTGATCTTTTCAAGTCTCAGTTTTGTTTTGTGAGTAAAATACCCTTTTGACTTCCGTGCAGAGGGATGGCATATGAGTGAAATAGGACACACTGACTGATGCGCTATCTTTTGCATGGTTGTAGATACTATAGCATTTGCTGTAGACAGCTTTGCCACAAGTATCTTTACTGCAAACATTTTTTTTTTCTTTGCTACATAACTAATCGCTGTGTGGCAATTTTGTGGTTAAAAAAAGATAAAATCACAAAAAATAAAACAGGACCATTAAAAAGAACATAAAATTAAAGTCTTTATTGCAAAATACAAAATTTTTGAGTACATTTAAAATATGTGAAGACTCATGGCAATACTGAGCAAATAACTCATTTTATTTTGTGGATTGTCTTCATTCTATGGAAAATTGGTTGAACTTTGCTCCATTAAAGAGGACCCACGACCACTCTTTCTCCTCCCAATGCAGTGTGCTTCAAAATAAGAAACCAGCTCTTGGGGCAAATCATCATCATCTAGAAGAAATGCTATTTTAAGGCCACCACCACATCTACTTATCACTGTATAGATGAGGGCTAGCTAAGATTGATATATAATATAAAAATAGGAGTAACTGGAAGAGCTTCATCAATGGAAAAATGACACTAAACTGACAACTAGCTTAATTTCCTGCTGAAAGTGGTTTATTCATCAACTAGAGGCCCGATGCACGAAGATTCCTGCAAGAATGGGCCTTCCTTCCCCGGGCTGCTGGCACCACCTTCACTTTGGCTGGAGCTGCCTTTTTGCCTTCCCACGCTACCCAGAGGCCCAGAGCGACTGGAGCGGCGAGGAACGCCTGCGTCATTGCCATGGTGATGATTCAAGCATCCTGCCCTGCCCCCGCTGCTCGATGCATGCAAATTAACCCACCATCTTTGTTGGGTTAATTTGCATACTCACTCCTGATTGGTTGGTGGGTGTTGCAAAGGTATGGTCAATTTGCATCTTTTTCTTTTATTAGTGTAGATGGAGAAACTAAACCAAGCAACCAAATAAACAAAAACTGTCAACCAGTTATTTTATCTTTTTCTATAGCAAAATTTTCTTACAATCAATTAGCTATGAGGCAAAAATATTTACAGCAAAAATGCTTGCAGCATAGATGTTTGGGGCAAATGTGCTGTGACAAAAACTCTGGCCACGCTCTTGCACTTGAGGGAAGTGAAAGAAATGGTAACTGTTAAATTATAAATTTGCATGAATGTGGGAAGCACCACTGATTTATTGAAGAGAAATAATAACAGGGCAGGATGATCAATAAACAAATTAAAGTCACATGGGAAAGCCAGAGGGTGCCCTTTGGTAGCATTTAATGAAATCTTCATCTCCTGAAGTGGAAGGACAGAGGGAAGCACCAAGGCTACATCTTCATCATAGGAATGACAGAGCTTCAGAGGGTGAATTCTCAGCCAAGCAAATCTCTTCCATTGTGACCAGAGCTCCAGAATGAAGAAGAGGGATGGTGACATTTGAGATGGGATTATCTGGTGACTGCCATTAGGAACTTAAAATTCCCAGATTCCTTTGAACTCATTAGGCCTGCAGAAGTGGCCCACTTCCCCTTGTTAGAAATTAAACCCACCTCACCCACTTGTTTGAGGGTCATACAGAGGCCCGATGTGAGGCAGGTTACTTCAGAGCCAATGCTTGTCGCCTTCTCAGGATTGGCCCCCTCCTTCTCTTGCAACTTGACCAATAACAAGGATCAAATGCAAGAAGACCAACTGCAAATGTGATGGATCTGCTGAAGAAATTAGAGGGATGAAATGCCAAAGAATTTCTAGAGTACCAAGATGTTCTTAATAATTCCATGCCAAAAAAATCTTATTTAGTTCCACATGTGATGCAAGCTGCTATGGAAAATTTATTGTTATTTTCATGCTATAAATGGAAGTTTTATCTTACCTCTAACCTGCCTCTACCCCACAAAAAGAACAAACAGTAATAAACTAGGTAGGAAATCATGACAGATTGGAACATATTGACAAAGTGCTTTGGTATTGTTCAGTTAGTAGCCAGTGAATAAAATTTATTGAAAGGAGTTTTGGAACATTTTGAAATGAATTACCACAAACTAAAAGTAGAAAAATGTTTCTTTATTTTAAAATATGACTCTGAATTGCTAACGGGTGCATTCTTTGATTTTTTTGTAATAAATTAAACAATCACTTGGTTCATTCAGAACCAAAAGCCAATATACAGAAGTGAATCACTAAATCTTAAAGTACTTGCACATATTTACGGCTCTTTAAAATATTTCACATTGCAGAGCTTACTGATAATGAACTGCATTGAAACAGGCCCTACAAAGCTTGAAACTGGGTCTAACTTCAAAAATTGTTTAAAGTATTTGAAATAGAAGATCTTTATGTAGTAAAAAGAAAATAAATATGTCAATTGCACAATAATACTTCTGTTTAATCAAAATGGTATCTATGGTGGACACATTATTTGGCAAAAAATTAAAATTTTATTATATTAAATGTTTGGAAATTTGGAAAGATCAGGATTGAAGAGTATTTTTTTTACTAGCTACGAGATAGAAAATTAAAGTAACTTACCATTGTCCCTGACAGATTTTAATTCTTTGAGAAATAATAATTTTATTTCTCAGAAGCTTATTCATCTACTTTTAGCAGGCTTCACATTTCATCATCTCAACAAAATTCTTTTATTAAGAATTATTGTAGGCCTATATATAAATTTTCCTTAGGCAATCTCTAAACAACATCAAGAGAAATAAATTCATTGCATAAATGTTTTTATGTATAATTATAAAAACAATTCCCCAAGTAAGACTATTTTGAGTACTCTAAATTTAAAACCAAGTAATTGGCAGGCTTCACATTTCATCATCTCAACAAAATTCTTTTATTAAGAATTATTGTAGGCCTATATATAAATTTTCCTTAGGCAATCTCTAAACAACATCAAGAGAAATAAATTCATTGCATAAATGTTTTTATGTATAATTATAAAAACAATTCCCCAAGTAAGACTATTTTGAGTACTCTAAATTTAAAACCAAGTACTCTAAATTTAAAACCACAGTTAACCTAGGAGAGATTTTGTTCTTATAGATGTTTTCTAACATTAACAAAGAACCATGACAACTTCAAAATGTCATTATTTCATCTAAGAGGAGTTTTATTTTCCTTTACTGGAATTCTATCATTCATGCTCATTAATACATTGACTTTGCCCTTTGTATAAGCTTATGACACGAAATGTCAGATATAACACACTGTGTTTGCAGGGTATCAGGAGGGTGAGTGTTTATCCAAGATAAAATAGAAAGAGTTATGGAATTGCTGAACTAGCACTCATGGGTGTAGTGACATTATCAGGATTTTCCATTCTTCTTTGAACCAGTTATAATCCTAATACCATTAGTCCCTGTAAAAGAGATTCAATGAAGGTGGTTACTACTCTGCTAACGTACAAAAGTGTGGAATGACCAATGTAGTATTTTCCCTCTGGAATCCAGCCCAATATAATTGCTGTCACAGCTGTTAGAAAACCAACTACTGTTGCTAGAACCTGCTTGAAGGCTAAGTTGCAAATTATTTGGTTCTATTTTTCAATGGATGAATCTATTTCCCGACATCTACTACAGTGGATAATCTGGATCCCAATGTCATTTCCAAGCTTCCTTGAGACCAAGAAGGGCAAGACTAAAGCAAAAACTTTCTTTGTTGTTTTTAAAACACTTCTGTATTAGTTACCTATTATTGTTGCTGTAACAAACTATCACATTTATTGTCTTCCAATTTGAATGATCAGAAGTCCTACAATCAAGTTGTCAATAAGACGGTGTTCCTTCTTTAGGTTCTAGGGAAATATGTGTTCTTTGCCATTTCCAGCTTCTAGAAAGCTTTTTCCCCCTACATTTCTTGGCTCATCTGACTCTTGGCTTCAGTCTCTTTTTCTCTCTCTTTCTTTTTCTGACCTCTGCTTCCATCATCACATTTCCTCTCTCATTCTGACTCTTCTGCCTCTCTCATAAGGATCCCTGTGATTCCATTGGGCCCACTCAGATAATCCAGAATAATCTTTCTATCTCTAAGTCTTTAAATTAGTCATGTCTGCAGAGTCCTTTTTGCCACATTAGTTAACATATTTGTGAGTTATGGGGATGAGAACATGGACATCTTTGTGAAGACATTGTTCTGTCTACTATAGCCCACTCTCTGGCACCCAAAGATCCATGTTCACATTACACACAAAATGTATTCCCCATCCCAACATCTCCAAAAATCTAAAGCCATTGTAACTTCTCAGTCCTTACGATATCCAAAATCATTCCAACTGAAAGTGTTCAAAAATCAGCTAGCAAAAAACAGCACAAGTATTTGCAATGTAATAATACCAAAGGATTCCTTTTACATTTGTTTTGGTTCTTTTTACTTCATCACTATCCGTAGGAAGACATTCATCTTTTAATTAACACGGCAGTAGTTTCTGAAGCCTCGCTTCCAACAGTATAATTCCAACTAATTATAGTTGGCATAGTCATCCTACATTTGGCTACTGCTTGAAAGCACTTGACCAATTTTGCCATGAAAAGACTGCTCTGAGAAATCAATACTCCATATGTTGTTCTGATCTATTATGAAAAGTCTGAGCTCCAGTTATAATCCATCTTGCGAAAGGCTGTTTTTTTTTTCCTCCCCGTGTTTCTGACTTTTCTGGTAAATGACTGAAACCATTCTCAGCAGTAAGTTTAAAAACTTACCAGATTGAAATGTGTTGAATTTAAGTCCAATCTGCAAAACTTCCTCCGCTGGTTGGACCACTGCTTGTTGTGTTAGTAATAGATCTCTCTTTGCCATTAGTCATTTTGTCATTGCAACAGACCATTTACTCCTTAGGTCTCAAGCTTCATGAGGAACCATAGGAGTTTCCGAACTACACAAATGTTGGTTTTAAATTAACCTGTTGACTTCACTGTATAGAAAAGAATAATAATTCCACAAAGAAAAGGTGTTCAGTAGCTACAGCAGGGCTTGGATCTAAGAGCACCAAACACAGCATCCTGGTTAAACCCAGGACTTTCCCTCCAGCGTCACCTGCCCGTGTGGAGAGAGGAGGGAGCGCCACAGGTAGGGAATGAAAGGGCCATTCACTTCATTCCCAGGCATCTGAGGCTCCAGCCCTGTGACTCTTTCCTGCTCAGCCCCTCCTCCATTACCACCTATAATTCTACTTTTAGTGTTAAATGTGGACTACTTTCATTGTCCACCTTAACACACATGTACCACAAAGTTAAACCCCATTTCTAGGAAGGCTACAGAACATTGTTTTACTCTGAATCAACCAGATGTTTGAAACATATGTGGTTCTTATAGCCCACTGGACTTCTTGCATGAGCCAGTCAATCATTTTATACTAACAAAAAAGAAATGTGAGTTTCTAGACTATACAACACAGTACCTCCCCCTTTCCTCCCTTGCCAACATCTCGCTGTCCCCATAGCTGTATCAAAGTTGTAAATGTTGTCGACCCACCTGAAGGTGTCCTAGGCTGTTTGATCCTCGCCCCATCAACAAAATTGCCCTACATATGAACCATGAAAAAATCTGGCTTGAGTTTAGAAAACCTTCATATGAGAAAAATTCTTGGCTTTCTGGAGCACAGTCAGCAATTCCCCAGAATTTAATATAATAGTCAACAAGATTAATTTAGGCCATTATGATAATATACCTGGCTAACTCTGATGCACTCCTCTGGAAAAAATAATAAAATCAATATAAAATATTGGTAATGTCTGATATTTGACAGGGCAGACGTCAAATATATTTTTTACAATTATGTGCCTGTGTCTTTGGTTCTCAGGGCAAAGGGATTGAAAGACTAATTTTTAAAGTACCATTTCTTTTCCTCCCTCCAGAATTGTTCCACTGGGAAAGAGCTGGAAAAGTGGGAGTGATTCTAGGACTCTGAGGCCACATAGTTTTAAGTGGACCCTGGTGACCATTATGGCTCTGATGACCTCCTGCTCTGAGAGACTCAAAAGTCATGTTTTCAGGACTGCCCAGGGGCTGGCACGTAGGAGTGTTTGTCTCCATATCAGAAAGCTGTTGAATTCTTCCTACCCTCTTTGCTCATCACTATGGCTGGCAACAAGAAACAGTTCCTATACCATCCATTTAAAATAATTTTTAAAAATGCTTGACTAAATAAGAGACATTTATTTCCATGCTTGTCTAAGATAAAAAATAAGAGAGATACATAGACACAGACATACACTTTGCAACTACTTTATCTTGGTGAGTGCATCAAGAAGTTTTATTGCATTGCATTAAATATCCTATGAGAGCTTTATTGATTTTTTTCTTCAATTACAGGTGTATGTCCGACTATTCTTAATTTTAAAGATTCCTGTTTGTTTTTGCTAACCTGAAAAGAAACAACTTTCTGGGACTTGTTGGTAGAGTAGCTGTGGGGTTATTTACTCTGGCCCTGCTGTGCAGTTGCCTGGGGGGCCACCATGAATAGTCCACAGAACACTGGAGGGGTGTGGCTGTGGGCATCCACCCTGCCTCAATGGGGACAGCTGTCTTTATTAGTTTGATGGCTATTAGGCATTCACATTCGATTTTACTTGAAAAATAATCGCTCTAAAAACCTTGAAAGCATTGCTTTTTGATCCAAAATTTAAGGACTGGATGACCCCTTCAGCATCTGTCATACTGAACTCAAATTGCTTCTTCTTTTTTTAAATCCTCACCCAAAGATAAGAGAGAGAGAGAGAGAGAGAGAGAGAGAGAGAGAGAGGTGAAAGAGGTGAGAGAGAACATTGATGGGTTGCCTTCCGCACGTGCCTCCACCAGTGATTGAACCAAAACCTAGGTATGTGTCCTGACTGGGAATTCAATCCGCAACGTTTCAGCGCACAGGACGACGCTACAACCAACTGCGCCACACAGGCCAGCACTCAAATTGCTTCTTAAGGAAGTGGTGGCTCGTCATAGGTAGCCCCTTTGTCCACATCTGGGAAAAGAGGGGAGTGGCATTGTGTTCAAGTGCTGTTCTCATCACGCGGCTCAGCTTCCGCAGGAAGGCCTCCTTAGCCCCTCAAATCAGCTAATGCTGTTTCTGTGCAATATCTCTACTCCAGCTGTTTTCAGAGTATGAACCCGAACCGCTGTCTTTCTCTACCTAACAAGAGCTATGTGGTGAGAAATATTATATGTTTACCAGGGTTATATCTTCTTGTTGTATTGTCAATGCATTTTTGATGCTATAAAATGTATTATTGGATCATGTTGACCAATAGAAACTTGCATATTGAACAGCATGTGAAACTGCTCCTTCTGAATTCTGCTTTGTTGTGATACCTTGAGAGCATGTATGAAGGGAGACTTCATATAACTTGCTGCTGTCTTTACTGCAGAGAGAACTGCCTGGGTATTGTTGCCGCTCTTTCTGTGTCTTCTACAAAAAGAAGGAACTGCTGTCTGCTCTGGTTAGCAGAGGTGGCCCTTGACCAACGTTTAGTGTTATTTTTCAGAAGTTCAAGTCCTATAACTGGCTACTGTTTCCCTCTTTCAATCAGTGGCCAAAAACAGTCAGAATATTTTTTTTTTACATACTTGTCATAAATAGAAAAGATCTCAACTGGATTTGAGTATTATCTTTACTGCTGCTTTGCTGCTCTTACCACTTTTATTGCTTCTCTGATTCCTCATAACCTTTATTTGCTACAATGTGTATGTATTTATATAAACTACCTAAATTCCCTTTAATTTTATAAAAGAGGGTATAACATAAAAAATTACAATCCATTTTTAATGTGGGTAAATGTAAATTAGTATATGCCCCTCTACACCTTGTTTCTAATGATTGAATGAAAAGCTTTATCTCACACTTACACTTGACCCCATAGACCGTGGTTTTGATGCTGACCTCTGGTGGTGACATTCTGCTAGATCCTGCCCTGTCATCCTCCAACCCCCATCCCCTACCTTTCAAACTATTGGTCTGAAGCTGTGGTAGAGATGGAGACTCAGTGTGTGTGTGTGTGTTTCTACATTTTAATATTGATAGCACAGACTCTTTCTTAAGCAAAAGAAAGGAAATATGTGTTCCATTAGGACCCCGGAAAGAAAAAGCAAATATGATTTTCAAAAGTAATATTTAAAGCAACTTTATAGATTCAGAAACCAGAGATTCCACTGTGGGACTCAGCACAAGTATTAAGCATTGAAAGAGCTGTCTAAGGTCATGCAGCTCACATCTTCAGGACAGGCCTTGTTTCTAACATTCTCATCTGTTATCCTCATCCACATCATGTGTGTTCACAGTTCAAGAAACTTCGTCAATACATGCTCACGTAAAGTGTGAATTGAGAATATGAATAAGAGTGATTTATAAATAAAGTCTTTTATTTAGAAGATTTTTGCAAACATCCCTGGTTTTATATACCATTTAGGCCAAAGTTTGTCCACATTTTTTCTTTATTTTATACCTTTATGTCTTCAATTTGAAATATTACACCTTATGGTAATATTTTAATTTCAAGTCATAAGTAGTTTTTTGAAGCGTTGCCACTCAAATTGTGGGCTAAAGACGGGAGGGGCATCAATGTCACGTGGGAACTTGTGAGACACGTGAAAGGATCAGAATCTACATTTTAGTAATGGCCTCAGGTGGTTCCTATGCACATTACATCTCAGGTACAGGAGAAGCTATGCTTCCTTATTTGTTACAAGTTGCTTGAGCTTTATATTATTGTTATTGTTAATACAATGGAATATCTAGTATGCCTTGTCGCAATTATGTTTTACTAAATAAAAGTATGGATGAATGAAATGCCATTCTTAGTGAACGTCTGAAAATCAATACAAATTATAGGTATACAGAGTTTTATTACGTGCCAGGCATTGTTTTAAGCTCTTTATATATAATATTTGAGTTAATTCTTACAAAAGCTGAGGTGAATTAATTATTAATTAAATTTATAATTCCTATTGAGAAAATGGAGAGTTCAGTAACTCTCCCAGTATAACATAGCTGGTAAGTGGTGCAGCCAACATCACCTTCATACACTGGTGCCAACTTCCTTGGCTGCATACTGGAGTTCACATAGAGAGAAGAACTTATGATAGAGGATTTATTTTATGAAGTTTGTTGTAATTTAAACAACAGAATTTTGCTTATTTACTAAGACAAAGTTGTGATTGTGCTAAACAGTTTCACTCTAGGCATAAAGACTTCTAAAAAGCAACTATTAATGATCTTTTAAATTACTCATATTGCTATTCCTTTATGATACATTGTTTTAAAAATTTACTATATTATATCTGGGATGATAATGTCAGCTTCAAAGTGCTGAAATTCAAGAATTTCTGATTTAAGTATAGGAGCAAGATCAAGCTTTGCCTAAACACCTGAGTGACTTTTCCACATGTCCTTGGAGAAAAATTGTATAGTGTCATATCTAGAAAAAAGAGGTACATGAATTGTGAATAGCATAATAAATCTGGTTAGATTTTGTGGTGTTATAAAATCTTACGATGAACATAATTCAAATATAATCAGTTGCCTGAAATTGGGATGGGTAGAGGCTAGGAGAGGGGGGAGGGGGAAAATAGGAGATATCTGTAATTCTATCACCTATGCTTCCTCAGAGAGAGATCTTGCTTCACAGAGAGTGCCTGGAGGAAAGTTTTGCTTTGAGTATCTTAGCTTATTGTGTATGCCCTGTGGTCACTTCTGAAAGTGACCAGGACAGCTAAGACAGGTGGGTGGCTGGGGGTGTGCCTGTGCTTGGTCTCCAATCTCCAACCTCTGAGGAGCCCCAACTGTGTCCTTAGCTCTAATCCATGTTTTGTCTGTTTAGTTTCAAACCCCAAGCTATTGACAACCCACCCAAGGAGAAGATGCTGTTCTGTTTCATGTCTGACTGGGCAGGCAGTGAATTCCCTGAATAAAGTAACAAATTTGACAATACCTGGCATCTAATAGGCCCACAGCAAATACACTATTTTATGAATTCTAAGTCACGCATATTTTCACAGTTAACAACTCCGAACCCAGTGCATCTTTCAATGATGGCCCTTACAGTTGTAACCGAAGTGTATGTATTCTTTCCTTAGAGCAAGCATGTCAAACTCATGGCCCGTGGGCTGCGCGCGGCCCACAACGAGTATTTTTGCGGCCCAACCAATATATGGTGTGAGCAGTAATTTACAATTATGAAAGGAATAAGTCTCCTGACAGATCCAGAATTACTGACATTCACCTTGGGTCACTTTTGAAAGTCATCACTGTGAACAAGATTTCCCCCGAAGTAGGAAAGATAGTAGCAGAGAAGAGCTGCCAAGTGTCAGGAAGAAAACATTACTTTTATCATGGCTCTTGTTCTGTTCTTTTCTACTATACTTTTCAAAATAAACCTATGTTTCTATGAAAATTGAAGCTTTTGTTTTTTTGTGTGGCCCACATAAACTTAAACCTTGTTTATTTGGCCCCTGTTAGCCTTTGAGTTTGACATGCTTGCCTCAGAGGAACATGAAGTAAGAGTAAACAGGGCACTCCGTGGTGTCTCAGATTCGATGAATGCCAGGAGTTGTTAAATAATTGAAGACAGTGAGATAAGGCCATGAATTAACCACCAGTCAATTTACCTCCCAGGAGATAACCCCGCCAATGGTCTCCCATTAAATTTAGGAATCAGCATTCAACTTGCCGCCTGATTTGTGAGTAAGAAACTCAGGCTCAAAATCAACTAAGGCCTTGATAAGGACAATGGCCTCTTGAGACCTTCACACAGAAGGAAAGTCTGTATGTACTTCCCACACCACAATGTGGGAACCATGTGAGGTGGAAGGTTATGCAATTTGCAGTGAAAATGATATTTATATCAATAACCTTGGTGGGTGAGGACATACCTGCCCTCTCACTCCAGTTTCTAAACCTGCGTTTAAAGGCCTTTTGCCCTTAGCCTGTGGTATACACGTACTTGTCTTGTCATCTTGTCTCTCCCCCCCGCCCTTTTTTTTTTTTCTTGCACGTGGTTTAAGACTCATCTTCTTTGACCATGTGGCCTGGCAGCTGCAGAACCTAAAACAGCACCACTTTGTTCCTTTCCGTTCACCCCATCCACATACGTCTAAACTGCAGGCAGAAGCCCGCTGGACGTCAGTCCCTAGGCTGGGAGCCTGCACGCTCAAGAAGCCTCAGGGGAACACTCCTCTCTTTTCTATCAGGCGTCACCTGGGAAGACCAGCACATGCACTTTCTTTCGCCCCAGCCTCTGAATTTGGCCAGAGGTCTGACCACCATCTCTTGCTTATGTGTCCCAGGTGCTATAATAAATATAAGGAAAGGAAAACAAATGGAGATTCTTTCTCTCCATCTATTGGGAGTGTGTAGTCATAGAGTGTGTAGGACTGCTGAAGAATGAGCAGTGTAGTCATAGAGTGTGTAGGACTGCTGAAGAATGAACACTTGGTCTTATGAGGCATCTATGCCCGGTGTTTCAGGGATGAAGTCAAGTCTTGAGACTCTTCGTGGGAGAGAGATATATAAACTTTTACTTTGCAAATGCCTTTATGTTAATTTCCTGTATTACATTTATAGGGTGTATTACACATGGCATATTTCTCCTGTACATACAATATAAGCATTCATTACAGAGCCAACATTTTTCACAGGTGGTGTGAACTCTGCTATGTCATGATGCGAACTGTGTGACATGTTGCCATGTGCAAATACTGCTTCTATTGGGACCTTGCAAACATGTATGTATTTTTTAAAAAATGCAATATGTAGAAAGCATTAGCATATTTATTTTAAAAGGGATCATGTCCTTTCTACAGAAAATGAGAGAAAACACTCAGCAAATTGCAGTGCTAAGCTCTAAAAGAAACGTTGTGGGGAGATTTTTGTTAATATTCTCCATGTGTGTGTCAGGATATATAGCTAGATCTACAATGATTCACTGTTGCAACTTTGAAAATGATTGCCAAGATCATTATAGTTCTATTAAGCTTACTCACTTTGAATCATCAAGTACTCTTTCTTCCTTTTTTAAAACAAATAATACACAGGTTACATATAACACAACTGGAAGGAAGCAATGGGATTCATGAGCAGTCGATTCCAGACTTGCTGGTTTTCAAAGCAGAGCTGTGTAAAATGTGGGTAAAGAGCGTTTATATTCGAGCCAGGTTGGCTGGGAGGTTCTCTGAGGTTTATAAATGTGAGCCAAATATTGAGGAAATCAGGGCTGAGGTTTGGTTTGGATGGGCGCCAACGAATTCAGAGTCTAGAATGGAAACAACATAGATTGTGATACTTGTACATGGTTTCCATCCAGAACAAGGTAAGACTTCAAACTGCCAGCCACCAGGCACCAAATCACAGAGAGGATTTCACAAAACCGCCTCGGAGCTCGGAGACGCCTCCCAGCAGAGGTGAGCGGCGGGCCCGTCACCTGCGTGGACGGTGGCCGGCCGCATCCGGGAAGGCGCAGAGCTTTCTGCCGCTTTCCTACCCGTGTGGGCTTTCAGCTCGGAAACAGAAAAAGTCCTTTGGATTTCTGTTGGCATTTACCTCAGGCATTGCTTTTGCTTCCTTGTTCCATGGCTGGTGTGGTCCCGGTGTAACATACTCGACTTCCAGTGTGGAGGAGAGGGGGGTGGAAGCCAGCTGGCCGGGGCCACAGCTGCCACCTGACGGAGGTGAGCTGCCCGCTTGGAGGTGGGGATTGGCAAACTAAACCAGGGGTCCACGTGCATTTAAACAATTTATCTTTATTACTGAAAGCATTACAGATGTCCTCTTCCACATACATTTTTTTCACTATCAATGAAACATTGAAAGCATACATACTCTGAACTTATTTATTGATAAATTTGAGAACATTCTGATGTACAGGCCTATTTTGTATACTATACCTTTTAGTGAAATAGAAATTTATAAAGGTTAACAGAGAATGGAATCTTTTTAACCTCAAACATGGCTCCTGTTAGGAGTGCGAGCTCCTCCACTTTCTTGTTCACTTAGGCCAGTGATGGCGAACCTTTTGAGCTCGGCGTGTCAGCATTTTGAAAAACCCTAACTTAACTCTGGTGCCGTGTCACATATAGAAATTTTTTGATATTTGCAACCATAGTAAAACAAAGACTTATATTTTTGATATTTATTTTATATATTTAAATGCCATTTAACAAAGAAAAATCAACCAAAAAAAATGAGTTCGCGTGTCACCTCTGACAAGCGTGTCATAGGTTCGCCATCACTGCCTTAGACAGTGGTTCTCAACCTTCTGGCCCTTTAAATACAGTTCCTCA
>NW_005359064.1:2913420-2924021 GCF_000412655.1 Myotis brandtii | reverse complement strand
CATTTAACAAAGAAAAATCAACCAAAAAAATGAGTTTGTGTGTCACCTCTGACACGCGTGTCATAGGTTTGCCATCACTGACTTAGGCCCACAGCCTAAGATTCGTCATACTCTGTGGTTTCCTTTGCTGGGATCAGTGAGATCTGGATAACATAACCAGGAAATGGTGGGCTCGGGTGGCCAGCGATGCAGCACATGAAGCTGCAGTGAGCCAGTTATCCAGGCTGGTCACCTCTTGTGACAGTGACTGACAAACACATCAGGTGAGGACCATGTGTCTATTCACATTCCAGGTGAATGGAGCCCAAGCCTTTCTGTATTTAGATAGAAAGAAACACGGATATCAGGGGAGGCTCAGACATAGCCAGCATGTCATTTTGTACCCTGGGGCACACCCACTCCCTGGAGAACTCACTTCTAAATTTCCAAGCATGAGGGGACAGTGGGATGCTGTCTGAGCAGGGCAAACACTGCTTTCAGAGCAATGTTCTGTTTCACTTCAGAAGAAGATGCTTAGGAGATAGAGGAGGGCGGTGGTGGGTAGCAGCAGATAGTTCCAATTGGGAGTTTGTGCAGAAAATCAGTACCTGTGGGACTATTTTCCTTGGTTCCCAAAGCTGTGTCTGGCCTCTTCTTTCAGGGCCCCAGCACCTTGTGGCCGCCTCCATCAGAGCACCGTCTCATGCCATCGTAACTGCTTATTTACTGAGGCATTGGTTCCGTGAGGAGGTAGGGACTTTGTCTTAGTTACTTCCATATTCTTAGCATCTTGCCTAAGAATTCAATAAGTGATTGCCAACAGACTGAGTGAATGAATGAAGCAATCAATCTCTCATCTGTCAGGTCTTCTCTCATGAGCCTACACCTGGGGTCAGGGCCCAGCTCCACTCCAACAGGGGACAGGAGAGAAGAGGGGCAGGGCCAGGCCGACACTCAGCCTGGAGAGACAGCTACAACTGTGCATATTAGGAATTCGAGGTGTCATGTCAGCCTGATATTTAATTAGGATTCCTAATTAAGATTCCTATTGGAATATCAACCACGTGTGAACCACAGCACTGCCCCAAGAACTGGCAAGTAATGGCACAGACGGGGAGCTCAATAGGCAGCTGCATGGTTATGGGCTGAGCATCAAGCCTCCCCAGATGCCCCGACAGTGTGCTCTCTGAGTAAGTCCCCTACACTTTCTCTGCAGACTCAGTTTCAAGCCTTCTTTCCCAGCACTGCCCCATCCTCTGGGTGGCTGCCTGTGAAGTCACCACCACATAGAAACTCTCTGGTGCCTCTGGCACTGAGTACGTGCTGGTGTCAAGGGAGTAGAAGGGGAAGAGATGAAAGAGGGAATGGGGCGAAGAGGCAGGGCCAGAAGTCCCAGTGTCTGAGGCTGGAGGGATGGGCAATTACTAGGGACCAAGAAAACCCAAGCTTCAAGATTGTTCATGTTCTAGAAAGTGAGGCAGGAAGTGCCTGGGTGGGGGTGAAGGGGCACCTGCAGCGGCAGAGAATGAGAGCGGAGAGGCTTCGTGGCCCAGCTAATTGGCACCTGACCATCCCTCTCCATCAGGGAAGCCCTGGAACGTTGTAATTTCATCCATGACAGTCCCAGGGAGGGACAGGGGTGACTGACATGGCACCAATGGGCTGGGACTCTGCTGAGTCCGTCTGGGTCCCTGGGCACAGGGAGGCCTCCGGCAGTGGAGTGGCACTGATTGTGCCGGCATTTGGGTCTGAAGCCCTTGCACCCTAGATGTTGCCAACATGCCCCAGTGCAGGGTGGGTGAGAACCACATAAAGTCACAAGTCCTAAGAAGAGAGTGTGAATGAGCTGTGAGTCCCTCAGTCTGTGCAGACGCTGCAGTATTCAGAGAGTACTGTGGGCATAAATGTTGTCCAGCACATCAGAGGGTCCATGGGCGAGAGGGAGTCTCTCAGCTTGAAAACTTTGATTTTGTAGTTAATAAGAGGCCTGACAACTCCTTCTGAAGTTTCTACTCCAGGTACAAGAATGGGAACATACACTGAGCAGGGCAAACACTGCTTTCAGAGCAATGTTCTGTTTCACTTCAGAAGAAGATGCTTAGGAGATAGAGGAGGGCGCTGGGGGGTAGCAGCAGATAGTTCCAATTGGGAGTTTGTGCAGAAAATCAGTACCTGTGGGACTATTTCCCTTGGTTCCCAAAGCTGTGTCTGGCCTCTTCTTTCAGGGCCCCAGCACCTTGTGGCCGCCTCCATCAGAGCACCGTCTCATGCCATCGTAACTGCTTATTTACTGAGGCATTGGTTCCGTGAGGAGGTAGGGACTTTGTCTTAGTTACTTCCATATTCTTAGCATCTTGCCTAAGAATTCAATAAGTGATTGCCAACAGACTGAGTGAATGAATGAAGCAATCAATCTCTCATCTGTCAGGTCTTCTCCCATGAGCCTACACCTGGGGTCAGGGCCCAGCTCCACTCCAACAGGGGACAGGAGAGAAGAGGGAGGGGGTGGGGGCAGGCCGACACTCAGCCTGGAGAGCCAGCTACAACTGTGCATATTAGGAATTCAAGGTGTCATGTCAGCCTGATATTTAATTAGGATTCCTAATTAAGATTCCTATTGGAATATCAACCATGTGTGAACCACAGCACTGCCCCAAGAACTGGCAAGTAATGGCACAGATGGGGAGCTCAATAGGCAGCTCCATGGTTATGGGCTGAGCATCAAGCCTCCCCAGATGCCCCGACAGTGTGCTCTCTGAGTAAGTCCCCTACACTTTCTCTGCAGACTCAGTTTCAAGCCTTCTTTCCCAGCACGGCCCCATCCTCTGGGTGGCTGCCTGCGAAGTCGCCACCACATAGAAACTCTCTGGTGCCTCTGGCACTGAGTACGTGCTGGTGTCAAGGGAGTAGAAGGGGAAGAGATGAAAGAGGGAATGGGGCGAAGAGGCAGGGCCAGAAGTCCCAGTGTCTGAGGCTGGAGGGATGGGCAATTACTAGGGACCAAGAAAACCCAAGCTTCAAGATTGTTCATGTTCTAGAAAGTGAGGCAGGAAGTGCCTGGGTGGGGGTGAAGGGGCACCTGCAGCGGCAGAGAATGAGAGCGGAGAGGCTTCGTGGCCCAGCTAATTGGCACCTGACCATCCCTCTCCATCAGGGAAGCCCTGGAACGTTGTAATTTCATCCATGACAGTCCCAGGGAGGGACAGGGGTGACTGACATGGCACCAATGGGCTGGGACTCTGCTGAGTCCGTCTGGGTCCCTGGGCACAGGGAGGCCTCCGGCAGTGGAGTGGCACTGATTGTGCCGGCATTTGGGTCTGAAGCCCTTGCACCCTAGATGTTGCCAACATGCCCCAGTGCAGGGTGGGTGAGAACCACATAAAGTCACAAGTCCTAAGAAGAGAGTGTGAATGAGCTGTGAGTCCCTCAGTCTGTGCAGACCCTGCAGTATTCAGAGAGTACTGTGGGCATAAATGTTGCCCAGCACATCAGAGGGTCCACGGGCAAGAGGGAGTCTCTCAGCTTGAAAACTTTGATTTTGTAGTTAATAAGAGGCCTGACAACTCCTTCTGAAGTTTCTACGCCAGGTACAAGAATGGGAACATACACCCCTGTGGGTGGGGAGCTGTAAGATATAACAACCGGAATGGACTATGACTGGGAATGACCCAATTTATTGGGCGTAGCACAGCATAACACAGGAAAAACTTAGGGTGACTACTGCCTTCTATGTTTTAAAGCTTTCTTTACCGTGGAATCATTCCCCATTTACCATGCTCACTCTTTGACCGACTATAAGCCCCTGTGTCAATTCTGTGCTTATTGCTCTTCTTGTGAAGCACATCCTCCCTCGTTTCCATTCATCTGGGTTCCTGGGGCTTCCACCACTCTGCGTACCTTTATGGAGGGACTGCTTGGTGCCAAGCTGTACATGTGCCAAGCCCTCGGGACACAAACAGGAAGGATGTTACTCTTGCCCTTAAGTAAAACTTATTGTATAATAAGTGTTTTACAAAGTTACTGGTACTAAAATAGAAATATCTGCATAGATAAGAAAGAGTCAATTCTTTTAGGCAGGATCGCTCCCATTCAGCACAGCCCTTGAATCTGCCCCTCTTTTTAAAAAATTTAATCTCCATTGCCACCACATTAGTCCAAATACTATCATTTTTCCTACATTTTTTCAGTCACTCCCTAACCATTTTATCTGTATTTTCTCATTCTGCATACATTCCCAGGTTCCAAACTGCCACTGTGTGGATACAAATATGATTATGTATTTTTCTTGCTTATAACTCACTATCGTTTTTCTGTTGTTAAAGATACAACCATAAACTCTCTGACCTGCTTACATTTCCTGCTTCATTGTGGTCCTTCGCTGTGAGCTTGCTTTCCTTTTGTTCAGTGTGCTTCAGGGCGTTTGCGGAACTGCTCTGCCCCATTGTCTAAAATTCCAGTTATCCTTCTGATCTCAGTTTTCTGTAAGGGGCCATCCCTTAGGGAAGCTTCTGTGCTCCTAGACTCGAGGAGGACACCCTTGGTAAATACAACCATCGCTCCCAGCATTTTCCATCTGTAGCTCTCATCACCATTTAAATTTCATATTCTGTAATTATATGATTCATGTTTGTTCCTTAAAGAAAAAAAGTAAGGAATAGGGTAAAAAAATATAAAGAATTATTTGCAAAGTATTGGATTTCTTTGATGGTCCCCTTGGGGGTATAATTTATCTTTTATTTCTGAGGAAGTAGATGAACATTTACTGGCCCAATGGCTCACTCCTCTTCTGGGAGGAGAGGGCCACGCCCCCAAGTCCACAAGAGCATGGCGGGTAGTACACAAGCTTATGACTTGAAATCCAAAACGTTTCAAAATGGCTCAGAACGATCTTTTTCTCTTTACATGACCTGGTATTTCCCTCACTGCCTTTAAGGCCCGCCAATATACTTCCTGAAGGCCACTCAGTGGTTCTGCATCTGTTGTGGAGATGACCCACCATGGATGGGACATTAATTTGGAATGATTCAGGTTGGGTGGTGAGTGGGGGATGGTGTTGGCTTTTCTGATCTAGAAAGGCTGAAATCTTCCCTGAGTTTGTTGTGCTGTGTTGCTATAAAATGTCAAGTGGGCAATTAATACATAATTATTACTAGTAGATTCTGTTAGCGGGGACTTCTTGTAGTGCACTGTGGATGGATAGTTCTCACAGAGAGCTCAACCCCTATGGGACTCATTTGTGATTCTCTCGTCTAATGATGTCTGGATCTAAAGAAGCAAGCTTGTGCTTGTATGGTTTGGTGCTTGCTCTCAACTCCCTTCACATGGCATTTCTGACCTGTGACATGCAAAATGAAACTTCCCTAGGCTCCCAAAAGTCTCAGTGTCTATAAGTTGAGGACCAAGTTTCACTTGAGAATTTACTAAAATATAACTTGCTGACTGGGAGGAGATGGCCTCCCCACAGACGTGGTGGCAGCTACATTATTTACTGAGTTTTAAAGATAGACCAGTGGCCAAGAAGCTCAGCCCAATGCTGTCCCACTTCTTATTGGCTTTTTAACCAGCTAATTTCAGTTTCTACCTTGCATTTTCCACCAACAGGAAAGAGTTGATGGGCACTTTTCCTCTTCTCTGTTCAGTGTGAACCGCTTTGCCATGCTTATGAAAAGATCTGACTGCAAGTTCTTCTGGATTATAGCAACCAGGTAACTGTGTCCCTTTAGAAGGAAAATGGGGAGACACCACGAGTCCAGGTAAGTTAGAATTCCAGAGCTGCAAAAAGGATAACAAAATGGAATCAGGGGCTAATTGACTTTAATCCTCGAAGAAACCACTTGTAGATAAGATCATGACAGAGTTTCCAAATTTTCAATATCAAGCAGAGTAATGACCTGCCATCACGGATTGCCAGGTAAACTCCCATCACGGCAGCTCCAGGATGATCCCACATGCTCTATGCTGGTCCCCACAGGCTGACCCCATACACCATCATCCCTGCTATAGATGGTAGGTGCTATTGGTACCCTCCACCCTCTCCTCTACTAGGATGGTACATCTCTTCTCTCCTGCTGGGAGGTTGGTTCCTAACTGCTCACTGCGCCTTTCTCTGGAGAACTGTCCCTGGGCTAAGGGGAGTCACAGTGCCTCAGGGGGCAGGTATGTATTGTACTAGTACATGCCCTCCCCTCAAGCTAGCACACCTGTCTCATTGGAAGCAACCCCTCACCCCTCTCCTACCTGCTCCCTTCACCCCTGACAAAGAGCAGGCCAAGGATGGATTTTATCTAAGGCCACACCCTGCTTGGCTCTTTTCCCTACCTCATCCTGCTTCCCCCTTCCCATCACAGGGTTTTCTGAACAGGATTTTC
Source organism: Myotis brandtii (assembly GCF_000412655.1). Taxonomy (NCBI): domain Eukaryota; kingdom Metazoa; phylum Chordata; class Mammalia; order Chiroptera; family Vespertilionidae; genus Myotis; species Myotis brandtii. The sequence goes on along the minus strand of NW_005359064.1, from coordinate 2,917,674 downwards.
TCAATAAGTCAGACAGACTTGAAACCATGTCCCAGGCTGTGCTTCGAGGGAACTCGACCCAGGACACTGCTAGTGCATTTACTAATGCCCCATTGTTGAAGTCTGTGTTCATTGCTCCTTCCCCCCAGAGTTTCTGTCTTCATCATTCCCACATCTTGGATCTATACCCTGTACCTCACTGAGAACTTGGTCCTTCCTTCAAAGGAAGGAGTCATATAAACCCACATTTCTGAGAACCACCAGTACCCCCTATTTCAGGAGCACTCCATTTTGTGGCTCACCCTAGACTCTGCATCATGGATTCGCTAAAGACGGCTGCACAGAGTCCCTGATCTGAAAGGAGAGGGCTGGTGGCATTTGAGTTGCTTTTTCAACGGAAATAATTATTTAAATGGTGATTAGATACTATAATAGTCCAGGTTAGTCACCTTCTGGGCTATTTACTCATTTAGTACTTACCAGAAGAAATATATTCATTTAGCACTTACCAGAATAAATGTTTTTCCCCATTCTATAAGGCTTACCAGCGTACTAGAAAAAAAAAGATATATTAACAGTAATCGTGACTGCCTAGTGCTCCAGAGGGAGACACTATTTTTATCTACTAACACTGTAAAAAAAATCCTTGAAAAGATACCTCAGTCCTGGCCAGTGTTGGTTAGTGATTAGAGTGTCGGCCTGTGCACCAAAGGGTCACAGGTTCAATTCTAGGTCAAGGGCAAGTACCTGGGTTGCAGGTTCAATCCCTAGCCCCTGTTAGGGTTGGGGTTGGGGCATGTGTTAGAGGCCACCAATCAATGTGTCTCTCTCACATGGCTATTTTTTTCTTTCCCTTTCTCTTTCCAACCTTTTCCCTCCTTTCCACTTTCCATAAAAATCAATGGACAAAATCTCCTTGGGTAAGGATTAACAAACAAACAAAAACCAAAAGAGAGAGAGAGTGAGAGAAAGAAAGACAGACACTTCAGAATAAATGCAGTCAGTGCTTGCATTGTAAGATGGGCAGAAATGCTAGAAACCAATACAGAATCATCTCCCTGTACATTGAACAATAGTTTTACAGATGATGCACAATAGTCATCAGTTGGCCAATCATTAAGGAGCTTCATTCATAGCCAACAGTGTAGATTCAAAACTCATGGGCTGAGATATATTGTGGAGCTAGGAGCTGGGTGGGGGTCATTTCACTTGAGCACATATTTGGAGAAGGCATCATCATCTTGAGGGAAGATGTATGAAAGTGCTTTAAGTACCAGCTACAAGGATGGAAAACTTAACATTTTTTGTCCAGTTTAGGGGTCTCACTTGAAAAGCTGACTCAATGGATAAACCTCATAGAAAATATGAGTAACAGGAATGTCTGAATCAGACCACATTGTTTTCTTAGTCAGCAGCTTAGTTTCTATTTATGTGACCAAAAAGAACTTGGAGGAGCCTGAAGGGTCCTGACCAGAAAGCTTAGATGTGAACCCCAAGTTAGCCTGTGAATGTGCTTCAGGAAGTTCACAAACCCCTGAAATCATATGTAAAATTTTATATGTATAAATTCATGAACAATTTTTCCTGGGGGGAGAGGATCCATAGGTCTCAATAGATCTGCTAGTGGTTATTAACCCTTCAAAAATTAAGCACCACCAAGGTAGAACTTGAAAGCACTTTTGATCTAGAAAATCTAAGGTTTATCATTGCAGTTTGTGGACTAGATCATAAAAGAATCTTCTTTCATGTCTGGATCAAATAGGCTTTTTTGTCTACCCTCAGCTGGCTGTGTCAGTCACTTCTGTTGGTTTACCCACTTCTTAATAATAGCACTTGGATTTCTTCCAGGGGCCAAGCACTTCAGGGAAGCCTGGGCTCACCCTGTCCCAGAGCCAAAGCCCTATCAGTTTAAGGAAAGCCTGATATTCTACTCACCTGCCAGCCTTGAGTCGGGCATGGGCATGGGCATGGGCATGGGATGATCAACAAGAAGTAAGGGAGTGGTGGCATGGTCTTGGGAAAGCTTTCAATCTCTAAATAAGGACAGGATCTTTGGAGTAGTGAATGCCATTATGCAGCCACCAGGGGACCAGCTTGAGGAGGAAAGCTGAGGATGGGAAGAAAAGAAGGAACCCAGGCTGTTGGGGAGTCTGTAAGGATACTCCATTCAACAAAAATAGTAGCTCTATGGTTTTAAAAGAAAACATGAAATAATTTCTCCTCTTATTATTTAGAGATTGAAAGCTTTAATTTTGTTAAATATATATTTTTTATTGATTTCAGAGAGAGGAAGGGAGAGGGAGAGAGAGTTAGAAACATCAATGATGAGAGAGAATCATTGATCGGCTGCCTCCTGCACACCCCACACTGAGGATGGAACCTGCAACCCAGACATGTGCCCTGATGGGTAATTGAACCATTGGTTCATGGGTTGATGCTCAACCATTGAGCCACATTGACTGGGCACAATAATTTCTCCTTTTAAAACGTGAGTAGAATTAGATATCCTGTTGTTTGTGGCCCAAATTACCCTAAATGATGTATTTGTCACCTAAGTAATATGGAAAAGTACAAGACATGAGAGGCAGGCCTGAATGAGGAAGTCAGCTTCACCTGATGGGATTTGGGGGCCTCTTCTCCTTGGCAGTGTCCTAAGCCCTGGACCCTCTGCCTCTCAGATTCTGGATTCAGAGCCTCTGCCCCAGCGTCCTGCTCGGTGCCTGAGAGCATCATTGCAAAGTTAATGCCACTAAAGGCATCGTTGACTGCAAGCAGCGTCTCTCACAAGCTCTTTGTATATTGAGTGAGAATGTTGGTACTTTATTGCTATCAGTAAAATAACATTTTAATGGATCATTTCTCAACTCCAGGCCCATTTTTATTACAATCCAACTTACTGGGTTGAATACATGCATATTTCCATAACAGTAATAAACAGCTGCTATGTGAACTCACCTCCTACATATTTCACAAATCCACCTCCTCTCCCCATCCCCACTTGCATTATCTGAACCCATAATCCAAGGACCCCCCCTCCCACACACACATATCTCTTGACCAGGTCCCTGCCACAGCCTCCTACCTGGTTTCCCTGTCTCCAGTCCTGCACTTTCAATGGAGTCTTTCAAATGCAGTCAATGATGCTTTTCAAAGGAAACTTCTCTCAATTTCCCTCTTAAACAACTGTCCTGCTTTTCAGGAAAACTCTCAGGATAAAACCCAAAATTTTTAATAAGGTTTGTAGGGCCTTCCATAAGGTCATCTCTACCTACCCCTCCAGCTTTATTCTTCACCCCACCCTCCAACCCTGTACTTCACATTTTAAAGTCACTGAATAAGTGCCTTTCAATTTCTCTAATGCTCCATGTTCCATGGACACTTTCACATTTTCTGTCTGCATCGCTAATACAGAAGCCCACCACTATGTTCAGCGAACTCCTGCTCTGTGTAGGAGGCATTTCTTTCAGATCCACAACTCTGCCCTAGCTTGGTGATAGCACAAGTCATATAGCATCGTTGTTATTTATGGTCTCTCTTTTCTGCTGGGCTTTAATCCTAATATATAGTTGTCTATTGGCCACTGCTAATAATACTTTAAAAATAATGACCACCACAACAATAATCTATATTAATAAAAGCGGAATATGCTAATTAGACCGAACATCCTTCCGATGTCCTTCTGGATGACCTTCTGGATGAAGCCAGGGCTTCGAGGGAAGCCCGGGTCCCGGGTGCCTGCCAGCCACTGGAGGGAACCGGTCGGCAGCCGGGGGAAGGAAGGCCTACTCTTGCATGAATTTCATGCATAAGGCCTCTAGTATTTAATATTTATTGAGCATGTGCTAAATATTGTTCTAAACACTGCGTACACCGTTCTCGCATTGTCCTTTCTCTCAATGAGAGATAGATATGGTGATATCCTCATCTCACAGATGAGGAAGCCAAATAACGGAGAAGCTAAGCAACCTGCTTAAAGATGGCACAGCAAGGAAATGGTGGAGTCAGGGCAGCCATGAGAAAATGTCAGTCACTTTTATGAATGAATGTTAGTCTAAGTCTTCAAAGCCAGCATTATTATCCTTATTTTATTTTAACTTTTATGAATGAATGTTAGTCTAAGTCTTCAAAGCCGATATTCTTATCCTTATTTTATTTTATTTTTTTAAAAATTTCTTTATTGATTAAGTTGTTACATATGTGTCCTTATCCCCACATTACCCCCCATCCCCCCGACTCATGCCCTCACCCCCCTGTTGTCTGTGTCCATTGGTTAGG
>NW_005359064.1:2834344-2913221 GCF_000412655.1 Myotis brandtii | reverse complement strand
CTTTGTTTGATCTTTCCCCCTTACCCCCACCCTCCCCTTCCTTCCCTCTGAGGTTTGACAGTCTGATCGATGCTTCTCTGCCTCTGGATCTGTTTTTGTTCATCGGTTTATGTTGTTCATTATATTCCACAAATGAGGGAGATCATGTGATATTTATCTTTTTCTGACTGGCTTATTTCACTTGGAAACAGCCTAAGTGCCCATCAATAGATGAGTGGATTAAAAAACTGTGGTACATCTACACAATGGAATACTGCACAGCGGCAAAAAAAGAAGGAGTTCTTACCATTTGCAACAGCATGGATGGAACTGGAGAGCATTATGCTAAGTGAAATTATCCTTATTTTACATATAAACAAGCTGAGGTTCAAAGGCTATAGTACTTATCTAAGTCGAAGAGGTTGTAGAGCTGGGCTAAGAACTCCGGTGTGCCTGACGAGGGAGCCTTTGCCCCACCCCCTTCCAAATGACCCTATCAGTGGGGATTCTTTTGTGTCAAAACAAACTTCCAGCTATAAAATAAATAACCCACGGATATGTAGTGTACATTACAGGGAATATAGTCAATACTATTGTAATAACTCAACATGACCATAGATGGTTAATAGACTTAGTGTGATGATCACTTCATAAGGCATGTATATGTGTTGAATCACTATGTTGTGCACCTGAAAGTAACATTCTACTGTATGCCAACTATACTTTAATAAAACAAATTTTTTTCACACATATCATATTGTTCTGTCACTATTACCAAAAGAAAAATATTCCTGAGAAGATCATATAGGAAGGAATCAACCCAACAAAGTAATTTTTTGTCCGTCACCCACAGGCAATCAAGACACATGAACTGTAATTACGTATTTCAGGTGGATTAAACATACTATAAGATTATCTCCTCAAATTTTTAGAAAGTGAACTTCTGAAAATATATTCTTATATTCCAAATCTTTAAAAATCTACAATTTAAGATATTAGAAAGATCAAATTACATGGCATGAAATAAATTTAATTAAAAATGACACATTCTCACAAGTATATTTCTTTCTTATTTTAAAAAAGATTTGAAAAAAGATCAGGCCCTTATTTAGAATGTTTTTAATTGTTTGAGTCTGTTACTTGAAGAAAAATTGCCTGATTTAGTGATATTATGGTATTTAACATAGTCTGCTTTTAAAAAATATATATATATCTTCCTTGCAAAACATTCCAAAGCAACAGTTGATACTAACCAGAAGTCAATTCAAGTAGATTCACAGGACTGAAGTAAATGAGAACTTCTCAAATATGGATTAAGCGGAAGCAAGTTTGTGTTTTGTCGTGATAAATTTAATTTCTCATTTAAAAAAAAGCAGAAGGAGTCGATAATCTAGGCATTCCGAAAATGCCAAGAACTTTATTTTATACTTACAACTTTTGGTTTTGTTTATATGCGCTCCTGAGAATAACTGCATTTAGCCGAGTGAATCAACATAAGGTAGCTGTTTAAGAATGTCAGAATTCTCAGTTTTAAGATTTTCTTGATCTTGAATTCCCATTTTTTGGTAGGAAATATTTAAATCAATGTAAGATTTAAAGTACATGGGAATATGTTACTGAAACAATATGAGACACAGCTGAACCCTAGAAGGAAAATAAAGTTACAAAATAACAGAAACCAAAGACCCTACTGGAAGCACAAGTCTGTCTATTTAGTAGAGCTCATCAGTTTTGTCTTTTAATTACAAGGAAAGTTTGCACTAACCCAGAAATTCACAGTAAACAAACTCAGACCTTTATCACACCCTAGGAAAAGCAGTGATGTATATTTTGGAAATCAATGCATGAGGTAGTTAGATTGTTTGTTCTAACATGAGCAGTTGGATGTAGAAATTACAGAGCTGGGAGACTGCCTGAAAGCAGATGCTTGTAAGGTTGCATTTGAATTTTTGATCCCAGCCAATTCGGATTGTGTGCTGAGCTTCCACGGCCATAGGTGAGCCTGAGAGGGGGCGGTGAAGGATTTAGAAAAGACAGACAAGAGAATAAAGCTGAGGCTGGGTGAGACGCTGCCCTCTCTGATGGAGGAGAGACAGTGCCACAGCCTGCAAGGTTGATCCCAGCCAATTCGGATTGCGTGCCGAGCCGCCACGGCCATGGGTGAGCCTGAGAGGGGGCGGTGAAGGATTTAGAAAAGACAGACAAGAGAATAAAGCTGAGGCTGGGTGAGACGCCACCCTCTCTGATGGAGAGACATCGCCACAGCCTGCAAGGCGAGTCTTTATTTTATAGCCAGATTCCATGAGGCAAAGTAAGGGCATGGTCAAGATGATTACAACGTGGGTTTCGAATCTACTCAATTACATGCACCTGATCAAGCTTTGTTTACTTGCTGCACCTCCCGCAGCCCATATCACTCAGCCATGTGGGACCACAGGTTCGGACCATAAGGTCAAGCTTACAACCATAGCCTTTGGCTACAATTGTGCTGGGACTTGCACGTGGCTTTGCCACGAGAGGATCGTGCCCTCTCATTAGTCCCAGGCTTGAACCTGTCCGAACGCTGTCGCCGCTCTCCACAGGATTGCATTTCCTTCTTGGTGAAAAAAGGAAGAAGGAAAAAAAAGAAACAAAAACCTGTAGAAAGATCTTGAACGAAGTTTAGATTTCAGTGAAAATTTTAAAAAATCACCAACCTCTTTGGTTTGCCAATAAAAACATAGCCCGGGGTTGTGTGGTCGAATGAAGCTGAACAGCTCTAAGTTCCTCTAAAATTCTATTCAAGGTGTTCTTGGTAATGAAGAGGTTAATAATTAATGAGTGAAAGGCACGAATAAATGATTTACCCATAGACACCTTAGGCCAAGGTTCTGCTGTATTTTGTAAGGACAATGTCATTGACTACAGTCAGGCGCATCTGTTGACGTCTTCCAGGGCTGCTCTCGCACGGCAATGACAGAATGGAATAGTTGCCATCATATGGCCCACAAGCTTACAATGCTCATCTTCACAGACAAAATATGCCAACGCCCGGACTAGATCATTGGGACTTGAACTGGAGTATAGAAGGTGCTGGCAGATTTACGTTCTCCACTCCCACTCATCCACGCAGCACCAGCTTTCTATATAAGAAAATATTCCCTCACCATTGATAGCTTTTTAAAAAATCTATCATTATTGTTGAAAGTATTACAGATGTTCCCTTTAGATCAGCGGTTCTCAACCTGTGGGTCACAACCCCTTTGGGGGTCGAACGACCCTTTCACAGGGGTCGCCTAAAACCATCGGAAAATACATAATTACATATTGTTTTTGTGATTAATCACTATGCTTTAATTATGTTCAATTTGTAACAATGAAATTGGGGGTCACCACAACATGAGGAACTGTATTAAAGGGTCGCGGCAATAGGAAGGTTGAGAACCACTGCTTTAGATGTTCCCTTTGTTTCCCCCCACCCCCTCTCCATTGACTCCCTCCACCCCGCACCTGCCCTTCCCAGGCCTTCACCAGACTATTGTATGCATATAAGTTCCCCTGTTAATCACTCCCCGCTGCAACCCCTGCCTTCCCTCTGAAATTCGTCAGTCTGTTCATGCTTCTGTCTCTGGATCTATTTGTTCATCAGTTTATTTTGCTCACTAGCTTCCACACATGAGTGAGATCATGTGGCACTTGTCTTTCTCTGACTGGTTTATTTTGTTAGCATAATCCTCTCCAGGTCCATCCATGCTGTTGCAAATGGTAAGAGATCCTTCTTTTTTATAGCCACGTGGTATTCTATGGTGTAAATGTACCACAGGTTTTATTATCCACTCATCTACTGATGGGCACTTGGGCTGTTTCCAGATCTTATCTATTGTAAATTGTGCTGCTATGAACATATTCTTTATGGTTGGTGTTTCTGGCTTCTTAGGATATATTCCTAGAATTGGGATCGCTGGGTCAAATGGGAGTTCCATTTTTAAATTTTTGAGGAAACTCTATACTGATAACTCTTAATTGTTAAAGTTAATTTCTTTGCTTTTTGGATTTAGAGTTTACATGTAGGATTTTTCATCACTGTTTCTAAGCCTATGCATACCACAGTTTGCTTTCCAAGGTTCTTTTTGTTTTCCAACCTGAATTTGAAGTTGTGCAGACTTGCGTTCTAGCGGTGTATGTGGTGGGACAGAGCGGGTGCTGGGCCAGCCAGTCCGGATTCTCTCCCAGCGTCCATGCCCATCCCCTAATGGAGCTGTAAGTCCAGGTGTGAAAACGCTCTGCTCTTCAGGTGCCAGGAGGAGGGGCAGATTGGAAATGATACGCCCCCTGCAGTTGTTTCTACATTGCTGTGAGTGAGGAAGTTTTTTTTTTGTGTATGTGGTGGGACAGAGCGGGTGCTGGGCCAGCCAGTCCGGATTCTCTCCCAGCGTCCATGCCCATCCCCTAATGGAGCTGTAAGTCCAGGTGTGAAAACGCTCTGCTCTTCAGGTGCCAGGAGGAGGGGCAGATTGGAAATGATACGCCCCCTGCAGTTGTTTCTACATTGCTGTGAGTGAGGAAGTTTTTTTTTTTTTTTTTGTATGGAAAGTCAGTGCTATTTTAACTAAATAAGGATTTCTGGAACCAAAACATGGAATATCTTCAGAAGACAAAACCAAATTAATACATATTTATTGAGGGTCTTCCATGAGAAAGGAAATGGAGCCCAGCTGGGGAGAGGAGAAAATCGTGCCTCATTCCCGCGCTGCCTGTTGACCCGAGCCAGCTGGGGCCGGGGCGGCCTGTGAAGGACCCGAGCCACCGCCGAACAGGCACGTCTATCCTTCCCTGTAATTTGTCTTCCTGAACTTCCTGAACTTTCGTGAACTTTGGAGTTTCCAACTCGTAGGTAGAAAACTGCATCGACAGTTGGCTTCTCCCCAAACATGATCTTAGCTGGACGGAAACCTAGAAGCAGTGCATCCAGTTTCATCATGGAGCACATCATTTAAAACGCCGCAGCTGAGCACGGCTTGGCAGCAGGAAAACACTGAAGAACAAACCCTCTGCTGTGGACCCTCGGCTATCAGAGGCCATTCATAATGATGTGTCCCCATCTTTAAACAGTGAAGCTGATGAGGAAGGCAGGAAAGATTAAGCCACGTACCCGCTCGTGGATTTAGCCTGGTTCTCCTTTGAAACTTAGTGACAGATTTGCAGGCTCCACAATTCCGCTGATGTTGGTTATTTTAGAATGTTTTTCTTACTGAATGCTCAATAGTATTAAAATGTCCCCTCGGGAGCCTTCTTCTTCTTCTTCTTTTTTTTTAAAAGCACACTTTTATTTCAGATAAATTGCCAACCTTTTACTTTTTCAATTTCTTCAAAATTCAACGAGTTGCCAAAGATTAAGAAAAAATGCAATTCAAAGGATTATTCTTTTAGTGGTTTAACAGTGGGTACAGGGGATGATGGGTGGAAAAATACATTGTTATTAAGTTAACATGTAAATGACACCTACCATGAATTAATCTGCTTTTAAGGAGAACAGAGATAAATAGAATGATTTGACCAGTTCATTTGATTTATCACTTTAAATATCTTATACTATTACTTGTTTTAGTAAAACAGTATGACATTCAACGGCATTTGTTTGCAATTAAAGCACACTTCTGGAGATCTTTTTGACTGGCTGTCTTCCTCTAAGTTAGTGCAATAGGAAGCATTATTAAATTCAGCTTTTCCCCTGACATGTTTCACTTACTGTTAGGGTCACCAAAGAAGGTACGCACAAGGCCAAAAGGGGTAAAGAATTATGAATTTATTAGGTCATCTGGACACCAGATGGGCTGAGCCCCCAAATGGCGTCAGCACTCAGGGACAGGGAGTCAGAGATTTTAAAGGACTCTAGGCGGGCTTTTTCGACTGGGAATTCGCCGGGCGGGTCTGGATCCTGGGCAAGTCTGGAGGGGAAAGTCACTGGTCTCAGCAAATGGAATACAGTAGGTCCTCAGGTTACGTTGGAGATCCATTCCTAAGCAAAAGGGAATGTCAGTTGCGAAATTATCTAAAGGTCAGTTTCCCAGGGGGAGAAGGAATCTGTTTGATTATTTGATCAGACCTGAAACTTATCTACCGAGAGGTCTCTCTTCAGTCTTCCTATCACTCTGCCTGTTTACAGCAATCAAGTCAACCCCTCCCTCCTCACCCCATCCCACTTTCCATCTTTGTTCTCAGCTCTCATCCATTGGTTCCTGGGATACATTTTCCTCCTATTGTCTCCATTGTAGTTCCTTCTGACTTGCTCTTTTCCTGGTTTCCCTTTGATTCCATATTAAAATAAACCTTTTTATTCTCAAGTTATCTTCGCACACAGTGTTGACTGTTACCTCCTAAGTGCAACTCCCAAACTCTGCTGTCAGTCTGACTGCCTGGCCCAGACCTCGGTTTCCAGCCACCAGGCAGGCGGCTCCACTGGGAGCCCTTGTAGGACTTGAAGTCAGTGTGTCCTCAATGGCACTCGGGATCTTCTCTGTCTGTACTTCGCTCCTTACTAAAGTTTACTAAAAGAGACTCTTACTTTCTTATCCCTCTTTTCTCAGCAAGATGCATTGGCCTTCTCCCAGTCACTTGCCCCCAAAAATCCGAGTCAGTTTTAAATGTCTCTCTGCCCCGAATTCCCTTTATCTGGTCACTGAATTCAGATACTACTTCTACATCACTTATCTTGTTTTCTCTTCACTAATTCTACCCTGGACTAGCTCTAGGTCAGGCCTTCTTTCCTTCTCACCTCAACTGCTCACAGCAGCTTCCCAAGGAGGCCTCTTCTCCCAGGCTCTCACACTCTCCTGCCCAGTCTTCATGAGGCCTCACAGCTCTGTTCCCAGGCATAAGCCCAAATGTATCACTGTCTTCTCATCTACCCTTAAAGCCATAACAATAAATCTAAACTCAATCTCAGCCAAAACCTGCCTTAATTTTGTGCCAACCTAACTTTGGTACCTTATTTCTTATTACGTCTCACTCCTCTGTGTACCCTGAGCTTTGCTGAATATCTGAACATGACTTTTCTGAATGTAGATTCTGCCTTTCAGCCTCCTGGTCTTTGCTCAGACTGTTTCCTCTGCTTGTTATGACTTCTCTCACGCTATGGATCCTTGGAAATGGTATCAGTCTTCATGGGCCAATATAAATGCCACCTTCTCCACTCACCCTGATTCATTCTCCAACCCTCCTCGGCCCACCCGTAAGTGAAATGCTGAAGTTAGTCTCTAGCCAACTATCCCCAGTGGCACCATATTTATATCTTCATCCTACATATCACATCCTGATTAGATTAGAACCATTTCTTCATCAATCTTTTAAATTCAACACAATTAACTCTGGGTTTACTGTAAATATAACATCAGACTATTCCCCTCCTTGTTTGTAACAAGGTTGGCTTCAGTTCCTTTATCCATAACAGCTAAAAATGATACATATTTGTTATGAGAATTATTTATGGCAGGGTTATTGATTTATGATGATAGCTAACTCCACACACTTGTTACTCTCTCCCTAGATTTTTGGTATGTCTCATGCATTTAGCAGCTTGAATGTTAATATTCAAAAACATCCTTTAAGGTATTTTATTGTAATCCCCAATTTGAAAATGAGAAAGTGAGGCACTGTGAGATGAGGTTGTACGGCTAGTAAGTGACAGAGCTGGCATTTGTTCTCAGAGCCTGTGCTTAAGCTACACGATTCCCTGTCTTTCTGTTATTAAATAGAGTAACGAACCTAAAGACATGTGTGCATAGCACTTGCCATGTAGATGGTATTGAATAAAAAGTGGACTGTGATTTAATTAACCACACCAGTCTTTCAGATTACAGAGATACTATGTTTAGCAAGAACTTGGTAAAATCGCTTTAACTTTTGGACATAAATATAATATTATGTAGGGCAGAAGATCCACATGATAAAGGAGGGGAAATGTGGACAGATGTCACAATGTCCCTTCAGGTAGTTTTTGTTGTGCTTCTCTGTTTTCAATTGAGCCCAATGTTAATGTCCCCAAGTTTATTTGTTGGAAAGTGAAAAATGAAAGAATGAGAGGAGGCAGACATCCTCCTCAGTGTTGGCAGTATGCTTGTGCTCCTCCCCACTGCTGTGCCCTCGGGGAGTTCTGTGCCTCTGAGGGTCGGTGCCTTCTCACCTTTCTATTTCTGAACAGCTGTTCCAGCTGTGGTGGTTGAAGAAATAAATGAATGGCACATGAAATACCCAGTACTTGTATCAATGCAAGAAAACACAGAAAGTGAATTAAGAGGCAAGCAAGTCAGAGGAGAGCTAAGGAAGATGAGCTTTGACTAGTGTAGCCCAGGCAATGGGAATAGCTAATTTAATAATAATAATAGCAGTAGCTTGTGTTTGTGTAGTTACTTATTTCAGAGTATTTTGTAAATTAATGTTTATTTCCTTATGATATTTTATCTTATCCTAAAATGATGCTCTGTATTTTATAGGATAGATATTATTGCATCTATTTAAAAGATGAGGGAACCAGGATTTGGAGACATTATTACCTTGTTTTTGGTACATAAACCAGTAGGCTTTATGTGGTTCTCTGAGATTGAAAGGTGTGCCGACAGCATGATTTGGGATATATTCCCACCATGCGGAATGTGCCTGCCTTGATTTTACTTATTCAGCTAACATTTACTGAGCCTCTGTGCTAAGGGTTCTGGTTTCAGGGTTGTGAATACAGTAAAAAATAAAAAGAGGTAAAAAAGTAAAAATCTTTACCCTTTTTGTGCTTACATTCTACTTGGAGAAGATAGTGAGACATGGTCACTTAATAGCTAATGCCTTGAGTTTGATTTTAGAGTCTAGGCAACCTACGGAAGTCTAAGAAATGCCTCTCTGTGCTGTTTGAAAGTCAGAAGAAAGTCAATAGTAATTCACTATTTATATAGTTCATTCTTTTTTTAAAATTTCTTTATTGATTAAGTTATTACATATGTGTCCTTATCCCCACATTACCCCCATTCCCCTCACTCATGCCCTCACCCCCCTATATAGTCCATTCTTATCATTAATGTCCCTCACCTACTACCCAACCCTGAAATAATAGTTATTTTACAGGGCTGAGAAGTTGTATGAGGGAAATTCAAGAGAAAAAAAAAATGAAGGCATTGATGGAGTAGCTAAAACAGGCCCAGACAGCTCTGTTGATTGTGAATTGCTTCTTCCATTGGTTGGGGATCCAGTCCATCAACAAAGCATTTCTGTAGGTCTCTGGGAAGAGAAAGATGTTTCTTTATTTCTAGCTAAAAATTCCAAAACTCTAAAGTAAGAAAAATTACAAAAGATAATCTTGAATAAGCATTTGCTTTCAGTTTCTGGTCAAGATTGGGATTGTAGGGGACCAGAGGCTGGGAAATTACAGTCCGTGTGTTGTGCTTCACAGCAAAAGCCTGCCCAGCGGATGGCATATATCAGCAGTGTCTGGACTAAGTGTGCTATGAGTAATACGTTTGCTATTTGTGCCTCGCATCCAGGCCCATTTTAATGCATATATACCCAGCTCAGTTGCCCCAATCTCTTAAACTGACATTTAGAGGTAGCTTATTGTAGAGCAATGTGTAAATGTATTTATAACTGTCGCCAAGATATTTATGTTCACTTCCGTCTAATCAAATGCACAATCTCACTTTATACAAATGCACCCATTGCTTCTAAAAGGCTGAGGGGATAAACTATCTGTGCTGCTTAAAGACTGCTATAGCTGCTCCCAAGTTTAGGAATGTAATTCCAGTGTCTAAATCCCACAGCTCAGTGGCCTTCCCTGGTGGGCGATTGCAGAGAGCAAAGAAACAACTCAATCACTTGGTGGGAAACCACAACCATTTCAAATGTTTCCAGTGTCAGACAGTGTTCTCTGATGAGAATTCAATTATTAATTAACAGAAGTTCCGGGAAAGATCAACTTGTGTTTGCAGGATGATTTGGCCAATAGTCTAAAACCTTTCCTGAGACAAGCCTACTTTATGAGTGTTTCCAGGAGACAGGGATGATAACAGAGGTAAATGGTATTAGTCAACCTAGGTAAAATGGTACAGGCCAACATGCCAACATGCCAACATGTGAGCCCATTTAGAAAAGGATGCGCCTATGAGAACAGCAAGGAGCTGTGTCTCCTTTCTGCATGACACTGGCTGGGGATGTTGAATCTGTATACTTTTGTTAGAGAGGGTCTCTTCTCATTTTGATGTGGCCCAGAATCAAATCTTTGATTGGATTTATGAAATTTCCAGATATAACATTATAACATTAATCAATGTTACCTGTGACAATGATTTCCAAATCTGAAGCATAAGCTCCAAGAAAATACTAAATGTACTGTGATGAATGGTTCATTAGCTCCTCATAAGATAGGGATGAAGAGTTAGTGCTCTGTGTGAGTTTTGGTTGAGAAGGTAGGAAGCCACTAGGCCATGTTCATGGAAACCAGTTTTTTCTCAAGACCTTCTCTTGAAGGAAACCTGTGCCAGATTCCTCTTTATTCTAAGTTATTACTCCATCACTAGTGAATGGGCCTGACTAGAAGGTGAGGGTGGACAGGTCTTAGAAATCAACCCCAAGACTTGTAGAACCCTAGAATTTCACAAACTCAGGAGAATCTCTTGGGAAGACCCCACAAGTGGCACAGTGGGAATGACAGCTGTATTACACATACTTTTAAAACACTCCCTTTCAGGGAAGCAGCAGTCTCTTTAGCATCCTCTGGAGTAAAAACAAAATGAAAATGATTGCCATAACAAATCGATTAAAAGGAATATGCACAGATACTGCTTCTCCCTCTTTCAAGAGCACAATGAAATATTAAAATGAATGTGAAAAGAAGATGAATAGAAAGTTTGGAGAGGTAGAAGTTAGAAACTTGGAAGGGACTCAGAGCAGTTAAAAAATAGGATCAGAAGCAACCATTTGGAAGCTGGGTTTTTGATGTCTCTCACTGAAAGAGCACAGTTCAAAATCTTCCCATGCACGCCCTGCTTCTAATTAGTGTTGGAAGTTAATCCCAGATGGAGATGAGCCATGTTCTAGATTTCCTCTTTGTGAGATCTTATCTCTAATAATGTCCTGCTCTGTTTCTTGTTTTCTTTCTACTTTGTAGAAATCAAATTCCCATCAAACTGCAATTGAACTACTGGTTATCAAATTCTATCTCCTTTTACTCACTTGCATTATTTCAGTACATTTTATTTTTTTTTCCTTTAACTACTACAATTACATTGTTCATTTAAAGTTACTTTCCAAGTTCTGTACTATAGTATTATTTTAAATAAAAGAATTGACTTTTCTCAGTATTTTTTCCATTAGAAATAATAATATCAAGATACAGATTCTTTTCATGAAAAAATATTTGATTTTCTTTCTCATACATGGAAAAGATATCATTGATTTTAAGACTTTTTTCACATTTTATTATCGTGGAAACCATGAAGTGTCTTATATTTGGTGAAATGTACTGTATATTCTTAGTTGATCACCATTAGAGGTATGATACTATAGAAAAAGAGCTAAACACTTGTTATAGGTCTTGAATTTGCATTAATTTAAATAAATTAAATGGATAAAGAGAAAAATTATTCAATAGTATCAAATAAGTGTATAGGTATTTGAGTAATTGTTTTAGCATTTTCAGAAATTCTGGGGATTTTAGATGATTGATAGTTTTGAGATGATTAAATATGGTTAAATGTAATATATACTTATATTTAGTATTATATGTATACATGTGTATATATATGTGTGTATACATGTATATAGGCATAGAAATACTATTTAATGTGCATCATATACAATATAGTTAATGCCACTGACTAAAATGCATAATGACTGAACATAATGTCTGAAATTAGAGCTTCTTATATTATCTGTCATCTGAAGATCCCCTAGAACAGACTGAAAACTTGGAATTTTGTTTTCTCTTTTATTTAAGAAAAACAAAATAAGTAGAGCTCTGGGGATTACCACAATTCAGGGGCAGTAAAAGGACCAAACATGTAAAGGTGCTCTACACCTAACACTCACTGGCTCTCAATGGGGCATCAGGTAGGAAGACAGGGAGGCAAAATTCCCAGGAATGACAATTTGGAAAACTCCTGCCATTTCACATCACTTCCAGACCTCAGGGAGCTGACCATCAGGAGCCATAAAATGGACAGACTGGTCAGAGATGGGTGGACGTTGGAGCCCACCTCACAACCTTCACCTCTAAATCACTATGCTGCCTACCAGGAATGGGAAATCATCACAAAATTCAAGAATATCTTAATTTCTGAGCTCCAAATTTAAATTGGCAGATTTTCCCAAATTTGACTAAATTCTAAAATTGTCACCTGGCCCCATAGATTGAGAAAGGGTTCTGTGGTAAGAATCCACATTAACAACAGCTAAAATTTATTGAGAACCTACCAGAGGCCAGATGGCATGCTGTGTGCTGTGCATACATCGCCTCTCTCAGCCTTCCCAAGGACAGCACGAGTAGGCACTGTTAGGACTATTTTTCAAATGAGGAGGCAAAGCCAGAGAGATTAAGTACCTTGCTCATGCTCACATGGACAGGGAGTTATGGAGCCAGGATTTTGGAGACATGTGGTCAGTTTTTTAAGTGGATGTGCTCACCCATTCACTAATCTGACAGTTCCCATAATATCCTTTTTATCTTGGAGGTAACTTAAAGAGAGACTGAGAGACTTAGAAGGGTTAAATGCTTCTTTCCGTGGCACTGGTGAAACTAAAGAGCAATTAAATCATATAAAAAAGTAAAAATCATTCCTGTGTTGAAAGAAGAAAATGACATTTAACAGAACCAAATACAAAAGTAAGCATTTGTGGATCAAAACAATCACGATTAAGTACTGAGTGATTGATCATACTCGGCCAATAGAATCATGTGTGAAAAAAGAGTAGATATTACAAATGTGACACATTTGTAATACCTTAACCAATAAAGAAAAAAAAAAGAAATACATAAGTGTGGGAGTGGGGGGCAAAGGGGGGGGGAAGGACACATATGTAATATCTTAATCAATAAGGAAGAAAAAAAAAGAGTAGAGATTTTAACTACATGGCAGCAATGTGATGTTACTGCCCTCAAAGACAATGCAAATTCAGGTGACATTGATTAAACAATAGAGTGATGAATGGGAGGTGTAGTCCTTCTTTAACTTTGAGCTGGTCAAAACAGAGCATCTGTGAACTCCAGAATGAGACTTTTTTGGTGGTGTATTTTTCTCATCAAATTGATCTCTTAAAGGTGGAATAGACTGTGGCACTGGAAGGCCAGATAAAGAGATAAGTGACATCTTGACAAATTTCTGATGGAGGTATTCCGAAAATGCTTACAGACACTATTTATTATGATTATTCTTCAAACAGTGTCAGGGAGACACCTTCATTTCTCCCTTCACATATGGGAGAAGCCCCAAGAGTGCAGCACCACGCCTTAAAGAGCTGCAGGAGAGTATTTAGAATGCAGGCGGTGATCAATGAAATCATCCCCAGTGTAACCAATTAACTGGACAGACAGAACTTGGGAAGGGCAAGCAGAAACTGTTCTTTCCCATCACTGTCTCTTCACACCCATTTTGGGGACGCAATTTCAGGCAATTTTTATTACTTTCCAATAACTATTAGGTAATAAACAGATTCTGTTTTCCAAGGACTAAACTCTAGTAAAATATCATGCCAACCCTCAGAACTGGATTTCACTCACATGGAGCCTGACTCAGCCAGGGAAGCCTGCAGCAGGAAGGGATTGTGGGTGATTTGTTTTCTCATTCCGGCCCTCTTCCCCTCCCGCTCAATTGCCTTTTGGGCAATCATACCAAATTCCAGCTGAACCTTGGAAAGAGAGGTAAGGAACAGGCACTGTGTTACTTACCTGGTAAAATTGCAATTTGTGTCTCATAGATTCCAAGTGTTGATTCTTTCCTAGAGGATCTTCTAGATTCTTTTTAAAGACCAACCTTATTCACGAGATTCTCTTGTCTTGGGTGTGTCATTCTTTTTTTTTTTTCAGTTTGCTACTTGATTTTCTCGTTAGACTCTTGTTTCTTGTGATTCATCCCTTCTTGGATATAACTTACTCTCCAAGGGTCCTTTGGGTAGAGTGTCTCTCAAGATGACTAGCCTGGATCTCCACCGTGGAGTTTGTATCTGGCCCACAGAACTTATACAACCTTTCCTGATTAACTCTGTTGTCACAGAGTTTCATTTCTCCTCCCTCTGCCATCTCGTGCCAGCCAGCCAATGGCCCACCTTTACGGTTCAGTGGTATGAGCTGGTATGTGTTCTTCCTTCAAATTCCAGGGAGCAGGTACCAAGCTGTGGTTTTTGGGAAGCCACCTTCACTTGCAGCATACCTGTGTGCCCAGGGGGAGGCAGGGAGACACCGGGCCAGTTACATTGATATGCAAAGCAATCCCAATTGCTGTCACCTTCAGGCTTCTTGGGGAATGGTTTATTCTCCCATAGTTTGGAGGTGCTGTAAGAACTCACTGTATAATCTCTCATCACGAGACTTGGTGGTGGTTTAGTGGCCTCTCTTATCTTGTGATCAGCCTTGGCATCTAAGATATGATCTTAGACTTTGGGATCTTAGCTAAAATTGGGACAGCAGAAAAAAATCACTGTGTGTTCCATTGGATCACCTCCTTCTGGCTGAAATGTATTTTGCCCCTGCTTCCAACACAATTCCCTTCAACTCCTGTATATCCTCCGCGCTTTACTGTGTGAGATATTATCATATTAAAATATCCTTATAATAAAAATGTATTCCTGTATTGACAAGTGATCTATCAGAGAATAATGGAATATGTCACAGCACTATTCAACTCTGGTGATAGAAATTTAGTCTCACTTGCCACTAACTTTGGATGAGTGGACTGTGCACAGAGAAGATTTGATAGAAATTGTTTCGGCAACTGACAGAACAATTGAGAGAGAAAAAACAACCATTCCAGAAATCACAAACACTGTTGTCTCTATTGAATTTTTTAGGCATGTTTTGCAAAAGAAATCATGAAGTCACCTTTTTGGGTAGGATAAGGATTTAATGAAGTCTTAGACAAAATACTCAACTGGTCTAGAGACCAAGGGTTAGTATTTCTCAATAAACTTTGTTTGCTTATAATTTGTTTTAAATTTATTTGGTAACATTTAATAATTCTTTAGTGATATAGGCCAGTAATTTTCCAAGTCATGCTCTCTAGCCTGCATATGGGAATGGATCTCTCTCTCTCTCTCTCTCTCTCTCTCTCTCTCTCTCTCTCTCGTTGTGTATATTAGGGGGAAAAGGAGGTTGCTATAAGCTAGGTGTAGGAAGGAAGATGAAATATAACAATATACCTTAGTTATATCTGGGACATACAGAGGTAGACACTTTTTGTTATTGGACACATCAAGAATTACCATAATGGAGACCAACAGAAAATTTTAACCCAACATTTCTTTCTAAAAACTGCCCTTCCTAATCTCTGTTCCTATGACTATTGTGGGAACTATCATATCAGTAAGGTAACCCCACATCCAGGCCACCATTTATTTGTCCAGAAGTGGGCTTGAGATCCAATGCAGGTTTATAAAAATCTTGACTTCAAGAGCTTTGAAAGGAAAAAATGAGAATGATTCAGTCTCTTCTGAGTGCTTTTATCCTATGATATGAAGGTCAGGAACAGTTGGAGTCCAAGCCAACCAAAGAAGCAGAGAAGGCTGACGATGGAGAGAATGAATAATCCAGATGCACCAAAACAAGAGAGCATAGGGAAGGAGAGAAAATCCTGATGTCAGCTGAGTCTGGTCCCAGTTGAGGCTGCAACTTAACCATGTTCTTGCCCTTGGTCTCTGACATCCCAGTATTTTCATCATAAGAATGCTGACTTGCTTTATAGAGCTTGAGCTGAGTTTATATTATTGGAAATTCGGAGCCCTAACTGCTGGGTGAGTAGTCCGAATACTTTAACAAAGGAAAGAATATAGTCTTGATCTTACAGCTATTTTTTTTTTTTTGGCCTGGGTGAGTCCAGGGCAGCCACGGGAGGGTATGTATGTTCATGGGGAGGTGGGGGGATTCAACACATCAACCTGTGATTGTAGCAGTTTGTTTTTTTCTTTTCAGCTTGTCATTTATGCTAAATGATTACACTAAAAAAATAAGGGATTCCTAAATGTTCCCACATGCAAGAACATTCATAATTTGAAATTGCCAGGAGCAGGTGATGGCCTCCTGTAGTGAGAATGATGAGAGATGGAAAGAGTTAAATATATGACAGAAGTGAATACTCTGATATCTCAACAATAAGAGCCCACAAAATACTGAAAGTGTATGATTCTTGCCTAAAGGGTGTTTTGAACTTGATAAGTAAAATTTTTATTTATAAAATGAGTGAATTTATCAAGAAAGGAGGATTTAAAAATTCTCAATTAAGACCTCATAAGAGAAGCCCTCAAAACAAAATGTAAAGTTTTAGAAAGGAAAGTGGGTAAGAGATGTGGGAATAAAGCAAAGTATCAACAACGTGAAAAATGACAGAGAGCCACAGATTTCAGCTTGGAAACAGTGGCTACCAGGGAGTGTGAGGAGACAAATGCCAGGGCATTCTGCTGTTCAAGTCTGTGTGTGTTACATACTTCATAGCAGTAGCTGTTTTGTAGTATGTGGATGTGTGTCCAAAAGCAAAGACTGCTGAAACCACAGAGGTTCAGGAAGTGGAATGCAAGTGTGCATACAAGTCTCTCTCTCTCTCTCTCTCTCTCTCTCTCTCTCTCTCTCTCTCTCTCTCTCTCCTTCTTATCCAGGTCATCTCTGGGGCTTAATGCAACCTCTATCAGCAACAATAGCAGAGGGGTGGGGGTGGGGATCTATTGAAGAGCCACGGGTCTTCTCACCACCCACCAGATGGCAGGCACCACAGTCACTGTGGGCATTTGGTAGCCATGATCTCACAAATCCTTCTCACTATGTTCTAAGCACACAAGAACATGCAGGGTTTGCATTTCACTGATTACTGTTAACATTTTACAGATGAGAATCTGGAAAAACATGGAGAGGTGCTGACATAATTTACCATAATTTCACAGTGGTTCTGTGCTGGAGAGTGGAATGTGCACTTGCTTTGGATCCCTTCAAGTAATCTCATGTCTCAACTGTGCTGCCGCCAAGTTGCTAGAAGAAAGAGATGGGACTATAAATGGAAGGCACAATGCTTCTGATTGAATACTACGTGAACTACGATGAGCTGATGGTTTTTGGAACGCGTATCCAGGTATTTATAATTCCTAATGAGAGGTGTGTCTCAGTTCCCTTCGAGGGTTTTTTGAGACAAGGTTAGTTATTACCTAGTAACTCATGATCATGATTGAGCAAAATGCCTACATTATTAATTCTTGACTCTATTAACTAACAGTTTGATGGCATTTCATGACATTTCAGTACTCCCCAAATGTAATTTTGCAGCCAATTCTCAATAGCTGAGGGGCTGCACTTTATGGATTCCACTCTCTTTCTCTTATTTTCCCCTCCAATTGCTCAACCTTTGTCCAATTCATTATATTACATCATTTCCATGAGAGGCTGTGTGAGAGCAGGAGGAAGAAGCAAGACTCAAAATGGCCATTTTGTTTTCTTCTTTAGTAGCTCTGGGAAATGGTCTGATAGAACAGGTACCTGTTGGACAAAATGCACTTTAGGGTTCACCATGATTCATGTTGTTCCTTCTTTGTTCTTCCTCCCTTCCATCACCTACTCTTCCCCATGACCATCCACCCCACACACATGCACTTAACACACACACACACACACACACACACACTTCTTTGCAATGTACAACTGCGGGTAGGTTAAAGTTATCAAGAACTTCTCTTTAAGGAACTAGAAAAATGTTTAAGAAAACATATCATACAAAACCTCTAGACTCAGAGTATCTTCAATCACTAATGAAAAGTTTAACTTTGAACATATAACTCTCATTATCTGAGCCTCATTTTTCTCCCATGAAGCTGAGTGTTGGATTCAATGTTGTTTAATGTCCCTTCCAACTCTGTGGCATTCACATGAGCAAAATGAACTTTGCACCCCACGGGCATGAAGAATATTTATTTGACGCTTTAAGTTGAAGTATTTTTTCTTTGTTCTCCAACAGCTGGAGGTAATTAATGGCAAATAAAAAACTGTCTGCAGCCCAGCTTTAGAGAGATGAGACACTTTGTAGATGGTATTTCCATGAACTTTGCAAGATTTATTAGTTGTGGAATACAGGCTGGGCTTGCCAGAACCAACTTCAAGAATGGGATCAGAGCAGTACTTACTTGTGAAGGCCAGAACCTACCTGGAAAGTGACACTGATTATCTCAAGGGACCTGGGATCTCCAGTTATAATTGCCACAGTAAAACCAGTAGAGGTTGTGACCTCTCCTCTCCTCCCCGCCCCACCCAATTAAGCTAAATATAAAGGTTTTAATTACAATTTTTAACAGAAGTAGAAAAATGTTTTCACTTTCAATCAGTTGGAGGAACTTTATTTGAACATATCAGATCTTTACTCCATGTTTCCTGCAGTAAATTTTATTTTTAGTTCCACATGTAGGAGATCTCTATTGAACATACTTAGGGAAATGACAACAGGAGTGTTGAGCCAAGCAAGTGAAAGTTGATTCTTCAGAAAGATGATTAGAAATACTCTCTTACAGGTCTTTTCTGCCATTAATTTTTTAGATTCATGGCAGGGGTATTATTTCAAACTACTGTTTTTCTCCATCAGTTTATGTAGGAATAGAGTTGAGGCTTGTGATTTTTAGGCTGTGTTTATACAAAAATTTGGGACAAACATTAAGTAGCCCTTAAGTATAGATATTAATTTCTTGCTACACAGCTCTGTCTTGCTAAATATTTAATACTTTTGATAGAATTATAACAAAATCATGGGGAAAATACCATCGTGTGTGTGTGTGTGTGTGTGTGTGTGTGTTTCTATGTCTTTTTCTTGAGGGAGATTGGGAGAAGATGTGATTGGTTTGTTAATTAAGATTGACATTCTGTATCCTTAATAAATACTTGCATTTTTTTGTTGGTCTATTGTCTAGTGTGTCCCTCCCATAAAAAATAAGTTCTTCCTAATTGCAGAAAAGTCTTCTTATTTCAATTATGTGTCAAGAATACAAAACAAATATTTTCAATATTCTTTACTCAAGCACATTTTAGTGACTTCCATACAAAAATTTTGCATCATCTTTTCAGCTTTGACAAAGAAGAAACTGGCATTGGTCAGATCATAACTTGACTTGGCATCCCTTTGGTGGCAGAGATATGTTAAAGTAAGAAATATCAACCATCATGCTGGGATGTTTACCACATCCTTGAACTGGCTTCCAAAAGTCCTACTTTTTGAGTGTTGATTACTTTTTGCTCAAAAAGAGTTTCCTTCATTCAAGGCTATAACCAAAGAGTTTAAGGTTTTTTGATTTATTGGCCAACTTTATAAATATTGTCTTGAGTTAAAATGGCGGTGGAGTAAGTGGATGTTGCACGGACATGCTCCCAGGACCAAACTGGAATTAAAACTAAATACAGAAAAACATCCTGAATAATACTGCTCTTAACCAGGATATTCCTCTTCTTAGAGTACTTTGTGTCTGAATGGCTGATCTGTCCCACACATACTGTGTTGACCAACTGACATCAGTTGGATTTGATTTTCCAGGAGTGGAGATGGATTTCTACTATCACCAAGACTCTTACAAGCTCACGCCTGTGTTTAGTAGCCCTCATTGGCTGTGTCTCTCTTACAGGACTGGTTTTCTCTATGTGAAGTTACTCGTTTGCACCACATTGCTCCGATACACTGAATTAACCTTATTAATGGTATCATTGTTGTAAACTCTACTCCCCAACTTTTGTGTCTGTACCCTCCCTAGTCTTACCTTGATGAGTTATCTAGATTTATGAATTCAATAAAATTCAATTTGCATGTATAGGGGAGGAAAACAACTTTTCCTTTAGCTTCTTATGTTCATAGCCAGAGTCCCTGCAAAGTAGACAGACAAAAGTTAGATTAACAAGAGAAAAGCATACAAATTTTACATCATGTTGATTTAAAACACTTTTTTTTTTATTGATTTCAAAGAGGAAGGGAAAGGGAGAGAAAGATAGAAACATCAATGATGAGAGATCTATTGATTGGCTGTCTCCTGCACACCCCCTACTAGGGATCAAGCCTGTAACCTGGGCATGTGCCCTGACTGGGAATTGAACCAAGACCTCCTGGTTCATGGATCAATGCTCTCTACTGAGCCACACCAGCTGGGTTCATGTTAATTTTTATGTAAGTAGGGAATCTTTCTAGGGAAGAATGAAACCCAAACAAGTGAATAGGCCTGAGAGCTTGCATATCATTTCAACAAAGTGAGATAAACTATGGAGATTTGACATGATAAAGGAAAAGGGTTTGGGGGCTTCTAAGCGTGCAAACTGTGGGAAAGTAAATATGTAGAGGAAACGAATGGAAATTAAGGGATATCTTAGCAAAGCTTGTTTGTACAGGTCCATCCTGGTGCCAATTTTCCATCTTCTTCATGGCCGTACTTCTCCCAGAGAGGGGATTTATGGCACTCCTTATTTCTCAGGAGTTTCTGCTTCTTGCCAGATAAAGGAAACTAACTTTCTGTTCTTCCTGGTATAGAAATATTACTATTTTCCTTTCTAACCTATTCTGAACTGTTGCTTCTACATGGTGATTTCCTTTCTTTTAAATTTTTAGTTCAGCTCCCAATCTTGTTGAAAGGGTTTTCTTTCATGATTATAAATAGTGTTTGATTTTTATTGAGATCCAATAGGAGTGACAATATGTTTTCTAATATATCAGGACAAACTTAATACATATATAATGATGAATTTAGTGGCTGTTTCTTCACCAGAGAAATGTTATCTCTGGGTTCTAACACATTGCATGGCCAGTTCTCAGCAGCCTCTAAATCAGTTTCAGACCACGCCTTGAACAGGTTTAAAAGCCAAAAAAAATGTTTAAAGTTTATAGAATATTAGACAAGCTTTTAAAAAGAATAAATTTCATGGCTGAGCTAAAAGAAAATGCTAACATTTTTTTCTTTGGGTGTGTGGTGGTGTTTAATGTAAGCTTTATATTCGACTAGCTCAACCCAGGGCATGCCACAGTGGTTAGAAAAATGAAAAACTAGTATTTTTCTGAGTTTCTTTTCAAAGTTGTATAGTTTTTCCTTTTACTTTTAGGCCTACAAATGATTTTGAGTTCATTTTTGTATAGGGTGTGAGGTTTACGTAGAAGTTCATGTTTTTTCAATTGGTTGTCCAATTGTTTGAACACTTTGTTAAACACACTATTCTTACTTGATTGAGTTGCCTTTGCATCTTGGTCATAAACCAATTGGGGATATTCGGGTGGGTCTATTTCTAAGCTCCCTATTTTATTTCATTGACCTATGTGTTCCTACCTTCTCAAATACCTTTTAGCATACAGATCCTTAGCATGTTTTGCTAGATGTATACTGAAGACCTTTTTTGAGGATTATTGTACATGATACTCTTTTTTAAATGTTGGTTTCCAATTGTTCTTTACTATACTATAGAAATATAATTGAAACTCACCTATTAGTTTAAGAAGATTTTTTTTTTTTGCAGATTCCTTGATATTTTCAATGTAGGCTCTGAACAATACCATTTTTTCCCTTTACCAATCTTTAAACTTTCTTTTCTTGCTTTATTGTACTGATTAAGACTTTAAGTACTATATTTAATAGGAGTGGTCAGATTAAACATACCCTCTTTCTTCCCAATCTTGGTGAGGAACATTTAGTATTTCACCTATAAGTATGCTTTGAATTTTTGTAAATACCTTTTATCAGATAAGGAAGTTCTTTTCCATTATGTTTTTGCTGAAAATTTTTTATCATAAATGAATGTTGGATTTTTCAAATGTCTTTTCTACTTCATTTGCTATTATCTCATGGTTTTCTCTTCCTTAGACTATTAATTTGATGAGTTACCCTTGATTGATTTTGAGTATTGAACCAGGCTTGCATTCTTGGGGAAAATCCTACTTGATCATGGTGCATTATTCTTGTTATATATTCTTGGATTTTTATAGGCTAATATTTTTTGAGAAATTTCCTATGTTCACGAGGATATCAGTCTGCAGTTTTCATTTGAAATGCCCTTGTCTGGTTTTGGTATCAGGGTAATTTCAGACTTATGAAATATATAATGTATAAGTAGTTTTGATACTTTAACAATTTATAAATACCCAGTAGTAAAAGAAATGTGTCTAAACACCCTTCTCACAACATCTTTGCTTAGCATTTTAGTTGTTATGTTAAAATTACATGAACTTTAACATAAATAATAACTGGAATATATCCAAATACTTGGAAATTAAACAGTACTTTCTAAAAAATTTATGGGTCAAAGAGGAAATCTCAAGGGAAATTAAAAACATTTAAACTAAATAAAATGTTCCCTTCTTGTTTTTTTTCTAGAATAGATTAATATAGAATTGGCGTTATTCTTTAAATGTTTGGTAGTATTCTTGGAATAATACCTGCACAGAACTTTCTTTTTAATAAAAGAAAGGTTATCTATTTCATCTTGGGTGAGTTTTACTTTATTATTGTAGTTTTTCCTACTTTCAAAAAATTGGCTTATTTTTCCTAAGTTGTTTAATTCAGGTATATAGAGTTGTTAGTAATATTCTTTATTTTTTTTTATAATGTCTGTAAGTTTGTACTAGTATGCCTGCTTTTGTTCTTGATATTGGTGTCAGCTATCTTCTTTATTTGTCAGTGTGGTGAGAGGTATACCAATTTTAATCATTTTTTCAAGAATCAGGTTTTAGTTTTATCAGTTTTCTCTATTTTTTGTTTTATTTTCAATTTCCCAAGATACCGTGGGAAAAGTGTACTCATCTTGTTCACAATTTTAGTAGATGCGTTACATATTTTGCTAATGTCAGGTATTCAGTTACTTAGAACCATTCATTATTTTTGGACATTATTTCTAAACTCAACTAACTTTGGTCTTTCTTTAGCCTTCTGAGCAAAATGTAATTACTTTACTGGTCACTATTTTATTTCATTGACCTATGTGTCCATACCTTCTCAAATATCCTTTAGCATACAGATCCTTAACATATTTTGCTGGATATATACTGAAGACTTTTTTGAAGACTACTGAACATGATACTGTTTTTTAAATGTTGGCTTCCAATTGTTCTTTACTATAATATAGAAATACAATCAAAACTCACCTATTAGTTTAAGAAGATTTTTTTATAGATTCCTTGATATTTTTAATGTAGTCTCTGAATAATACCATTTTTTCCCCAAATCATTCTACACCCACCACTTCTAATTTATTTCATTATCTTTCTTACAATAGACTCTGCTCTGTTTAAAATATTACTCTCTGTTCTTGGTTCCCCAAATACAATAGGCTGAAGGTTTGAAAAGACTTGCCCCCTTTTCGCCACAGCAGTGCCGTAGCTCTTACACTTTGGTTATGAGATATTAATGGAGATAGTGATCACAGTCATAATACTAGGTCTCAAAAAATCATACCTGCAACAGAGGAATTCAAATGATAACTTTCAGATTATAAATGCCCATAGGAACATGAAAAGTGAATGTCCCCTTGCACGTAAGTATGTGCACACACGTACACATACACTCACCACTTATTTCTGAAAGAGACACAGTCCACATAAATTCAGTTTTTGTCTTCCACTCTCCATTTAAACTTAATCGCCCATTAACTTGGCTTTTTCATTCCACAAGGTTCTACTGTGCCCTTGTCTGGGGAGAAGAGAGCAGTGGGACTCCTCCGGCTGGCATGCAAGCCCCAGGGCTGCGTGGAGTGTCAGAAAAGCTCCCCTTTGACCCCACCTTCCAAACCTCTTTCACAAAGAACAGATTCCATTATAACCTGAACCCATGAACAACGGAGGTCAAACAGGCCTACCTTCCAAAAAGGGTGAGTTATTGGTTTACCTCTGTTTCAAGTCAAAATTGCATGGAAATTTTATTGTATACTGGGGTCACAGGATAAGATATAAGCTAGTCCATTTTGCAAGCTGTTGTTTAAATTAATTTAAAAATATTATTTATTTATTAGAGAAGTTTTAGGTTTACATATCCATACAGAACACTCTTGTATACTTCCTCTGTCCTCACCTCATAGTTTCCCATATTATTTACGTATTGCATTAGTGTGGTCCCTTTGTTCCAGTCAATGAACCAGTATCAATACATTATTATTAAACAAAGTCCATGGTTACATTAGGGTATGCTCTATGGTATATAGTTCTATGGGTTTTGACAAATGTATATAGTCATATACCCATCATTACAGTATCATATAGGATAGTTTCACTGCCCTAAACATCTACTATTTATCCTTCCCTTCCTCCCACAAACTGTTGGCAACCACTGATATTTTTATTGTCCTTATAGTACTGCCCTTTCCAGAATGTCATATGGTTGTAATCAGAACTTATACATATTTTAATAGATCTATACCTAAGTATTTCATTTCTTATTGCTAATGTAAATGATATTTTAAATGTTTTACATTTCGAATTCTAGTTGTTCATTGCTGGTAAAAAAAAAGCAGTTGGTTTTTGTACACCACTTGGTCATGGTGCATAATCCTTTAAATATACTGCTCAATTCTGTGTACTAGTATTTTTTTTGAGGATTTTTGCACCAATGTTCATAAGGGATATTGATCTGTAATTTTTTTGGTAGTGCCTTTGTCCAGCTTTGGTATCAGGGTTATCTGCTGTGCTTGTAGAATGAGTTAGGAAGTGTTCCTTCTCTTCATTTTTTGGGGGAGAGCTTGAACAGAATTGGTATTGGTTCTTCTCTAAATATATGGTAGAATTCACCAGGGTCCCAGGCTTTTCTTTGTTAGAAGATTTTGGATTACTGAGTCAATCTCCTTACTAGTTATAGGTCTATTCAAGCCTTGTATTCTGCAAACTTGCTAAAACCACTTATTCGTTTTAGGAGAATTTTTGTTTATTCTTTGGCATTTTCTACCTAGACAATCTTGTCATCTTCAAGCAGTGTACATTACTTTGCAATCTGTTGTTATATTTGTGGATAACCAAGAAGCCAGTCCCATTCACCTGACTGCCACAGCTACCTAAGATGCTAGCTACCATTGGTGTAAGTGATCCATTAACTCTTTCAGCCATTAACACATGTGGTTAATAGCAGTGAACTAAGAAAAAAGATATTTCAGAAAAGGAGGGATAATTTGAACATGGTACAGAGCTCAGAGAGGAGTGTGTGTGTGTGTGTGTGTGATCTATTGTGGTTTCCTGGAAGAAGTGTTTAACATGGGGATGGATGTGGGGAAGGAGGGTACATTATTCCAAGAAAGGGATATAGTAAGAGTACAAGAAAGGAAAGTGAGAGATGGTAAAGAAACACTTTACTGTTTCACAGTAGCTGAATTTGTGAATAGTAAACCCTACATATGGATTTTATAAAATTATAAGGTTCTTACTCTTCCTTCATAAAGTTAAATTGAATTTTCACTGCACCACAGTGATGTAAATCAGAAAAAGTATCCAAACATTGAAAGTAACATTTCAATAAGTTGTGGCATGAAGTTTAATTAATATGTGATGAAGGCCAACAAGGATTGTCTTTAGTAATACATGTAGTGCAATTCATTATTTCCTGTTGATTAAATGTTCCACAGTTAGTCAGGCTTCATGTCAGCTTGTAGATTTTTAAAAATATATTCTTATTTATTTCAGAGAGGAAGGGAGAGGGAGACAGAGATAGGAACATCAATGATGAGAGAGAATCATCAGTTGACTGCCTCCTTCACAACCCCCAGTGGGAATCAAGCCTGCAATCTCGTCATGTGCCCTGACAGGGAATCGAAACTTGATCTCCTGGTTCTTAGGTCCATGCTCAACCACTGAGCCACATCAGCCAGGCAACTTGTAGATTTTTAAAATAAATATACAAATAATTTTTATCCAGTGGGACACATAACTCCAAGGTTTTATGGCCCGGTGGAAATTAATTAGTTTTGTATCTGAACAACCGAGCATTCTTATCCTTATGTAAATATCTTAGCTTCTAAAATGTTCCCTTAATGGTTTATAATATCTTACAGATTTTTTCATATCTTAGTCAACTCAGGCTGCTATATCAAGAATAGCAGGTAGTTTAAACAACAAATATTTTCACAGTTATGTAGTTGGGAATCTGATATAAGGGTGCCAGCATCGTCAATTTTTGGTGTGGGCACTCTTCCTGGTTTCCTTACAGAGGAATGGCTGGGCAAGGGGTGGGGGGAGAGGGTGTTTCTTGGCTTTTTATATAAGAGCATTAATTTCATCTGAGGGCTTCACCCTCATGACCTAATCATCTCCCCAAAGCCCTATCTCCTAATGCCATCACATTGGAGGTTAGGATTTCAACATAAGAATATATGAATTTTTTTTTGGGGGGGGGGAGGGACAACCACACAGTCCATAACACCTCACTATTTAGTGATTTAAATAAAATATTCAATATAAATGTCAATATTTTTTATATTTGCATGAAAGTCATGATTTTACTCTTGTGACATAAGCCTCATGGCTTGTTTAAGCACAGACATATTTTCCTGGCTTCCTGAGTGACTTCCAAGTGGCAATAGAACTTGTGCTTCATTGACTCACTTTCTTTATATGTTTTTTGTTCCTTCCTGACAATTTGGTTTTGTTTTTGGCTTTGGCTCATATATGGCTGATGTTATTCCCATGGGTAGCAGCAACATTTGAGAATTTGGTTTTATGGTTTGACCATTTGATATTATCTGTTGGAGGAATGATATAGATCTCTGTTGGGCAAGAGATGATAAAAGAATGGAGTTTGTTAGCCATGTTTCTTTGTTTATCTATTTGTCTATTAAATCAATTAAGAATATTTGCTCACTGGACAGGAAAACAACTCTTTGAGATTTGGACTGGTGAGTTTTGTGTTTCTGTTGACCTGTGGCTGAAGATGTAGAAGTAAAACCATAGCCTTTATGTGTCTGTAACTTAGAATGGTATTAATACATTAGATTGTGATGTCTCTTAAGTTAAAGGGCCCTGTTCTGATTGGTTTATATAAATAAATAAGCACATCAATATAATAACCACAGATATCAAAGAATATAAAGGAACAGCACTTAAAAGAAGGTGAAGAGAGCAGCCAAAGAACATATATACATAGCCCACGGATAGAGATGACAGAATGGTGAAGGCCAGGGGAGGGGCGGCTGGGGATGAGTGGAGATGAGCAAAATGGGAGAGTGGGGGACATCTGTACTAGTGTCAACAATAAAAAACCCAGAACTTCTAAATGTGATATACTATTAGGAACATACACATTCTTACGACACTGTTACTTCAGAAATAGCTTAAAACAGCCAAGTTTATATAATTAAGATAGATCTCAGAAAAAAAAAACAGACTGGTTTAATAATTTTGGTTTAAGAAAAACAGCTGTAACTCTTTTCTTTGATTTTTGTTACATATAATACAAGTGTACAATCTTTATACAATTTAAGTTTATTTTATGTTGAGTCTCCCAAACTTTTATATTGTCCTGCTTATTAAAAAGCAGTCACTGCTGCTATATCATGTTTAAGATTATGAAAAAGGTAAATATGCATTAAAGTAAATTAAATCATTGTCTGGTAAATCTTGTATATCAACAAAAATTATGTTTTATTGTATGTCAGCTTAAATAATCCAAAATCCTTGGATTCCTCTAGCAGTTTGATTTTATATAAAATCGACATAATTACTAAATGTTCTTTGTATGCCTAGATAATTTCTAAGGAAAATTTAATACTAAGATGTTACTAAATATAAGTTAAAATTACACACTTTTGCTTTTTACCTTCATATGCTGTAATGTCATGTTAATAAAACGATCCACTTGGCTGCTTTGACAAGGAGGAAAAGGGGTGCGTGGCTTTGGAATGTTGCGGTGTATCCGCTAGCTTTGCTAGTCTGCCGCAATACCTGCACATGACAGATGGTTCTCAATTTTCTACCTCTGCATGCTTTCCCTGTAAGAATAGTTAATTTGGATAAAAATTATAATAAATATAGGTGGACGAGACTCTACTATGAGCAATGGTAACAGAGAAAAACAAGTGAAAGTTAGGAATCTATTCTTGTTTGATATGTTCTTGTTTGGCAAGTTGAACGAGAGTAGTGTTGTGCCTGCAAGTATCTGGTTGTCCCAGAAATGAGATAAGATAGTGTAATATATCTGAATGGCCATAGAAATTTGTAGGTTTGCAGAAAGGGATTTTTTTTATTTGCTTTGAGTCTGAAGGATGCAATAAAATGCACTAAAGTGTTGCCAATTTGGCTTTTTTGATGTATTTACTTATTAGAAGGGGTAAAAACTGTGTGAAAAATATATGACTATGTAAAATATATAGTATAATACATACATATATTAACTTGAATTTGGCTTTCTCTCTATTAAGATGCTCAATGTGCCTTGGACCTCTTAACAGAATGTAAAAAGTAAATTTTACCATCACCTGCTTAGTTGGAGAGATCTCAGATTTCACTTGAGTAAGCTTTGCTGTGTTCATGGTCCTAGTGGGCATTACCCAGCCTAGCATCTGAGCCAGCAATCTTGTCCTCCTATTGATGCCTTAGCTTCCAAAACGCTTTTGGAACAGGTCAGGACATTTTACTCATCCCTTCATTAGTTAATGAGTTAAATAAAATCTTTGACATATACTCATTTCATATTTGCCTAAGAGTCATGATTTTATATTTCTTAAAATTGTACATAACATTTATTACTAATAAGGATTTAACATATTGATAAAGAAAGAATGAAATTCCTGATTTTCTGTGTTAGCCTAGGTTAGGGACCGGAGCCTGGTTTGCACCAGGTTTGGGTCTAGGCAGAGGGCTGGAGAGTCGGACTGGTGCAGCAGGCTGACTTGGAAATGAGAACAAATGGGGGCAGGCCTGTGAGTGGGCAGCTTTGGCAGAGGCATGGTGCCCCTTGGACAGCCATCCCCACAGCGATGAAGCCAATGGCAACGAAGATCACTTGTCAAGGGAGCTGAGAGGAATTGTGTGAGAGGATACACCATGCACTCCTGAGACTCCCAGGCCAGCTGAAATGAATTTTAGGAGGGCTGGAATCCTCCAAATTGTTGGTGAGGTTGGGCCAGAGAATTGATGTTTTATTAGCATTGTTTGACCCTAACTTATACCCATATTGATGTGGCCTGAAAAGGACTAAAGTTATTGACAAGATTTTTAAATCAATTCCTTGACATAAATTAAAATAAAATGTACCATAGGTCCTGTTTAGAGGATGCTTTAAGATCTGAGACCTAGGTTAGCTCCATTTCTCAGTAGCTATAAGGTTTTAGGCAAGACTTCCTGAGACTCGGGTTTCTCCTCTGTGCAAAATGGGGCTAACTTTCCTGACAGTATCATAGGGTGGGTATAAGGATTACAGACATACACATGTGTATGTCACATGTGGCATGAGGATAGCCAATATTTGCAGCTCAGAACTATTCTCAGTGTTTTGTGTACCTATCTTATTTAATACTCACACTGACCCTACAGGATGCATTGTTATTGTCACCATGTCATAGATGAGGGTACTTGCCCAAGGTCATGCAGTTTTGTCCTTGTGGAGTCAGAATTTGCAGCCAGGCAATCTGGCTGCAGTACCTGTGAAACTACTCATTTCACCGAGCTGTATTTAGCCATGAAAGCTCTTAAACACTTTGTAAAGGCCTATGTAAATGTAGAAAGATTTTTTTCATTACCCCTGTCCTCCAGGAATTCTTTACCTAATTGGGATGATGGGATGGGAATACTGATAACCAAGCAGATGACACCACAAAGAAAGTCAAACTGGCTGACCCCGCCAAAATATTCTTGTTGAAAGGTTTTGTTCATTTTTATTTTCTGTCATCGGTTTTATGACGATGGGCTTCATAACTTTCTCCCAATATAAAATTGTATAAAACTGTGCTTTTTCAAAAGATGCACACCCCATGAAGGTTCTGATGAGTAGCTCTAGGAGGCCACCAGCCCACTCCTCTGCTCATTCAGAAAAGCAGCCTTTTTAAAAATGATTTTGTGTGATTTCAGGGTTGGGCAGAGAAGAGTAAGCAACAATGTAAATTATTTCAGAGCAAATAGCCTTGTTTTTATAACACACATGCCCAGTTCTACCTATGTCATTATGCACTAGAATTGGGCATCTTTTTAGAAAGTTTTTAAAAAATGACATGCATGCACTTTTACAAACGGCCCCCAGATGGGAATGTTGGCACTCAAGGGCAGTCTTCACGCTTTGCAGTAGAACCATTCCTCTGTGGCTCCAGCAGTGAGATTTGGCCAGCCCTCCATCCGGCATAGATTTCAGCTCAATGCCGTTGGGAGAGATCCAGAAACACGGAATGCTCCAGTTCGACTGCCACATGCATGGCCCAGAGCTGACTGCAAAGCTGAAAGAGATGGACCGAAAGATCTTCAACAATCTTGCTACCAAGGTTTGGCTCTAAGGACCCTGTTTAACCTGAGGGCTTTAATTATTTTACTTTTAAGATTGTAACTTTTTATCAGCCAATTCTCTGCATTCCTACTCTTATTATACATAAATCATAAATTACTTTTTTTTCCCCATTAGACAAATTCAGAAGACACTCCAAAGTCACCTGCTTCCCTCATGAAGCTGGGACTCCTTGGCTTTCATTTGCAGTCTCAATGCTTCTCTTTTCCTGGCTCCCACACAGTATTCAGGACCAGTTGGGGACTTGGGTAGAAAGCCCTGAAGCAGCTTGATGCAGAATGAAGTCACTTGGGATACTAGTTCTTCCACAGTCTTGGGACACAGTTCTTGAATTAGTTTTTTCCTTTGCAGCGGTTGAACCGGTCTTTTGTCCTGTAAGCCCTGGTCCTCTGGGAGTGGGCTACTCCTTTGTTCATCAATCTGCTGAGCATCCCCAGCCCCATCACACAGACATCTAGGTCCTAGGGCCTTACTACCTCCTGTCAAACTCCTTAGACACCAGCTGCCCAGATTCATGAGCTTTGCCTACCTCTAGGTTTCCTGTTTTACCTTTCCTCATCTGTGGGAAGAGCTGTCCTGATTGGTCCCCTTTCACTCTCTTATGTTGGGTTGGGCCTCTGGCTTCCATGGCCTGGAGACCCTAGCTTCACGTGCATTCAGCTTTGGCAGCTGGAGGGGTTCCAGGGCTGGCTCCAGACATAGGATTTCTCATCGCCACGGTCCATTTTACTTCACTTATGCCTGCTATATCCTGCGATATATCAATTAGACATAAAATATTAATTGACTTTTTGAGTTCTTACAACCCACTTATAATTTTATCACAAACTTGATTATAATTTATTGTGGAAAGAATCAATTCCTGACAAAAGAAGAGGTAATCCTGCCTCACATGATTTGTATGAAACAAGGTATAGTTTCATATTGAACCTGAAACATTTTCACCCTTTGATTTCATTGTTTGTGCTATAGATGAAGATTTCAAATCATTTCTTTTTTTTTTAATTTAAATTTTTTATTGTTGAAAGTATTACATATATATCCTTCCTCCCACTCCCCCCCCCATTGACCTCTCCCTGGCTGTTCCCGCCCCCCAGCACATGTCATTGCCCCCCTAGTGTCTATGTTCATTGGTTATGCTTATATGTATGTATACATGTCCTTTGGTTCATCTCTTACCCTCCCCTATCCATCCTCCCCTGCCTTCTCTCCGAGGCTCGACAGCCTGTTCAATGCTTCTATGTCTCTTAATCTATTTTTATTTGTCAGTTTATATTGTTCATTATATTCCACAAATGAGTGAGATCATGTGATATTTATCTGTCTACAGCCTAATTGCCCATCAGTAGATGAGTGAATTAGAAAATTGGTACATCTACACAATGGAATACTATGCTGCTGTAAAAGAGAAAGAACTCTTACCATTTGCAACAGCATGGGTGGACCTCGAGAGTATTATGCTGAGCGAAATAAGCCAGTCAGATAACTTCTTATTCTCTTCCTAGAGCTCCAGTTTCCCTAGAAACATGTCACAAATGATGTGCAAACACTGGGGCAGCTCACATTTCAGATTATATTATACTTTTTTCTTTCACATGATAGAGTTACTCTTTTCACACTTCATGGACTTAGGGAGCATTTCATTCTAAATATTTGAGTTCCTAGCACTGCTGCAGCACAGCTGAAAATTTGCTCTCTGCATCCTGTGTTGCCATCAAGTTTAAACCATGCTGTGAGGGTCCATGCTGGACCAAAGAACCCTAAGGGCAAGCATATAAAGTAACAACCTATATTAAGATCTGAAACCTCATCTTTCTCTGTCTGAGGATGACATTTGGGAAGCGATATTTTCTCTAGTTGTGCATTGCCATATCTTTCTAATTTTAATTTTCAGCTTCACTTAAATGCAATTCATCTGGGCATTCTTACTAAGATCCTTGAAAGTCTCACTAAGTCCCTTGGAGGTTTCTAGAAGATTGAGTAACCTTATAACTGTGGTTTTGAACTCTATATCCAGCAGTTTGCTTTATTCCATTTCTTTAATTTGTGACATGTTTCTTTGTGTTCGCATTTTGGCTGCTTCCCTGTGTTTGTTTCTATGTAGTGGGTAGAGGGGCTATGTTTCCTTGAGTTAGTAGAGTGGCCTTGTGTAGTAGGTGTCCTATAGGGCCCAGTGGCTCAGCCTCCCCAGTCATCTGAGCTGGGAACTCTAGGTGCACCCCTTTGTGGGCTGTGAGTACAGTCTTGTTGTAGTTGAGACTTGATTGCTGTTGGTGTCACTGGAAGGAATTGACCTCCAGGCCAATTGGCTGTGAGGACCAACTGCGACTACAGTGGAAGAGCTGCTATGCAGGAGACACCTTTATGGAGCAGGATTTGCTTCAGTGGGGCTTTGGTACTCACTGAGTCTGCCCCTTGAGTGTGTCACTTATGGAAGTGTAGAGTTGTAATCTGATATGGTCTGACACTGACCACTGGGTACACTGGCTCTTGGGTCTCCAGGGAGGTGCAAAGTCAGCCACTGCCTGGGGCCACCCAGCAGGATCTACAGAGATATCTGCAGATTACTCCTCTTTGTATTGGGTGTGGAAGTGCCCAGATGAGGCCCAGCTGTGAAGGAAGGCAGGCTGGTGCTGGTGTGAGGTCTTGGGCCTTTTATTAATAAGTTTGAGGCTACCTGATCCAGCTGCAGTTTGTTTGAGAGATTTTAGCCTGAGCAAGGACAGGCCATTCATATGCAAAAGCTGCTGCCCGCAGCGTGGGAGAGGTTGTAAATTGGATGAGGCAGGGTCTTAGGGAATCACCAGGTTGGAGCAAACAGAAATGGCTGCCAGTCAGCCCTGATACTGGGGAGGTCGCAGCATAGGAACAATGATCCTTGTGAGCACCTCTGTCTGGGAGAAAGCTTACCCCAAGTTGCTGCTCTGATGCCAGACAAACATGTCTCTCAGAGCTGTTCCCTGGTGCTGGAGCTCAGAGGAAACAGGACCTTGTAAGTTCAGTTCATGGTGCCAGCCTTTTAAGAGGAACAGCTGGGTCTCCAGCAACTTCTGTGTCACTGAGCCCCAATCCGCACTGGTTTTTACAGCCCATAGTTCTTACTGCCCATAGGGACTTCTTTTTCCAGCTCTGGGATCCTGGGCTTGGCTTCTGGTGTGGGGCTGAGACCTCTTGCTCCTCACGGGCGGCCTCTTCAGAGACCATCTCCCTCCCAATTAAAAAAGCAGCCCACATGGGTGCTGGACCAGCCCGTTCTGCGCCTCTGCACCTCTACCAGTCTCAGTGTGCTTCTTTACTTCTCTAGTTGTAGGACTTCCATTCAGCCAGCTTTCCAGGGTTCTGTATTTTAGTTGTAATTTTGATGTGGTTGTGGAAGGCAGTGAGTACAGGCATTTACCTGTGCCACCTTCTTGTTTCCCTTTATTTTTTCTTTTGTCAATTGCTTTTCATCACATATTTTGCATTGAACTGTTTTTTTTTTATTAATGTATTTATAGAAAACTTTTGGTTGTTTCTGATAATAAACCTTTATTGGTCATGTATGTTTTAAATGTTTTTCATCATTTTCCTTTAACTTTGTGGTATATTTTGCCTAAAAGAATTTAAAAATATTTATATAGTCAAATCTACCACTCATAATTTTTCTGGCTTTCCTGTCACACAGGAAAACTCCTTCTCCAGCCAAAATATTTTGAAAGTATTTATGCTAAATTTTTTCACAGATTTATTGAGATATAATTCACATAACATACAATTCACCCAATTAAATGTGCAATTCAAAAGTTTTTAGTATTTTAACAGAGTTGTGCAACTATCACAAGCTAATTTTAGAATATTTCCATCACTTCAAAACAAAACTCCAGACCCATTAGCAATAACTCCCCATTCCTCCACCCTCTTTAACCCCAAGTCTACTTTCTGTCTCTGTAGATGTGTTCATTTTGGATGTTTAATGTAAGTGGAAACATACAATATATGTTGCTTTGTGTCTGGCTTCTTTCACTTAGCATAATGTTTTCCAGGTTCATCCATGTTGCTGCAGGTATTAGTACTTCATTCCTTTTTATTGCCAAATAATATTGCATCATGTGGATAAATGGCATTTTATTTATGCACTCATCAGTTAATGGATATTTGTTTGATGAATTTTTTAAGAATAATATGAATAATGCTGACATGAACATTTTGTACAAGTTTTTATGTGAAAGTATGTTTTCATTTTTGTAGGGTGTACCTAAGAGTAGAGTTGCTGGGTCATATAAAAACCCTATTTTGAGGAATGGCCAAACTGTTTTCCAAAGAGACTGACTATACCATTTTACATTTCCAACAACAAGGTTAGAGGGTTCAAATTTCTCTTCACCAATATTATTATTGACTGTCTTTTTTATTACAGTCATTCCAGTGTTGTCAAGTGCTATTTCATGGTTTTGATTTGCTTTTCATTAATGGCAAATGATGTCATGTATCTATTCATGTACTTATTTGTCATTTGTGTCTTCTTTTGGAGAAATGTCTCTTTAGAGTCTTTGTCCTTTTTTTAAAAAAAAATTTTTCTTTTTCCAGAATGTCATAAAGTGGAATCAAACAGTATGGAGCCTTTTAAAATTGGCTTCTTTCACTTAGTAATGTGCATTTAAGGTTCCCCCCTGTCTTTTTTGTGTCCTGATAGTTCATTTATTTTTATCACTGAATAATATGCCACTATATGGATACATCAGCTATTCACCTATTCACCATTCACCTATTAAAGGACATCTTAGTTTCTTCAAGTTTTGGGCAATTATAAGTAAATCTGAAAATATTATGTTGAAGATTTTTTTTTTACATCTATGGTTATAAGAGATATTGTTCCCTAGTTTTCCTTTCTTGTAATGTCTTTATCTGGTCTTAGTATTGATTGGGCGTGTTGCTGGTCTTCTAGAATTAATTAAGAAGTATTCCTTCTGGTTCTATTTTCTCAAAGAGATTGTGGAGAATTGCTACCATGTTTTTCTTAAATACAGGGTGGAGCAAAAGCAGGTTTACAGTTGTTCATATGGACAGTAACACAATAATTACTAAATAATAATAATACAAGAATAAACTGTATTTCACATACCCACAACTGGAAACCTACTTTTGCCCCATCCTGTATTTGGTAGAATTCAGCAGTGAAACCATCTGTACCTGGTGTTTTGTTTTGTGAAGGTAGTTAATTTATTGGTTCAATTTCTTTAATAGATATAGGTCTATTCAGATTACCTATTTTTGTTTGTGTGACTTTGGTAGTGTGTTGTCTTAAGGAATTTGTCCATTTAATCTAAATTATCAAATTTGTGAGCATAGAGTTATTCATTATATCATTTTATTTTTAAAAGTATTCATGGGATTAATAGTAATGATCTCTTTCACTTATGATATTAATAAATTGTATCTTCTCTATTTTTTTCCCCATCACTAGCCTGGCTAGAAGCTTACCAATTTTATTGATTATTTCAAATAACTAGCTTTTTGTTTTCTCTATTATTTTCTTGTTTTCAGTTTTTTTTTAAATTTTGCTCTACTTTTTATTATCTCACATCTAATGGCTTTAGGCTTAAGTTGCTCTATCTCTCTAGTTTCCTAAGATAGAAGCTTAGGTTATTGAGTTTAGATATTTCTCTGCTAACATTTGCACTTAATTCTGTAAATTTATCCCTGAGCATTGCTGCTGCTGCACCATGAGTTGTATTTTCATTTTATCTAAATATCAAAATATTTAGAAATTACTCTTTAGACTTCTTCTTTGACCACGTGCTATTTAGAAATGTGTTGATTAATTGTGGGTTCCTTTCTTGGAACACACAATGTTTTGGGCTTTGCCAGCTATCTTTCTCTTCCTAATTGCTAGTTTAAGTCCATTGTGGTCTATGGACATACTTTGGATGATTTTTATTCCTTTATATTTGTTAAGATGCATTTTTTGGCCCAGAATGTATTCTATCTTGGTCAGCTCAACTACAGCCTTACTCAGTTTTTGCCTGATGGATCTAGCAATTAATAAATGAGGGGCATTGATGTCTGCAATTAAGTAATGGATT
Source organism: Myotis brandtii (assembly GCF_000412655.1). Taxonomy (NCBI): domain Eukaryota; kingdom Metazoa; phylum Chordata; class Mammalia; order Chiroptera; family Vespertilionidae; genus Myotis; species Myotis brandtii. The sequence goes on along the minus strand of NW_005359064.1, from coordinate 2,876,574 downwards.
TTCCTATTGCTTCTTTCAGTTCTATAGTTTTAATGCTCTGTTGTCAGGTGCATATGTGCATAGAATTGTTATGTCTTCTTGGAAAAATTACTCCCTTATCATTATCCATATGAACAATAATACAATAATTATAAACTGGGATGGATAAATAGGGAGAATTGCTTCCCACGGTAACTGGGTTACTGATCCTGTTTCTTTGTCCAGCAGAAACAGTAGGCTTTCCCCGTGCGGCCTCCTACCTTCACAGTAACACGTATCTTTAAAAAATTCCCAAGGATGTTCTTGGTTTCTTTCATGCACTATTTGCACCAACTTTTGTAAGAGGTTCTCATGATACATTTTTTTGAACACATAATCACTTGTGTTGTTAGTCTTCGTTTTCATGGCTCACTGTCTTCCACTGTGTCTTTCAGCCTCTGCCAACAGCAGAGTAAGTTGAGAGAAGAGGTCACCCTACCAACTCTCCAGGGGCCCAGTCCTTCCAAGATGTCTGTCCTCTGTTCCTTTGAGAGGCTATAAAACAGCAGTCGGATGCCAAAGGGGTTTTTGGCTTCCTTTTTAGTACTTAAATAACATGCAGGCTGCCCACGATTCCTTGACTCTTATCACTTCTTCCTGGCAAAAAAACACACAAACCCACAAAACAAAAAACTCTGCTGTTTTGCTCAATGATGTAAAGCTATATAATTCAGGAGAGGGTGGGAAATACAGTTTATAAAGTCTAAGGAAATGTAGAAGAGTGAAGGACTTGGGTGAGAGTCTTCACCTCCACATATATTCGTTTATACAATATGGTGAACATGTTGGGAAGTTGGGAAAATCCTCTACTTTTTGCATGGATCTGGAAAAATTATTCTTATTAATCATCATATGTGACTGCGGAACAGTTTCCCCTTGGACTGAATGATTCAGTTTGGGGATTACAGGATGAGCTGGGCAAAGGGCCTATCGTCCGACTGCCAAGATGTCTGGGTGCATGACCCTTGCTCCAGTTGCACAGCCCAGAGCGCAGGAATGTCTTTGGATCTGGCCTGGCTGCTAGCCCGGCAAGGCTGAGTGATGGATGAAAAGTTAGTTCATGCTTGTCTGTATGCTAATGAGCATACTGTGTGTTGTATAACTCTGGGGTTAATGAAGTGCGTGTGGCCCAGATGAGTTGGTCTTTGGCATGTGCCCATGTAGGACTGATCAAGCACAAAAGATCTGAAGGGGATTATGGTAAATTTCTCAGTGGTGGATCTGAGAAGCAAAAGCGACAGTGTGGACCTGATCTCAGCCCATGTAGGACTGATCAAGCACAAAAGATCTGAAGGCGATTATGGTAAATTTGGATCTGAGAAGCAAAAGCAACAGCGTGGACCTGATCTCGGAAGACCTCAGTGCTATTTTAGACTCTGCCAATTATCCGCCATGGATGTTAGTAAAGTTACATAATTGCCCCGAGCCTCTTTCCTTGCCCTACTTCCAGATTAGGAGTAATAAATGAGATGACAGATTTGAAGGTACCTGGTTACTTAAAAAGTATAAGAAAAGAAAAAAAGACATGAAAGGAAAAGATAGAAGGCTCTACAAAGTAGCACTCAACATATGAGAATCATTCCGTTGTGTTCAGATGTGTGCATGCACCAGGTAAAACCTGTAACCAATCTTGTATTTTTGAATTATTAATGATTTATTTACCAATGATTTTGAGACAAGATTTCAGCATTATAGATCAGGTTCAAGTTCCTTTTGGTCATCACCTTAAATGCCAGCCCTCTCTCTCACCAAAAGTGGCCGCGGCAGAGTCCTGTCACACCTTGTTTTCTTTCTTTTATAAGCAGGCCTGGGTTCCTACAGTTGTGCTGAGTGATTTGAAAGTGATCACAGGTATCATAATGCTTCACCCCTAGATATGTCAGCTTATATCCCTTTAAAAAAGGGCATTCTCTTACATAACCTGAATCCCATATTATACCCAAGAAAGTTAACATTGCCCTAAAGTCCAGCTGTCCTCTGGATTTCCTAGTTACATTTAAGGGAGTTTAAACTGGATTTTTGTCTCCTGCTGAAAATATCCTGTCTGAAAAAAAGAGTGAATATGTTTCTTTACAATTAAGGTCAGGGCAGTCACTGGGATCTGTATGCTATGGAAGGGAGAATCTGAGATTGCATTCCAGAGAAACACCTGTACCCCACTCTTAAGAATCTGTTCATGCTGACTGCCCCCATTTTCCCTGTATTATCTCTTCTTACAAACTGTTTAGGGAAGAATGTAGAAAACTTACAAACTGAACAAATAATAAGTTCCCATTGCTGAGATGGGTACCAATGGAACCAAACAATTCAAATACATATTATTATAACCAATACAGTTTGAATATTTGAAGTAATGTCATTACCACCAGTTTATGCTTTATTTTTAAAAAATATGTATGTTTTTATTGATTTTAGAGAAAGGAAGAGATAGAGAGAGATAGAAACATCGATGAGAGAGAAACATCATCAATGGACATTTAGGTTGCATCCATGTCTTGGCTATTGTAAATAATGCTTGAATGAACATATATCTGTTTGAGTTAGTGTTTTCATTTCCTTTGCATAAAAACCTAGAAATGGAATTATGGATCACATGGTAATTCTATTTTTACCCTTTTCATCTTCTGAAGTTTTTCTGTAGAATTGGATTATGGATTTTTAAACAGTTTGTAGAATTCTACAGGTGAATCCATTTATTTCTAGATTTTCTTATGAGCATACTTTCAGTTCAATTTCTTCCTGAGTAGGCTTTGGGAAGATTGTATCTTGCAAGGAATTTTTGTATTTAATATAAATCTTCAAATTTGTTGGCATAAATTTGGTCACAATATTCCCTTACAATTCTTCTAATATCTATAGAATCCGTAGTGATGTCACCTCTCTAACTCCAGATATGGGGAATGTGTGTTTCCTCCTTTTATTTCTGATTAGGTGGCAGGAAGTTTATAATTTTTAAAAAAATCTCACAACATCAACTTTTGATGTTATTAATTTTCTCTATTTTTTGTTTTCTATTAGATTTCTGCTGTGGATTTTATCTTAGTTTTCTATTTCTGCATAACAAATTAGTACAACTTAACAGCTTAAAAATAACACAAATTTATCATCTGAGGTTTTTCATGGGTCAGGAGTCGGCACGGGTTAACTGGATCCTCTGCTCACGATTTCATGAGGCTGCATCAAAGGATAAGCTGGGCTATGATCTTATCTCAGCTTCAGACCCCAGTCTAAGCTCATTCATGTCGTTGACAGAATTCAATTCTTTGCCATTGTAGTCTGCATTATCTTTCTAGTTGTTGGCCTAGGATCGCTCTGCAACTAGATGTCATTTGTCTCCACAGGTAGTTCGACTGTGGCATGACTGTTTGCTTTCTTCTTTGAGGACAGTAAGAGCATCTTTCTGATGCTTCACCTTCTTTTAGATACTCACCTGATTAGGGCAGGCCCACCAGGATGATCTTTCTTTCAATTAACTCACTGTCAACTGATTAACAACCTGATAACATGAAAAATTCCTTTGGCATATAAATGGCATAATTGTGGAAGTGATATCCTAGTTTATTCAGAGATCCTGCCTATACTCAAAAGGACAGGATTGTATAGGTGTATACCAAAAAGAAAGAACTTTGGAGGCAGTCTTAAATTCTGCTTATCACATTATTGTTTCTTTCTTTTCTTCTAACTTTGAATTTGATTGCATTCTGTTTTTCTAGTTTCATAAGGTGAATCTAAGATCATTAATATGAGAACTTTGCTTTTTCCAAAACAACACTATAAATTCCCCCATGTAGTCTTTTAACAGCAGCCCACAAATCTTGATAGCTTGTATTTTTGTTTTCATTTTTTAAAAAATACTTTCTAATCACTTTTGATTTCTTCTTTGACTCATGGCTAACTTTGTTTCAAATATTTGGAGATTTTCCAGATATCTTTCTGTTATGAATTTTTAATTCAATTTCATTATAGTCGCAGAACATACATTGTATGACTTGGATCTGTTTCTTGTAATTTATTGAGACTTGCTTTATGACTCAAAATATTGTTTATCTTCATAACTGTTCTGATATTCTTGTGCACTTGAAAATATATATATATATATTGACTACTTGGATATATGGGTATTCATTTATACAATTATAATTGTCAGTGTGCTGGCAATGCAGTTAGCTGAATGAAAGCAGGAGAAGAATCTATAAAGAGCACTCAGGACTCTCAAAGTATGATCTTCACTGGCAGGTCCCCTAAGATATGAAAGCTTAGTGTTGATATCCAGTGTTTGTAGAAAGAAGAAAAATCACCATTTATTAAGCACCTACTCTGTTCAAGGCACGGTACTTTACAAACACTGTTCCTACTACTGCTACTGCTACTATATTTGATTTATTGATTCTCTTACCATTTGCCATGCCACTGTGCTGAGCACTTTGTATGAACAGTGGTGACGCTCACTGAATTCAATGAGTTAGTCAAGAACCACTCCTTTTGTAAGTGGGAATCACATCTATGTGTAGTGGGCCGACCTCTAAAGATGCCCCTCAAGATTCCCATCCCTTGCTTATATTTCACCAAACACTAATCTAGTGTTTAAAGAGACTTTTCAAATCTAATTAGGATTAAATAGCTGACTTTAAGGCAGAACAACCACGATGGACTATCCAGGTGGGACCAGTGAAATCACATGATCCTTGAGAGCAGAAGAGCCCATCAGGGAATGTGGCACAGGGAGATCAGAGTAACAAACCTGCTAGAAAATGGCCAGCTGATCCCCCAGGGAGTGGTGCCAGGATGGGGACTTGGCATTGGCCCCTGCTGTTGGAGGGTTGATACTGAGCAGGGTCAGTAGCCAGATCAGCACTGGTGCAGCAAAGTCTGTGCTGTCAGGCCAATGCACGGTTTCCATTCCTGTCACCATGGCGACCTTAAATATAGCCTACATTCCTGTCACCATGGCCACCTTATACACAGCCTCTGTCCCTGTCACCAGTCATGGGGCAGCTAACGGAGTTGCCCAAGGAGGTCAGGGCAGCGGTGGGGGCAGGAGTCCCACCCAGCCTCCTGCTCTGTGGTACACTGTGCCTTCCAGACCTGCTTGCGCTTACTCTTTCTGTTTTAAGATGGAAGGGTGTTTTGCACATGCTACTTTGTGATTTATTGGTTCAGATAACACCCAGCTCCAGATGGGCATTTTGGGTCATTTGGAACACTAGCTATCCTTAAGCCAGGCGGGCATGCTTGCCCAGGGCCCAGCAACTTGTTTTCAAATGCAGAATCGTGGTGTCAAAAGAAGGCATTTACTCCAGGACCCAGGCCTTCTTGTGTGGGAGAGGGTTTCTCTCCTACTCCAGATCCCACCCACAACCACAGGTTACCCAGAAAATGGGTTGAAACAGGTAATCAATGGTGGCATATGTTGCTCCAAAATCCAAGGATTTTTGCCTCTCTTTTTCCTGGTGTCAGAGAGAACAAAGAAAGGCTGGTTAAGATAGGTATGCTAAACATTATGATATTTTTCTTCCAATCAGGAAATTTTCCTGTAGCAGGCTTTCACCCTCTACCCATTTCTAGAAAATGAGTGTTCGATATTTAAGCTACAATTCATAGTTCTTATCATTATTTATATTCTACAAGCTTCCAGCTCTTAATAAATGTGTATATAATTTTTAAGGACAGTTGTTTTATTTTTATGAAAGTAGAGATATATTCTATATAGTGATATCTCTAAATTATTTACACGTTGACTCAAATCAGGTGTTAGTAAAAACCTGTTTGTTGGTGACTCACATAAAGCATTGCTGTTGGCAATACACTAGATGCTATCTGAATGACTCTAAGAATAAGATACCATAGATTTCCCATGCAGTACCCTCTATCCTTCATACTCGTGAATCTTGTCTTGTCTCCCATATTTCATGATCTTCCTAGGTGACTAGCTAAAACTCTTGGTATATCTCATCTTGGTTGTGAAGAGGAATATTCTAGTATATCACCTCTCTCAAGTAACATGAAACATGACGTTTCATGGGACATGAGTGTCTTAACCTAAATAATCATTAAAAAATTCCAGAGACACTTATGGAGCCCTCAAAATACCTATGTATTGAGCCAGTTCTGTTAGTTGGCCCAAGATTCCTTTCCTCAATCAAGTACAGACCATTTGGAAAGGGAGAGGACTGCGAGGCTCAGTGGCCCAGCACGCTGAGTTCTGGGATGGGGTGGCCGGGATTTTCCGGCGGGCCATAAACAAAGAGTGCTGGTAAAAAGCAATGAAAATGTTAGCCTTCCAATAATTTATCTTTTATGTTCTCATTTGAAATAATTAAAGAAAGTATGTATTTATGCAAATAGGTTTTCTTAATTAAACTTAGTAGTCAATAACTATAAGTTAAAAATAATTTCATGAAAAATACATATTTTCTCAATTACAAGATATCCCTTCCTTTCCACTCAAGCAGACTTATGAGAGACATATTAAGAAAGAACTGGGGGCCTGGCAGTGGTCAGTGGCTGGAAGTCAGATTTCTGGCAGGATGGTGTGTCTGAACATTGAAATCAGCAGCGACATCAAGCATCCTGGTCTGGATGTCTTTTGTTTAGACTTTTTTTTTTTTTTTAAAAAAACTTGTTTCTTTTACTTCAGGATAAAAAGAAAGAGAACTCTGCTTGAGCATAGCTTAGCTGGCTCTGGCAATAAAGTTTCTAAGTCTGAAAAGAATAATGCTTTTAGCTCTTATAACTCTGACTTAACTGAATGCAGAATGACAGGAAAGCTAATAAGAAAAAGGTGGTAGAGGTAAGAGTTGGCTGCAAAGAAAAATTGAATTTATCTCCTTCACTTTAGCTCACTTCATAGCTATACCAAATAGCAGACATAAGATTAAGATGACATTTGGGATGAAGTCAGGGAAAGAGCTGGGAGTCAGTTCTATTCAAAATAGAATTGATTCATTTCATTGTTGTAAAGTGTAATCATATGTCGTTTTCCTAAGCCAGTGATTCTCAACGTGGGATTTCAAAGTTTGGACTCTTGGAGTTTCTATGACTTATTCAAAAATTTCATGAGGTAAGAAATAGATCTAACTTGTTAGTTGCCTTTATAGCCATCTTAACTTTTGTATGTCCAAGATGAGAAGAAATGTCAGCATCTTAGCACAAATCAAGGCAGTGGCAAAAACTGTAAATTCTCACTCTGCCATTCACCGTTGCACACAGTTAAAAGGGAATGTCAGTTTCACTTAGATTGTCACTGGAGAAAACGTTTATTATTAAATTGTATGAAACTTGGCCCTGAGTACGTCTTTGCAATATTTTGTGTGGAGAAATGCTGGAGAATGGATGCCCTGAGCAAAAGCATTCATGCGATTACTTCAGCTGCAATCAATGCAATTGCTATTGAAACAGCAACTGACAAAATGCAGTTTCTCAGATTTGGGTTTTGGCCAAAAATTTTCTGAAAAATGAAGTGATTTTGTCCTTTTAAAGAAAACAAAGAACAGTATTTGTTGCCAATGATAAAATTAAAAGTTTCCAGTGAAAATTAGAATTCTTGAAAACTTGTAATAAGCCACTGTGAGCCTGACCTCTTCCCAATTTTAAAGAATGTATGATGAGATGTGTAATGGAAACAACTGTGAATTTTTTATGTATTGTGTAACGAAATGCATCAACATTTATAAAGTCGGCATAACTCTGTGAGTCAGCATTTTCCAAATGTTGAATGCATGATGAACAAAATCATGTATAGATAAATGATCCATTCTAGATGAAAGCTAGACCAATAGATTTTGATGTAACAAAAAGATTTACTTATAATAATCAGGAAAAACTATTAAAATAATCCGGTGCTTTTCAAATACCTCAGACATCTCTTTGAGGCTGGATTTTCTTCATCCTAAACAACATTTTGAATGTGGAAGCAGATATGAGACTTCAACTACACCCTGTTAAGCCACATGGCCACACCAGGAAGGGGCAACCAGGGTGGCCTTGCTGAGTGAGGAAGGGAAGCTCTGAGTCTGGGCAGGGCAAAGCAGCTAGACTCCCCGGAGAGGGAATAGCGGAGAAGAAAGAGCTGCACAGAGAAAGAGCTCCGGAGAGCTTTGCCCTTGAGTCTTCAGCTGGGTACGAGTCACTGTGTGAATGTAAGAAAAATACCCAGGGAAAGACTCACCGTGAAGGAGAAGAGGAAATGAAGCTGGAGCTTACATTAGGTGGGAATATTTCCTGTTCCCAGCAGCCAGAGGGGAACACCTCATAATTCATGGGGCATCAAGTAGAGTGCTCACAAGTCCACCTGGAACATTTACCAAGATGAACCATATTCTGGGCCATGAAACAAATCCCCCCAATTCAAAAGGATCCAAGTCATACAAACGGTGTTCTCTGCCCATAATGAAAGTAATTTAAATGTCAGTAACAGAAACATATCTGAAAACAAGTCCCCAAATATTTGGAAATTAAGTAGCATACCACGTAATCCATAAAAAAGGGTGGGGACGGAAGTATTTTTAATTTAATGAAGTAAAATTGAAAAGCTTGTATTCAGACAGATAAGGAAAAAAGGAGAAGGGGTAGGGATGTGTGTTGGGAAAAGCCAGAACTTGGTGACTCTATGCCATTGTTATCACAGGCGATGTCAGGCCTGGGTACCCTGCTGCTGCTGAGTGGAAGACCAGCAGTGATCGTGCTGGATCCCCTTTTCAGTCCTTTAGCCAGAGAGACCACACTTTATTTGTGCTTAAAAAAAAAAACACCTATTCCTGTTGGTAATTCAGAGTTGGAGGCCCCTCCAATACCTAATCTGAGATATCTGAAAGATAAAGAAAACCCAGTGAATCTGCCAGCATGTTCTTCCTCAAATTTTCCATTCTGGCTGGTTAGAACAAGGACTATTTCTTTTTTAAATATATTTTTATTGATTTCAGAAAGAGAGAGAGAGAGAGAGAGAGAGAGAGAGAGAGAGAGAGAAATATCAATGATGAGAGAGAATCATTGATCGGCTGCCTCTTGCATGATCGCCACTGGGGATTAAGCCTGCAACCCGGGCATGTACTCTTGACCAGAATCGAACCCGGGGCCCCTCAGTCCACAGGCTGATGCTCTATCCACTGAGCCAAACCAGTTAGGGCAGAACAAGGACTATTTCTGACCCTCTGTGAGTTCTGAGTGTCTATTATGTACTTTAATTTTTTTGGATTGTCCTAGCTCAATCAAGGGAAGTTTCCTTTCAAGCATGGATTAACTGTGCTAAGCATTCATAGCCCCCAAAGGCTCTGACGGGAGAGATCTCAGGAACGTCAGCAAAGTCCTGTGGCATGTCACTAAAGGCCACTCTCAAAAGCCAATGAAGCAGAAAGCTGGTTCTTCAAAAAGGAATCAACAAAATTGATGAACATCTAGCAATACTGACAAGCAATCACCAATATCAGAAATTAAACACGGGATTCTAGAATCATTAAAGAATAGTAAGTCTACAAATAATTCCAAGCTTATAAATTCAACAACCTAAAGAAATAAGTGGATTCCTCAAAAATGAAAAACTACCAAAATTCAACCAACATGAAATAGATGATCAATTATTGATTTGTCATTTAAATTATAATTAAAATGCTTTCTGTTCCATGAATTTATCTATTTTTTCTTGTTTCTAGTTTCATTTATTTTCTTATCATTATTTCCTTCCTTCTACTTCCTTTGAGTTTATTTTGCTCTTCTGTTTCTAGTTTATTAGGATAGAAATTTAAATGATTGATTTGAGACCTTTCTTTTTATGTAGCATTTAGTGCCAAATTTTTCTCTCAGCATTTCGTTAGCTATATCTAACTTATTTTGATATGTGATATTTTTATTTGAAGGCTAACACTTTCATTGCTATTTTTTTGTACCAGTGTCCCTTGTTTATGTCCTCCTGGAAAATCAATAGAATAGTATAAACCAACTCCAGTAATTTATAATTTCTCTATTTATGCTATATTCCAGAAGTTGCTGAAAGTTAAACACACATACCATATAACTCAGAAATTCTGCTCTTATTTACCCCAGAGAAATAACAACATATGCCCACAAAAACCTTTGTCTAATCTAGTGTCTCACATAATTAGACCTATATTTACCTTTAGAAGCTTTAAAGTTTTAGGTTTTACATTTAGAATTAATAATTATATAAAGTATGAAGTTTAGATTACATTTTTGCATAGAAATATGCAGTCATCCCAGTGCCATTTATTGAAATTTTTTTTTCTACTAAATTGCCTTTCTACCTTCGATAAAAATTATTTAACCATGTATGTGTGGGTATGTTTCCAGACTGTATTCTATTTTATTAATATATCTACATTTATATCAATAGCATGCTGAACTGATTACTATAGCTATATAATAAGATTTCAAGTTGAGTAATATAAGTCCTTGAATTCTGTTCTTCTTTTACAAAGATGTTTGGCTATATCAGGCCTTTTGCCTCTCCATATGAATTTTAGAATCAGCTTTTTGATTTCCACAAAAAAGTATGCTGGGATTCTAATCAGGTAGCAGTGACTGTATAAATCAGTGTGGGGAAAACTGAGATTTTAATATAGCCATATTGAATTTTGATCTACAAACTCGTAGATCTTTTCATGTATTTATGTCCTTAGTTTATTTATGTCTTTAGTTTTCCTCAGAAGTGGTTTATAGTTTTTAGTGTATAAGCTCACCACATTTTTTGTTAGATTTACCCCTATGCATCTCATTTTTTATGCAATTCACTATATTTTTATATATGTTTGAATTCTATTTATGATTATTATTGTTAGATTTTATTTTTGCATTTATGTTTTAAGGGACATTTATCTGTAGCTTTCATTTGTTTCAATATCAGTTATTTTTTTATTTTTTAAGCTATTTTTTTTAAATTGATTTCAGAGAGAAAGGAAGAGGGAGAGAGAGAGATAGAAACATCAATGATTAGAGAGAATCACTGATTGGCTGCCTCCTGCACACCCCACACTGGGGATTGAGCCTGCAACCCAGGCATGTGTCCTGATCAGGAATCGAACTGTGACCTCCCAGTTCATAGGTCAATGCCAAGCCAGGCTCAAAATCTTTATTTTTAGTACCAAAGTAATGCTGGCCTCATATAATGATTAGGGTAATATCTTCTAAATTAAATTTTTTGGGAATAATTCATCTATAATTGCTATATCTATTCCTTAAATGCTTGGTAGAATTTGCCAATAGGCATTGGGGCCTGGAGGGTTTTTTCCAACTACATTAGTCAATATAGTGGAATTCAGTTTTTCAAATTCTTTTAAAAAATATGTTTCTTGAACCGTGTCCAGCACGGCCAGTGGTGAACCTGAGGAGGGGCAGTGAAGGATTAAAGAAAACAGACAAGAGAATATAGTTGGGACCAGGTGGATCACTGTGCCTGGATGAGGACACAGTGACCCGGCCTGTAAGCCGAATCTTTATTTTATAGTCAGATCACACAAAGCAAAACAAGGGAGTGGTCAAGATGGTTACAATGTTCTTGCGAGTTTCAAATCTACTTCTTTCCTATTGTTGCAATCTCTGAACTCTGTTGAGCTTTGTTTTGGCAGCACTTGCTGCACCTCCCACAGCAGCCCACATCCCTCAGCTACCTAGGACTACAAGGTCAAGTTTACATACAAACATAGCCTTTGGCTATAATTGTGCTGGGAGGGCTTTTCCCTCCAAGCTGGGACTTGTATGTGGCTTTGCCACAAGAGGACCATGCCCTCTCGTCAGTCTGAGGCTCGGTCCTGTCCAAACGATGTAGTTGCTCTCCACAGTTTCTATTGATTTTAGAGAGAGAAGAAGGGAGAGAGAAACACATTGATGTGAGAGAGAAATAGCCATCAGTTGCCTCCTGTATGCACCCCGACCAGGGATCAACCCAAAACCTGGGTATGTGCCCTGACCTGGAATCAAACTGGTAATCCTTTGGTGCATGGGATGACACAACCAACTGAGCCACACCAACCAGGGCAGTTTTTCAAATTCTTCTTAAGCAAGCTTGTTAGGTTGTTTCAAGGAATTTTAAGAGATTGATTTTTTCTTTTTGGTCATAAAGTTGTTCATATATTTCCCTTGTTATTCTTTTAATATCTATACAAAAGATAGGTACCTATCTCATTTCTGATATTGGTAATTTTGTCTCATGTGCTGGGCTACCCAAGGTGCAAGTCACTGATGAGTAAGGGTCTATCAGTGTAGCTACCTCTCAAACTCCCCTCCACACACAGGAAGTTAATAAAAATGGCAACTACTATATTTTTCATTAAATACCAAGATGGACTTTTCCTACAAGAAAGTTACTTATTTCTATAACAATCCTCATTCATGTTCAGGGAGTCATCACTAAACTAATTTGGGAAAATTAAATAAACTTTGAAATTATATTTAAAAAATCACAATATCCTTTTATCCACCAAAATGTTTATTATACATATACATTAATTATAGAAACATATTTAAAAGTAATCTATATGTAGACACATTCACCATATACATATTCAATGTAGACATTTCAGATCAATCATATGCACCTTAAAATTAAACTAGTAACTCACCTTTTTCATCACATTCCAGATGTAATGGATGCAGAACTTTTTATAACACTTAGGTCAGCAGCCTACAGAAATTTATAGACATACATTTTAGATAAGTCAGATACTGCTGAGGCATGGGGTGCCTACTATTGCTATGGAATCTTCATTGAACAATTGCACACACCTGCAGTGCATTTCTTTAGCCCTATGTGAAGTTGTGGTGACTGCTGACAAAGCTCCTATTTGGCATTTTTATTTTCTGTCTTTCTAGAGCAGTGATGGCGAACCTTTTGAGCTCGGCATGTCAGCATTTTGAAAAACCCTAACTTAACTCTGGTGCCGTGTCACATATAGAAATTTTTTGATATTTGCAACCATAGTAAAACAAAGACTTATATTTTTGATATTTATTTTATATATTTAAATGCCATTTAACAAAGAAAAATCAACCAAAAAAATGAGTTTGCGTGTCACCTCTGACACGCATGTCATAGGTTCGCCATCACTGCTCTAGAGCTACTACTGCAATTGAACGTGAGAGTCCCAACACTAAACACCTTCCTTCCTTTTGTTTAGTTATCTTATATGTAACGTTCTTTCTTCCCAGAGAAGACACATTTTGAGTTATAAGAGTGATGGCCCCTCCTTCCAGTCTTCCTTTCACTCCTGCCCTGTTGGGTTGGAGTGTCCTGGGGCTTGGGGCCCCCTGATCCCTCAGACCTGACATTCAGTCTTTGCACCACCCAGCAGCCTGCTAAGGGGATTTGCTCATGGATGCTCAACAAGTTAATGCCCCTTTTCTTTCTTAATTCTGTGGCAGTTTTGTTTTCATAGGAGGAATGATTCCTCCTAAAGATGCTACTTGGCTGCCTTAGGAGAGAGAGTACATACTCCTAGAAGCAAGTCCTATGACCTTAGAGCAGCGCTTCTCAACCTGTGGGTCGCGACCCCTTTGGGGGTCGAACGACCCTTTCACAGGGGTCGCCTATGACCATCGGAAAACACATATATAATTACATATTGTTTTGTGATTAATCACTATGCTTTAGTTATGTTCAATTTGTAACAATGAAAATACATCCTGCATATCAGATATTTACATTAGGATTCATAACAGTAGCAAAATTACAGTTATGAAGTAGCAACGAAAATAATTTTATGGCTGGGGGTCACCACAACATGAGGAACTGTATTAAAGGGTTGTGACATTAGGAAGGTTGAGAACCACTGCCTTAGAGAATAATCTCCAATATTTATTTTTGAGGGAAGCTCAAACTTTGTTGGTAGAACCCCACCCACCTCATGTAACCAAGATATTTTTTCTCATTTAAAATACTTAAGTTTATATTCTCTACTAAACTTTGGTTAGGATATTACCATTGTGTGTGTGTGGGGGGGGATCATATGCATGATGGTCCCTTGTTCTTAACTCTAGGTATATATTCCCACTTTGTTAATAATTTATTAAGTAGGAATGTACTCTTCTTGCCACAGTTACACCTCACTATTTTAATACTAATCATCAAAACATGGTTTTAAAATAAATGAAAAGCTTAATGAAAACAAAGCTCCATTATGGTATTTTGATTTGATGTAGATGGCTGTGTAGAATTCTAAAGAATTCTAAAGACAGTCTTAGAAGATAGTCTCTTATGAAGATTGTGATTTAGGAAAAAAGATTAAGCCTGTTCAGAGACTCTGCTGAAATTGTGCATTTAGTGGACTTACTAAAACCGTAATATTATGACATTTAGCTACCACAAATTATTTTTGGATCAAAGGTTGATATAAATAAATATTACTGTATTGTGACATTTCACAAGTGAACTATAATGAAAGGCAGGAACTTGACAAGCCAAAATTCTCTGTCATCATTGCTAAACTGTACAAGTACAAAGTTAGTGATTTTTCCAGTTTAACATTTGGTATGATATACATGGCTTTACTTCCACTAAATGATGTCTTTCCAATTAGAAACTGGAAAGATTCTAACTATAGTATCTCTACTATAATTTGAACATTATAACACTAAGTAAACTAGATGTACCTAATATATATATATAAAATCTTTTTTTCTGACATGATTTCCCTTTTTATTTCCAGGTACCAATAAGGTCAAATTCAGTGATTGTCAGGTTTACTGTTTGTTGTTTAGTAAAAACAGAGTCCCTCCATATGGTATGCAGAGAACAATTCAGTCCATATGTGATGGGGCTTGATGCATAAGTCAAGGATTTCAGATGAGGTGATTCTAAGATGACAATTCTGTCCTGTGTTTGTGATGCACATACTAGATTTCATAGGTTTCAATAGTCAGTAAACTCCCTCGCATAATGCCTGATATAATAAGCACTTGATAAACATTTGTTGAATATATCAATTGCTACTGATTGTAAGCTCCTTGCAAACTTGGCATTATCTTTTTTTTAATTGTTGCTATAACCCTGTTACCTGAAATAGTGCCTGCCACATAGTGGGTATTCTGTAAATACCTGTCAATTGATGAATGTAGGAGCCATTGGCCAATCAGAATCATGGAGGGGTGAGAAAGTAGGCTAGATGTTCAGATGTCAACGTTCAAATCACAGCTCAGCCATTTAGCAGGTGTATGGCCTGGGACAAAAGACTACCAAGGAGCCTCAGTTTCTTACAGAAAAAGATGGGCATAATTGTTATATTTACCTCATGAGTTTGTTGGGGAATTGGTCAAATATAAGGGGAGGACACTGGACAGTGTCTGATGCATAGTCAGCAATTAGTAAAGATTAATGTCACGAGTATCACATTCAATGCTGGACACTTCCCTGACTGTGCAGTTGCCATTTCATCCTCTACGCTCTTCATTATATTTGAAACCCTGCATTCTCCCCGGGCTTATGGGAACTGGCAGCAGGTGGTTCTTCTGTTGCATATTTGGTCTGCCAACCGAAAGGGCATAATATTTCATGGTGTTTCCTGTTTTCAGAGCTCGAAGGGCCTAATGCAGCCTATTTATTTGACAGATAATAGAACTGGATCTCAAAGAGATTTTGTGACTTTCGTCTCTAGAAAGCAGGCTGGCTGCTTGTAGTGGACTTTTATTGCTGCTCTAATACAGTACCATGAACTCAGAGGGAGGCTTAAGACGACAAAAGGGCATTATCTTACAGGTGTAAAGTTCAGAGGTCTGACACAGGTCTTCCTGGGCTGCAATCACAATGTCACAGGCTGTTCTTTCTGGAGGATCCAGGAGAGACCAGTTCCTTGTCTGTTTGAGCTTCTAGAGACCATTCCTTGGCTTGTGACTCTCCCCTTTCCAGCCAGCAACACGGTATCTCTCTTACTTTGCTTCTCTCATCCCAATCACAGCTCTTTCTCTGACCCTCTTACTTGACTTCCCTCTTCCACTTTTAAGGAACACTGTGATTCCATTGAGCCTACCCCTAAAATCCAAAATAATCTCCCTATTTTCAGGTCAGCTGATCAGCAACCCTACTTTCTTCTTTGCCATGTAAGCTAACATATTCACAGCCTCTGGGGGTTAAGGTGTGGACATATTGGGGACCATTCTTCTGCCTAGTAATCGGGACATAGGAGCCAAGTATACTGAATCTAAATCTAACAATTTTCCAACTGCAATATTATTTTCAAAGAAAAGATTTGCTCAATAGACATTGAACAATTTATTTGGAAACAATTATGTACCATTGTAGCCTGCAGATAACAATAGCCCATTCAGGTAGATTACCAGTGAGACCAAAGTTCTAAATCAAACCAGTACCAGAGAGAGGAGAGAGAGAGTAATGGATGGCATGTCTCACCAGGTGAGACCAAAGTTCTAAATCAAACCAGTACCAGAGAGAGAGAGAGAGTAATGGATGGCATGTCTCACCAGGATTTGCTTTTGACAAAACAATTCTAAAGACATTTGAAAGGACAGCCAGCCCAGTTCTGGCCTTCTGTTCACCCGTCCCTGCCGTGGGGCTGCATCCTCTCCGGTATTTGGGAGAGGAAACCATATTAGAATACCGTTGCATATCCACTCTAAGGCCAGGACATTCCACACTGTCTATGTCTTTCAGCTAAAGGCTAGCAGCTGCCCACGTGCTGCTTATATATAACCTAGCACATTGGACCCAAAGGCAAACAATTGAGATTTTAGGTGTTTACAACATGATGAATAAGCATGAAAAGAAAGTGAATAAGAAGAAAGAACAATTTTGACATATTTGACTGCGCTCATTTTTAACTTTATAACTATGAATTTTTGCGCCTAGATAAAGCTCACAAATATTTATGCTATTCAATTTGGGATTTTTTTAAAACAAATATCTCATATTAACTAATTATGGGATTATATAAATAGTATGTATTAGCATTTATTTTTCTGGCATAAAGAATGACAATATTTGAATAATGTGTTCTACATATGATATAAATGAGATTATTTTATTAGAAAACAATCAAGCAAAAAAACCAAAAAGCAGCTACCTAAAGGATTCCTTACAATGCCTTCCTTATTATGCTTTCTGCTAAATAAACTCAAATTTTCTTAGATCATCCAACATCTAGGCTGTCACGTTATTGTTATAATTCCCTTCACCCTTACCCCCCAAAGTGAGTTAAGGCTCCATAGATCTGAATTCCTTGCTGATTTGCTGACTTTGCGGATCTATGTAAAACATTGGCATGGGCTGAGAAAACATCCTTATCGAACAAACGGAATATGTTTTTATGTATTGACTTTTATGTGATTCAATTTGCAGTAAGTAGGAGAGTAAGCTTTATAAACTGCCCTGTGAACTTAAAAGCAAGTTTGCATTTTGTGGTTAACTTTTCTTTGACTGCCTGTCTTCAGACTGATGACCCTGCTTCTCTGAGCTCTTGAAACCTTTTAGCCGAGTGATGGAAACGAATGATTTTCCAAATGCTGAGAGTCATAATCTAAAACTTGGAGAGACTTTTGGGACAGCATACCCTATTCATTTATAATTGTAATAATTAAGTTAGATAAAAGACAAATTACATTTTAATTATTTCCATAGGAAGGCAATAAATGTTTAACTTTCAATCTGTCATTTTACATAAAGTCATAATTTCCATAATAAGTGGGTGTTTTTCATTTGAAAAGCCTGTGTGAGTTATTCAGTATATTGGTCTTTTAGTTTTCTTTTTGTCTCTTTTGCAATGTGTAAAATTTTACACATTCAGTGGATTACTAAGCATTATCAAAATTGTGTTCTGAGTCAATATTTCCTCAATAGTAAAACATGAATTATGTTGGGAATAACAAGTACTGATTTTATGCTTTTAGTTCTATTATTTTCTTTATATTTCATCAGTTCACTCTGACCTATTTGAGATATGTTTGGACATTGTGGGAATTTTTCTGCTGAAATTTATTATTTTTTTATACTGTAGCAATTTTGGCCAAAATTAATCAAATGAATTATATTTTATTTATTGATTAATTTTTTGATTATATGACACTTCTCGAGGCTCCTCCATGGCCCAGGCCCTGGTCAGGGCTCATGCAGGAGGCAACCAATCGATGTGTTTCTTTCACTTCGATGTTTCTCTCTCTTCCACTTTCTACTTTCAATGTCCTCGGGTGAGGATTAACAACAACAACAAAAGAAAACAATGGTACATTTTTGCCTGTATACTGTCAAAAGACCTTCAAGTTTGGTAACTTAAATAGAAACATGTTCTTTCTTCTCTCAATTCAGAATATTTTGGGGAAATTTTAGCATAGTGAATGAATAACTTGCACTGCTGAAGTGTTTTAGCTTTGGGTAATTATTAGTGGAAACCACATCAACAGTATCCTCTGTTGTTATTGTCCATACTAGAGGCCCAATGCACGAAATTCATGCAAGAGTAGGCCTTCCTTCCCCCGGCTACTGGCATCGGCTCCCCTCTGGCACCTGGGACCCGGGCTTCCCTTACAGCCCGGCCTTCGTCCAGAAGGTCGTCCAGAAAGACGTCCAGTCTAATTAGCATATTACACTTTTATTATTATAGATTTTTTGGGTCATTTTAGAACCAAAATCTTTGCAATGAAATCTTCAGGAGTTATTAATTAATTCTTAGTTTTTAAATATCCGCCATGTGATCAGTTTTGTGGTTGGCATTAAAGACTGTGCACAGGATGCCATATTTATTTATTTATAATTTTATTTTTCAATTACAGCTTACTTTCAATATTATTTTGTATTAGTTTCAGGTGTACAGCATAGTGGTGAGATAATCATATATTTTACAAAGTGTTCCCCCCAATATTTCCAGTGCCCACCTGGCACCAATATTATTGACTATATTCCCTGTGCTGTACTTTACATCCCTGTGAGCGATTATTCTGTAACTACCAATTTGTGCTTTTTATCCCTTCATCTTTTTCACCCAGTCTCCCAATCCCCCTCCTTTCTGGCAACTATTAGTCTGTTCTCTGTATCTATGAATCTGTTTCAATTTTGTTTGTTCTTTTATTTTGTTCTTTAGATTCCACATATAAGTGAAATCATATGGTATTTGTCTTCACCATATGTATTCAGAATCTTTATAGCTGGCTACGTTGTTGCTCAACTTTTAAAGATGGAAAGTCTCAAGAAGGTTATTATTAATGTTATTGCTCTTAATTAGAATGGTTAAAGTGAGTCTAATATGTTAATAAGTAGAAATCTGCACATCTGTCTTATAAATATTTTTTTTTTGGCTGAGTTTAAACATGGCAAGAAGCCAAATCGAGCATTTGAGTTGAAGATTAGGAGAGTAGTGCAAAGTGTTTCCATAAGTCTACTTTAGTTCTGGTTTTACATTATCTGAGCCTAAAAAGGTCCACCATACATGACATAATGTATTTTTAAATCTTAACCTGAGGATATATTTTTATTGATTTTAGAGAGAGGAAGGGAGAAAGAGAGTAACATCAATCTGTTGCCTCCTGCATGCTCCCTGATTGGGGATTGAACCCACAACCTAGGTATGTGCCCTGACTGGGAATCCAACTCACCACTTTTTGGTGAAGGGATGATGCTCCAACCAGCTGAGTCACCTGGCCAGGGACATGGCATAATGTGTTTTTAAACATCTTGCACAAATGTCAGAGCCATTCTTAGGAGTTTGAAACATATAATTTTATAAAGGATAATCAAAAGAAATGGGAGCATGAGTGTATGACTACATTGGAGTAGATGATTTTTAAGATTTCCTCTAAACTTTAACATTCAATTCTTTCTATAGTGCACAATGAGGAATAATTTCTCGTTTTAATATATTTTCCTATCACCCTTACACAGTCCCATTATATTTGTCCTTTTAAATATTCTAAAGACTCTGAGATCTTAGAAATATAAGTAAAATACATGCAACTGATATTTTTCCAAATAATCTTACTCAATTCTCTTCCATGTTATACATGTGCTCTGTACCATGACATGTGCTGTGAACTACAACTTACAAATTAACCCACTTCTATAAGGCTCATCAGAAAATAATGGAAAGCTAAACCCTAGCCCACCGCAATATTGGCATGAAAGGTAGTTGAACAGAAAAACTGACTGAATAATTTCCAATAATGCTCAGGGTGTTTAAGGGACACAGGGAAAGCAGTGGCAGTGATGACCATGATGTATGGTGAGGAAATCAGGAGAAAAATCTGCTCCTTAAATAAACTTTCTGAAGTGACCTTAGAAACAGGTTTTAGTATTCTCTAAGTGTTTATTAAGCTAGAGGTCTTAAGTCATTAATGGGTCCCAACGGAAAAAATGTTGATGCAATAGAAAAGAATAGCAAATAGGGTATATAGTGAGGATAAATGTTGTTCAGCAAAATTTTGTTTCTGGTTTCTTGTGTATGTGTGTGTGGTCTGGAAGTGAAATGTATTTCTCACAGTGGGTTGTGGTTGAAAGGGCTTGAAGGTGATTACACTGGAGTCGGCTTCTGAACCGTTTCAGAATTGGACCACTTTCTTTTCCAAAAGTGCATATGCCTGTGGCCGGGTCAGAGGGGGATCCACCCATCTGGTGCTCCCTTTGGTTGTATCAAGGCGCCCTTGAAGTGGACCCCACTTTTGGAAATACCTTTGTCTGACCGTAAGAATGTGTTTAGTGTAACAAGTTGGATCAAAGCCCAACCTTTTCTAAGAAGAAATTTGCTTCATCAATAAAAAGTCAAGATTTGATAAACAGTAAATGCGAAGTTCGGACTTCCCAGAACTGTGATGGTTTTTACTCTGATCACTATCAAGGAAGGCCATCTCCGAGGTGGTGGGGGAGGAGCCCCTGCAAATCGATGCAGGCTGATACAGAGTAGATACAGTCTTGGCATCTCAAGGCTCCTCTCCCTGCCAGTGTCTCCCAGTGCTATGCAGAGAATTGCTTTGGGGGCTCCTGAGATATATATATGGGAATCTTGTTGTGAAACCCTTCAAGCCTTTATAAATTCTCTTATTTTTCACATGTACATATGACAACAGGTCCCGTGGCTGATTTTTCTAATGCTAGAGTAGAATATGTAACAATCCACAAATTCCTCCTAAGCCTCCATTATCATCAATGACATCCATCGATTCATTTCCCCCCTCCTTGTTTCATTAATACAAATATATTAGTGTGGGCAAGGGAGGACCTGTGTGGATGGCCAGCAAAGAGTAAGACAGGGTCCCTGACATCCTAGATTGAAACGAGGGAATTCGATAATTACACTTAATGAATTAATGACTTGGTGCAATGAGGGGAAAGCATACTTGCTTGCCTTTATGAATCAATCTTTCAACTAAATAGTTGCCAGGCTTCTGGTAGGAAAAGAAGGAATTGGAAGAAGGAATAAAGGGAGACCCTAACCCCCACCAGCCCTCCCCAAAAAGACCCTAACCCCACGAAACTCCCAAACTGGCCACTGGGTCTCCCTGGCTGGAGCACCCCTCCCACCTGCCCGAGGGTGAGAGAAGTCATCCCGAGAGGGAACTCAGCAGCACTTGCCCCAGATTTCACACCAGGCTCCCCGTCACTGTGCTAGGAACCCAGGCAGCGTGGGGATTCATTCTCTCTCTTACTGTCCTACATCGGAACATAAAGCCACTTACCTCATAAAGCCCTGTCTTACTCTTTGCTGCAAACATTGCTGCAAGTGGCAGTTAGATTTCGAAGTACTATAATTTAGTTGTATATGGATTAAATGGTCCTTAGTGAATGAAATATAATTAAACTTTGGAACACAACATTTTGCTCATTTGTATTCTTCGCTTAGAGGCTTGAGATAGAGTCTTCTCAAAAAATATGACTACTGATGGAATTTATTATGTGTTAATAAAATGAATGGACTTATTGTTGTGATGACACTTTAGGAATCATTAAAGACCTTTGCCATCTTATTTCTCTTTCAAAGCAAAGCTTATGCTATGAATGTGTATAAACGGGGTACTATCCCTGTTAAATTACTCCTGTGTTTTGATATGGGTTCTTCATTGAAACTGACAAAGACTGTGTTCCTTGAAAATGAGTCTGTTTTCCTAAAATTGAATTAATCTGGATGAAAAACGGGTCAAAAATGTTTTTTAAAACATTTGATTTCCTTTCTTTTCTGTGTCAAATTGAAAGTAAACTCAAAGAGGAATGAGAGCTTAGGGGTCTACTGCCATGAGCTCTGCTGGGCCCAACAAAGAAAGTCTGTGAGAGGCTCTGAGAGCCCCACCCCGCCCTCCAGCCTTTGGTAACAAGGACGTATGCGCTCTGCCACGCTGCGCCCCAAACAAACCCGAAAGCCGCTGAGAGCTGACAGGCCCATAAATCATCATGCCCACTCGGCTTTGCACCCTGCTGAGTCCTGCCTGGGTTTAGGCACTGGGTCCTGTTGACTGTTTTATAAGGCTCAGACAGAAATTCCTCCTGGGTTTAGCTGTAACTTTCTCATTCACAAAGGGGACCATTTCAGGCCTCCATGGCTTCTAGTGGCATGCAGTCTCTTGGCCGTTCTTTAAGCCACAGGTGTTGTGACAAAGATTTTATTCTACAGGTAATGCAACCCTTCTCTCCTTAAAGCTATTAGCTACAAGGGGAGAAGTGAAGTTTTCAACTGAAAAAAAAAAAAATAGAGAATGGCCCAGTCCTACAAAAGGGGAGAGTCTTTTTTTGTCATTTGGAAAACCCTACCAGTTATCTGTTAGGCCCTGCCAGCATACGGCCCCACAAATGGTCGTCTGGCCCATTCCCTGGCCAACACCTCCGATTTCCTCGCCTTCATTGCTCACGCGGCAGGATGCCAGCCCTGGGTTAGAGCAGCGTGTGCCTTCCCCTGCCCAGACCCAGCAGGACAGGCCATGCTGGAGACCTTCCCATTCCCACGTCAGCTGGCTCCACTGTAAAGCCACGTCTAAGCTGCTACCTAGCTGTGGTCGTCGTGCTGTTGCTGATCCCAGAGGGCTTCCTGTGGACTAGTGTGGGTTTTCTTGAGTCCCCCTTGCTGACCTGAGAGGCCCACATCCCGGGGCAGCAAGCCGGTTCTGAATGAGCACAGGTCTCGCAGGCACAAAAAAGGCTGCCTTGAACCAAGTGTGTATTTTCTTCCCTTTGCTGACAGTTGAGCCAAGCTTGTCTCTTTCTCACATTCCAAAATCCTAGATAAACATTCTATTATGTCCATTAAATTTAAAACATCATCACCAGGACACGTTCAGCCACCTCCCGGCCTAGGCTGACAAGAGTCCCTAGCCACAGAGCCGTGGTCCTCACTGAGCCTAGATCCGCATGCTGGTGTGCCAGGGAGAAGCCGCCATGTCACTCGGGTTCTCTGATGTCTTCTTCTGGTTAATTCAAGCCCAGGGAGCTGTGCTGGAACGGCAAGGTAGACACAACCAGAGGATCAGGAAGCAAGAACTATTGGACCACTTATTCCATCAGGGATTTCTGCAGCAATGAATGAGATGGACTGTCAATGCTTTTTGGGTCCCTGGGGCCTTTGAGCAATACCTCAATGAGAAAGGTCACAGGGTGAAACACAACCCATAAGGTAATTCTTCAAAAAGGTGTCTCCCTACAGGTGCTACTTTGTTTACTCATTAAGTGTTTTGAGCCCTCTACCACCAACCTTGCCCCTTTGTCACTCAACCCGCAGAAATGTGGTGGTCATCTTTAACTCTTCTCTGCACTTCACCTCCCTTATTCATTCATCTTTCTTCCTGGTTTTAGTGGGAATCTTTTCCATAGTCTGTCTCTAAGATCAACCCCACTCCATATTGTTGCAAGGAAAACTTTTCTGACCCTCAAATGGATTAATTCAAACCTCTTCGTGACCTCCGCCTGGCTCCTCTGTCAGCCAGTCTGGTTCTCTCACGTGAATCCGGAGGGCTTCGCTATTGCTGGCCGCCCCTAATGGCAGGTGGTCTCCAGCGACAGAGCCACCCTCATTCCCCAAGCACTCTCTTTTATGTCCTTGCTGATAATGAACTTTTGTTAGATTCCCCACTCTGTCTTTCACAACTCAGCTTAAACCTTTCTTAGCCTTCGCCTCCCTCCCCATTCCTAACAGCAGAGAGCTCCACTGCAGCCTCAGCGAAATCTGAGTGAAGAGTAATTACAGCATTTATCATAGCATTTTGCCATTGGGCCACGTATGCCTTTTCTCTGGTAATCATCAGCTCCTTGACGATAGGGGATATCTGTGGTACCAGAGACCCTGATTTTCAAATCCTGATTCTGCTCTTGGCTATGCATGATGTCTGAACTCTTCCCTCTGAATGAGCCTCTGTAATCCGGGGGTGACGTCACCTACCTGCCTTGCAGAGCTTTTGTTAGGACTAAATGAAACAATATAACACATTTTTGAACTCACTGCCTATAACACAGCAAGAGCTCAAAAATGGTTATATTTTCATATTCATATTCCAACAGAGTGCATGACAAGTCCTCTATCGAACATTTATTCATTCAACCACTATTCATTGAGTGTCTACTATGTGCTAAGCACTCTACTATGTTCTGGGTATGGTGTTGAATAAGACACAGCCCTCAACAAAAAGAGTTTAGGATTGAGGAGTGGGAGGGACAACAAGTAAAGAGGGAGTTACAGTTGTGTGAGAGCAGTTACATAATGCAGCTCACGGGTCGGGGGCAGGTGTACTTAGCTGCCAATTATGAGAGGGGAAGGAGAAGGCTGCCCAGCCACAGTAGGTGCTCAGTAAATGTTTCCTGAACACTATACATGTTACTGATGTTTTTAATTAAAAGAACACAGGATGAAGGAGTCAGGCTTGTTTGTGGCTTTGTGGTACTGCTAATTTGGTGCCTTTTTAGTTCCTTCTTGGGGGCAGTCCAGTTTTTCTATTTTTCAAGCTGTAATGCCTGTTTGATGCTTCCAGGGGGAATTTCCTGACCTGGACATTGAAGAGGTTATTTCAGGACCGATGTTCCAAGGAAAACGCATTATCACCTGATGGTTCTCTTGAGCTTTGTTCAGCTTTGCACTGACTTCTGATGGTTTTCGCAGGAGAAGTGGGGCCGGGGATGGTCTGAGTCATGTGGAATCGCTTCGGTTGGCAATCCTGAGACGCGCGAGGGAGGAGGGGAGAGACTCTGCCAAACATCATGGAATTTACCAAGTGGCACAGCCTGAGAAATACACATTCCAAGAGACACTTAATAATATTAACTATTCTAGATTAGGGGGCACTTGCCAGGATGTGTCTGGGGCCTAGGTTACAAATCATAAGTTGCTATTACAGGTGTAAGATATTATGAAAAGCAGGTCTGTATTCCAACAGTTATACTTAAAGGTTTCTAAAGCTTTATGCTATCGGAACTGAGGTATTGTTTTGAAACTTTCTATCTCTCCTTGTTGCAAACATGAGTAAAGGGCAGCATTTGCTTTGCATTTGATGTGTTGTGTGATTTTTAAGGGCAAGAACAGAACAGTAAAACAATTGTGATTCTGCGATTTCTTTTACTTTGCAGATAACTGTAGTCCTCTCCATAAACCTAGTGAATCAATTTTCTATACAAGACTTCTCTTGTAAAATCTCATTTGACGATAAGGTTAGTGTATCATAGATTGACTCTTACGTGTTGAATAGATTGAGTGTAGCTACATGGCATACAGGACACCCTCAGGCGATTTTTCAAGGCATTTCAGTTTCTAAGATTACTTGATGCCTCTCCTCCTAGGCTGGTTACTCGCGGTGACTTCCTAGCATATCTAGGGCCTTCAGGGCAAAGGCAGGGCCAGAGAAGGGTGGGCCTGAGATGCTAGCACCGATGATGTCATATGCAGCACATGTGGCTGTCCCTGGGTTCAGTGATACTGCATATTGACCTGAAAATGGCTGAGGGACAGAGAAGGAGGGAAACCAATGGAGAGGCAGAGGAGAGGTGGGGCTAGAGAACAGAGAGGGACGTGAATGGAGCAAGGATGGCTCTCCCAGTGAATAGCAGACATAGCCCATGAGGCCAGGATCTAGTGGCAACTTAGTTTTTGCTTGCTGATTTCTGTGTCTCTTGAGCTTTATTTGTCTTTGAAATATTTGAAGAAATATTTCTTTCTGTAATCTTTTTTAACAGAACAATCTCAGCACTTTTGTCTGCTCCACCCCACTCAATTCAGAGGCTGAATTTGAACATGACAGAGAGCTGTGAACTGGGAGCAGAAGGGAGACAGAAAATGGGAAAAGGAAAACAAAAAGTGTGATGGGGAATTATGTGAACATTTTATAGCAAGGGAACTTTAAGCTAGGAAGAGCTACTTTTTATATTTGTTGAATTTCCAAATTCATGTTAATTTAATACAATGGTTTCACTGTCGTGGTATTGTTTCTCTTTTTCTTTGGGAAAAATGGGATGAAAAATACTTTTCTACTCTTTTTCTTGGCTGCAGAATACCATAATACAATTACAAGGCTGTAAAAATATGATGGTACATACCATAGCTCTGTAATTACCAAACCAAAATGTTAGGTGCACGCCAGGCTTTGCTGTCACAAATCGCTGCATAGTTCTCACTGACTTCAGAAACCTCTAAAATAATTCTAATCTGTTAAACTTTTTAAAGTTTTAGACGTCAGAAGAAGCTTTACTTTGGCTATAAATGAGACATATGAAAAACGTTAGTCACTTTACAATATGCTTAAGCAAAAAAAGACATAAACTGAAAATTCAGACATTTTACTTTCACAGCTTTCTAAAGTCTATATATTTATGAGACGTATTTTTCCTCAGAAAATTTAACCCTGTAAGCAGTTTTTTACTTGCACACAACTAAATTAAAAGCAAATATCCTAAGGTGAATTACAAAAACATTGTTTTTATATTGTTCTAGAATTAATTAATACTTAAAGGAGACCCTTATATTTTTCACCAACTTTTCAAAAATTTTATATACACAGAAAAAGGTGAAAGGATAATGCAATAAATATGTATGTATCCATGACATGGATCGAATAATTTTTCATGCTCACTATATTTGTCCCCCTTCTATCTATATTTATATACCTATATACCTATATTATCTATATTTCTTCCATACCGATACAGATATAATAGATGTAATATATAACATAGATAGGTATAGATATAGATGTAGATATAGATAGAGTTGTTGCTATTAATCATTTGAAAATAAATTGCAGACATGATGAAACTTCACTCCTAAATAGTTCAGAGGCATCTCCCAGGGATCTGGTTCTCTTCTATAATATAATTATTGTGTCTAAAAAAATACCTATAACTTAAAATATCATCTGACATCTAATTCATATTTAAACATCCCCAAAGCCCAGAAATGTCTTTTATAGCCTTTCTCTTGAACCAGCATTCCATCAAGGTCATGCGTTGCATTTGGTCATGTTTTGTCTTGTAAAATGTTTCACTGCCATTTGCAACAGCATGGTGGACCTTGAGAACATTATGCTAAGTGAAATAAGTCAGTCAGAGAAAGCTAAGAACCATATGATTTCACTCAGAAGTGGGCTATAAAACTGAAATGCATAGACCAGACGGAAAGGGGTGAGAGGATAATAAAGGGTAAAGGGGGCCAAATATATGGTGATGGAAGGCAATTTGACTGTGAGTGGTAGGCACTCAATGCAATATACAGATCATGTATCATAGAAAGTAACACTTGAAACCTATATGATCCTATTAACCAATGTCACCCCAATAAATTTAATAAAACATAACAAAAATGTTCCATCCTCATTTTGGATGTTCTATATTTGTCTTCTTGTGGTATAATGTAACTGTCTATGCTATTCCTTCAATTTTATTTAAGCTGGAAGTCTCGAGGCTTCATTATATTCAGTTTAAGTAGTTCAAGGTGATGTTGGGTCCTTTATATGCCATTGCATTAGGAGGCATGTGATATCAGATTATTTCACTAGTGAAATTAAACCTGATGACTTGGTTAAAGCGATGACAGATATTTCCATTCTCCTTTAGCAATTGGCAAATAATCTTCCAGGTGATATTTTGCAAATGTCCTGTTCTCCAACAACTTTCTTTCCTAATTTCACCTAGTTGCTTTAGATTCCATTAATGATTCCTGGGCAAATACGTGTGTATGTGTGTGTGTGTGTGTGTGTGTGTGTGTGTGTGTGTACGCGCGCGCATTGCAAATCATTCCTCAGCCTCATTTGTGTTTGCGTAAAATGGTGATTTTCAAATCCTAACACTTCTTTTATATTTATTATTGTTTGTATATTTTTATACATAAAGAAAAAATTTTTCTTTCTCGCCTATTTTTAATTTTTTTGAGTTATAGTATCAATCTGTTATTTATTTATTCAGTTTGTTAAATCCATTCTGGTGATTATTTTACTAATGTTCAGAATTCCTGAAGTTGATGGGGGCGGAGCATCCTTCAAACTTCCTCCTGGGTCCTTTTCTGAGCATTTACTTTCTAGCACAAGATATCAAAGCTCACTTTGTAGTTTGTTGCCTCGGACCTGGAGTCAGCTATTTCTTCTCTAAGTCAGGATTCCTTCTAGTGGGAAATGGTTCTTAGAAGGCATTTGTTTTCATACCTCCTGGCCATTTGTATGTCTTTATGGGAGTGGGATGTCTATTAAGAACCTCTGCTATTTTTTTCTTACTACTGAGTTCTTGGAGTTCCTCGTATATTTTGGAAATTAACTCCTCTTGTGATTATAATCTAGAGACATGGCCTTTTTAGATGAAAAAAATTCAGAAGGCACATACAAGAAAATGTGGAGTGGAGTGTTCTGCACAATTAAGCATGCATATGAGACAGGGAGAAGAGACAGAGGGGGTTTAGAGGGTAAAGGTCACGGAGGCCAGAATTAGAGAGATGGGATGGAGACAAGGCCAACCTCATGTATTTTCCCAAAGTTCTCTTCTTGACCCGTGTGCTGGTAACCCTCCTCTGCTCCAAGTTGACCAAGGTTTACCTAGTTCAGCCCTTTTCCTCAGATCAAGCTGAAGTAATTAGCCTCTAAGGTTCAGGGTCTCCCTCCAGGAAGAATGATGAAATGGACTTTGAGAGAGAGAGAGAGAGAGAGAGAGAGAGAGAGAGGAGAGAAGAGAGAGAACCGTATCTACATATAATCTTCACTTCTTCTTGATGAGTGTTTGTGAGGATCCCCTGTTCACAGCACCTTGACGATTCTCCTTAGCGAACACTGGCAATTTGCTTGCTCTACAGATAAAGCAATAGCAGGATTACTCTCATGCTATTGGACCTCAGAAACTCACATTTATCAGAGCAATTGACAATAAGTGGCCCTCATCAAAAGAACTTTGTTTATAGTTCACTAGCATTTTTAAAGCCCACAGATCGTGCCTCTCACATCAAGAATGTAAACCCTGTCCATACTTTCATGAAGGCTTTCCATGATTGTAGTGTGGGCAAATTCTCGCACTTTCTGTTTTTTTTTCCCCTATGGCAGACATCGACCTACTTTGAGCCCAGTTTGAGTTCCTAGATGACAAATATCTTATAGGCAGGAATATTTTATTTTTGTGTCTCCATAGATGTCATTTCTTCTTTGTGGATAATAAAATAAATTCATGTCCCTTAATCTTTCCCCTCCCCCCCCATTTACAAAGAATTGTTTTCCTAGTGTCTATGCTTATGAGATCCTATCATAAGGCAGGGGTTTATGGTGAGCAGAACGGACTGCCCCCTTCCGTGGAGGCTCAGGCCCACAGGAGCTGGTCTCTCACCTGCTTTAGTGATTATCAGCCTGTGTGGTGCAGGGAGTGGTGCCACATGCACCTGCTTAGCAAGAGCTCTGTGGGCTTCCTGCCTCTGCTTTTCGCTGCATGCGGTGAGGCCAGCAGGGGGAGCACCTAGGAAAATCAGGACTTCATGTTCTCAGCTCTCACACAGACGATAATGAATAATTACAAAGCAAGCAAAAACAGTCTTGGAAAGCTTCAGGAAAAATACTCAATAGTGAGTCTGAAAGTGTTCATTTTTCTGACTCAGTTGCTTCATGCAAATATAGCTATTCGTGCTACATGTTTTCAAAGTGTTCTATACATTTCACCTCTTGACACAAGCTACAAACAAAAGTGTAACCCACACTACAAACATTAAGTGTTTACCATGTACTTACCTAAGCACCTTACCTGAGGTAGCTCATTTAAATATCATCATAACACAAAAACCTAGCTGCTATTTTGATGAGGGAACTGAGGTTTAGAGGGGTTGAAGCTCCCCTAGATAATAAGTGGTAGGCCAGGGTTCATTCCCAGGCGTGTGACTCCAGGGCCCTTGTTCTTAATCACTGCACCCCGCTGTCTCCTGAAACACAGAGTCAGAATCTTTTCTGTGCCAGTCACTCTGCTGGGAACTGGATGGGAATGATGAACAAAAACACATGTTTGTAGCCCTCGCAGGGCTTTCAGTCTTGGGTGATAGACGGCTGGGAATAAACACACATACACACACACTTTTAAATAGTGAAAAGTGCTATGAAGAAAAAGAACATGCCTCTGAAAACTTGAATAATGAGAGGAATGGGAGAGAGAATGGAAGCTATGGGTTGGGCAGTGGGGGAGGATTCTCTCAGGAGGTGATCTGAAGCTGAGGTTGAAAAATGAGAAGAAGGCATTCACAAGAAGACAGGGACAATGAGCTTTTTGGGGGAGAGAAACCATATATATGAAGCCTTAAAAAAAAGAATTAGCTGTTTTCATGTGGAGTGAAATCAAAACCATTTGCCTTGGTGAAGGTCCAAGGCATTCAGCCAATATCAATGTCCTTTTCTAATCCTTTTTAATATAGAATGTATATTAGAAATCATACTTGCCATTGGCCTAGATTCATGACTACTCTGTAAGGGGGAGTTGTCAAACCACATTTGGGCCACCATATGGGACAAGATTGGCTGCAACAGATTCCACCAGGATGGTCTAACTCAAAGCATCTGTCTGAATCTTGCAGGGGAGTAAAGCTGACCTGATCAGTGACTTGGGCAAGGAAAGGCTTGACATAAGTATTATCAGGAAATGCGCAAAGTTAAGGAGGACAGAACTCTGGCTCTGTGACCCAACACCTTTTTTGGGGGGCCTAGAGTGCATGCCAGGAGGGATGGCTTCTTAAAGCTCCTACACTGGACTGGACACGGGCACAGAGACTCCATGGTTCACCAGTGTGTGTCCAGAGCCAAGGACAGTGTCTGAAATACAGCAAATGTTCCAACAATTGATTGTTGCACAAGCTGATGGATAGACTTTAGAGTAGTGGAGAGAAGGGGAGGAGTAGTTCCGCCATGTACTTTGAGAACAGAGGGGATGTCATAGCTTTTATTGAGCACCTTGTTTACATGACTGGCAGATTTATTATTTTGTTTTATTAGTTTGTTTATTGGTAGCCTGTATATGGGTTTATTAGAAAAGGAGGGAAGATGTTTAGGTGAAGAAAGAGTGGTTCCTTCAAAATGTATGTTCTGAGAGAGACCTCACTGCTCTCAGTTTTCTGGTCATTGAGCTGAGCAAAAGCCAGCTCAGGAGATGTTCTCAGCATTGGCCTTTATCCCCTCACCAGGCATGTGGAAGGATCGGCTGCCAGTGGTCCCAGCTGCCCCTTTCTCTGAGCATGGTCTTTGCTTGAATGGGGGCCACCTCTGCAGGAAGGTTATGCTCTCACCACACGCCCTGGATGGCTCACAGCTAGTGACTAATGGACACTCCCTTAAAGTGGGACCATCTCTGTGATGTCATTTGCATTTCTGTGTGTTCCTTGGACCAGGCTGACCAGTCTCTATCCTTCTATTGGAGTCCTCATCCTTCCTCAGCTTTTCTCCTCTGCCCACCTGCTTCCCTGCCCCATGTTCTCCTGAGGGCGTGCCTCAGCCTCAACCAAGCTCTTGCACCAGAATCCCCTCAGGCCCTGCTTCTAGGGCACCTGACCTATGGCAGCCAGGGTTCATCATTCTTCTTCTTTTTAAAAAAATTGATTTCAGAGAGGAAGGGAGAGGGAGAGAGAGATAGAAACATCAATGATGAGAGAGAATCATTGATCGCCTGCTTCCTGCACACCCCCTACTGAGGATTGAACCCACAACTCAGGAATGTGCCCTTGACTGAAATAAAACCAGGAATCGTTGGTCCGCAGGCCGAAGCTCTATCCACTGAGCCAAACCAGCTAGGTCTCATCATTCTTCTTGACAAGGCTTTGCGCTCTGCCTGGTCCGCCCTGCCTCCCCTCTCTCACCTATGCAAGAGGCCCATCTCCAGACTCTATGTGTCTGGGGACCTCATGTTTGCCTCCTCATCCTTGTGCCAAAAACAATTGTCAAGTGAAACATTCCCTCTAGGAACTGCCTTGCTAATGGGACCAAATATTGGCAATGTGTCGATCAAGTCTCCTTTTCTAATGCACAGTGTTTACTGGTCACTGGGAAATATTGCTTCCAGCTGCCCTCTACACTTTCCTATTTTTTTAAAATTGGCATTTCCTTTCTTTAATATGTTAATATCTTCAAGCAGGGTAGATCTTGTTGGCTTATGCCTTATTTTGTGTACGAAGGGTGACGTTGCATATTTCTGACCTCATCAATTTTCTGTTGATCTTATAGTTAGCTCCTGAAGGATAATCGTGCCCCAATCATTGTCATGTGCTGGGGGAAAAGCTCACTTTTACATCTACTAAATACATAGGTTTGAATTTCATTGGTTTCCCATTTCATTTCTGGGAGCAAAACTCTGTAAACACTTTCATTTAATAAGAAATCAAGGAAGTAGAATTTTGTTACAATAACTTCTCTATAAAAGGTATGTGTTATTTTAAAGATCACAAGAATCTGCAAATTGATTTTCTTGGTAGAAAGTGCAGTAGTATGTCTACGCACAGAAAGTGTGTCTACTTGCATGGGAAGGATATTCCAATCTCTGGCTCTTAGTGAAGTGGTAAACTAGAAACTTTTGTCTGGCTTCATTCCTACCTACCTCCCAGGAATGATTTGCAAACTAATGAGATAATGTCTGAGAAGCACTCTGAGCTCTTAAGAGAAAGGAACAAGATAAATGCAAGGTATCATCATTATGGCCACTGTGTTCAGCTTCACTTTCACATTCTGGGAAAATGATTAGGCTGCGTTTTCCTTTCCAGTAGTCCTTTCCCAAAGTGGCCAGGTCCTTGACTCCTATACATATTGTGAGTTTACCGTTCTCTCTGGCCACACTGCACTTTCATTATTTTAACAGAAACAAAATACACACTCTTAAGTAACTTGTCTTAGGTTGTACAGCTTCTGAGGGCACAAGCTGGGATTTGAATATAGATCTGTTTAACTTCAAATCCCCTCCACCCATCCTCCACACTCTTATGTTTCTACTGTAGGGGATTAGACATAATTTCCCTAACCGCCCTGATTTCATGGCGAGGGGAAAACAGCAAGAAAGTTAAGGAGATTAAATAACATTGTGTAGCAATTCCATCTTTGGCAGGTACATTAAAAGGAGTCCTGGAATCTACATGGGATTCCATAAGAAACAACTGCTCCGTTTAACCATAATTTTTAAATAACAATTGTTATCACATTTTAGAGTTAATAATTTCTTTCATGGGTGAAACATTGTACTTCATTTAAAATCTTTCAGATCTTGGTTTTTAGTAAGGTGGAGTATTTTCCTGTGTCTTTGTTTCTTCTCTCCTAGGTAGATTTCATGATTTAAACAATATGGACAGGAACTGCAACCCACTGTCATATTTGTTGTGAATATTCTCCTCAGTCTGTTGTTTTCTTTTAGTTTATATTTTCGTGATGCGACTTCCTTATAAGCTTGTTTTGTTATTGACTTTTAAAAATCTAATATTTTAAAACTTTATGAGTAGTTTTGTGTGGGTCTAGTTTCTTAAAGGTGGATGTGGTGAGAAATAACGGGGAGAATGAGGTGTGTTTGGGGTGAAGGTGCCAGGAGATAATTTATTGGACCCCAGCATGCTATCAGGGAAACCTTGAAATACAGTTTTTATCTTGGCAGGCTATTTAGAGCAGAACCCAGAACACCATAGTTGGATCCTAACAGGTGAACTATGCTAGTTTGTTGGGATTTTTCTTGGAATGGAGCTAGATGTCCAGGTGAACCAACACCAAGAACCACACAGATGGAGCAGAGTTGCTGAGTGAGGGGCCCAGGAATGACACTTACTCATCTGGGGTGGCTTCATGGGTGTGCCCCAGAAAGCCCACCCACCACCTGTGGCCCCAGAAATACCCTGCACTTGGTTTAATGCTCTGCTATTTCTGTCTCATAATTTTAAGTAATTTTATATTTGAACATGTGGTTTGCAAGTGAAGTCCACAAGACGGTGGAGCATGACATGAGCAAAGGACAGACATGCAATATACGTGTCTGCTGTTCCTTGCCGCCCCATGCCCAGGAACACAGAATCCCAGGAACCCCAATATATGAAGGAGTGCAAGGCAAGTGTTCCCGGTGAATGAGGAAATGGGGGAGCACTGACAACCCCCAGAAGCCACACTTTCTGTTTGAACAGGAATCTGCCTTGAAGTAAGAAAGAAGGCAATGGCATTGTAAAAACCATTCATGACCAAGGAAACCTATCTATCATATTCTTTCTTATTCATGTTAGAGTAAGTCCTTACTTAACGTCGTTGATAGGCTCTGGGTCTTTCAGCAAAATGACATATAATGAAACCACTGCTGCCATAGGCTAATTGATACAAACAAGAGTTACATTCTTACAGCCTCTCATCAATGTTATAAAAAATGACAAAACGACATTGGATGAAATGCCATTACTCAATGACCTGCTGCACTTTCCTATTAGTCACTACTTATGGGAAAATGATAGTATAGAGGGAAAGAGAAAAAATGGACAACCCATAGTTTCTTTTCCTTTGAGTCCTTTCTTACTCTCAGTAAGCTGCAAGTGGAGAGTGTTGGTAGAAAGTGGAGAGTGAGTTAAAAACAGTTGAATTGGTTTTGTGAAGCATGTCAACAGTTTTGCTTTGAACAAAATATGAATGCACGTGTGAGCTACAAATTATGATTCCAACGATCTAGCAATTCTTCATATGAATTCATTGCTCTTATATTTGCATTTAGAGCTGGCATTGCAGAATATAAAGATTTGGGTTAAATTCATGCTAATGATTTAAATAATTTCCATTTTTCTCCACATAGAACAGCATAAAATGACAATAAAAAATGCTATGGCAATTTGAGAAGACTATGGAAAAAAGGGAAAATTTTTTATATTTTAATACCCTTAGCAGAACTTTTTCCTGCCTTTTGAACAAGGAGTCCCCATTTTCATTTTCCACTGGTGCTCACAAATTGTGTAGCTAGCCCTGGATTCATCCAAGTTGGGAGAACAATTTTCTTAGGGCATCTCGAAAAGTTGTTACTGGTTTGAGATGTATACTATCAGAAACTTGTATTTTGGAAAAATACAAGTTTATGGGTTGTTCATCTTTAGATGGCTGCATCATGAAGGTAGTGGCTATGTTGGTCTGCTCACTGCTGCATCATTTCTGAACCCATCAGCAGATCATTGACTGCAATCATTTATTGATTGTGCTTGCTTTTGACTCTACATTTTTTTCAATATACTTTTAGCCAAAAGGTGGCACTGCAGGAGAATAAGTGGATGAAACTAAATTGTTGATTCAAGTCATTGAATGGGGTCTGTGAGTCCTAGTTATAGGTTAATGTTAACAACTAGAAATAACCAACTCCAAAACTTGTAAACACTCACATGTGTACATACTTTTGAAATCTCTGAAGGAGATTAATGAATGAAAATCACTTAGGCTTATAAGCAAATTAACATTTCTATGACCATTGAAGAGATCCTAATGGAGTTCCAACAAATGCAACTGGCATCCAAATCAGTCTGAAGTGTGTATTTATTGAAATGAATATCTATTAGGATACTTACAAGGAGGATTTTCTTATTTCAGCGGTTATAGGTAAAAAAAAGCTTGTATACCATTTTTGCTTACTAACTTCCTTTGAATTTCATGTCACTGCTAAATTGTTCCTGAAATTCCAGTTCCCTTCTTAAAACTCCTCCTACATTTCGAAAAACCTTTCTGGATGAAATGATATTAAAACCACCAGCTTCTGCAAAGACCTCAGGACCAAATACACAGAAAGCAGCTAGACAACCCCCAAGATAAAAATCTGCTCATGATGTTTGCTGTGAATAATGAATGGTGGTTTCCATATTTTAGTGTCAGCCATATGGGTGCCTGTGTGCCCAAGGCAAGTCACCAACTTCAGCAGAGCACCCTCCCCACAAATTCACAATCTCTTGTCTTATGTATCAACTTTACAAAAAAACCCCACAAAATTATTTATGCTTTTTTCTTTTCACATGTGATCTTTGTTACCCAATTAAGGGTGTGTGTGTGTGTGTGTGTGTGTGTGTGTGTGTGTGTGTGAGTGATGGAAGCAAATAAAATACAGTGTGTGTGTGTGTGTGTGTGTGTGTGTG
Source organism: Myotis brandtii (assembly GCF_000412655.1). NCBI lineage: Eukaryota > Metazoa > Chordata > Mammalia > Chiroptera > Vespertilionidae > Myotis > Myotis brandtii. The sequence continues at coordinate 2,840,113 of NW_005359064.1, read as the reverse complement.
AGTGAGATGGAAGCAAATAAATAAATAAAATACAATTCATTTGGAAACAATATTTTGCACTATAACCTAATTTTTTGATTGGTTTATTTTATAGAATAATTTTTTCCATGCCCTGAAAGCCTACAATCAAATTGGAAAAATAAGGCATGTACACACCAGTTAGCTGATTTTTCAAGGTTCTTGAGCAACAGATACAAATGAGCAATCTGCTTCAGACCCTGGATCCATATTACAGCTCACTAATTGTAGTTCAAGATGCGGTATGAACTTGATGTTACCCAGCAGGAAGTTATGTGTAAGAGCCAGTGAAGGGAGAAGTACACGAAGGGTTTGGTGCATTTTCTCTGTGGATGACGGTGGGCAAGGTTGTATGGTGGATAAACTCTTTAGCAGAAGTGTAATAAGATGATGTCTCCTACAAATTATTAGAAGTTGTATAGTTTTTGGAATTTAGAGACCTTGAAAGTATGTCTGCTGTAAACATTACATTAACAGCTTTTTTTAAAAAAAAGTGCAACCACAGAATATATTAGCAAAGGAAGAAAGGCTTTCATTCCGCTTCCAAGTTTTTTCAAGTATAAGAACCAAAAACGATGTGGCTCCTAACTCAAATAACCTCTAAACAAATATTGTTACTTACAAATGAAAACATAGAAATGTATATATCTAAACATGTTAGTTTCTACAGGCTAGATGGTGCCCAGGGATTTTGGCAGATTTCAGTGGGAGAAGAAAATGCCAGGTTGACAAACTTTTTATTCCTTTGGGATATCCTGTTTTGTAAAGTTACCATTTTCAGTGGTTCTCAACCTTCTGGCCCTTTAAATACAGTTCCTCATGTTGTGACCCAACCATAAAATTATTTTTGTTGCTACTTCATAACTGTAATGTTGCTACTGTTATGAATCATAATGTAAATATCTGACATGCAGGATGGTCTTAGGCGACCCCTGTGAAAGGGTCGTTCGACAGCCAAAGGGGTCGCGACCCACAGGTTGAGAACCACTGATTTAGATACTCCTGAATTCTCCCAAAAGAAGCTGACAAAGTGTTTGAGAGAATCATAATTGACATGAGACTGGAAAAGTTTATTAACTTTGTGTTTGCATATTAAGCATACTAGAGAAGATTATCACTTGGAACAAAGCCGGTGTTTCTGAATGATTTTGTCAAACAGCGTAGCATTAAACCAAGGTCAGAAACGATAAAGCTAAACAGGTGAGAAGAAATCCATCAAGGCACAAAGTGACATTTTTTAATGGCTAAAACTCAGACACTTAGGAAAATATTTATCACTCAACTGTGCCACAGTTTTTAAACATATTACAAAGAGCCAGTGTGTCTTTCTGAATATAAGGGCAGGCTGCTGTGTTTCAGCATAACCATTTCAGAAATGTAGGACCAGTCCTTGCTTTCCAATGGTAACAACAACAAAAACAACAATAGCAGCGAATGTTTATTGGATTATTACTATGCACCAGGCACTTCTCTAAGCACTCTATACATTAATAGCACTCCATGTTAGATAGGTTTGATTACTTTTCTCAAGTTACAGATGAGGAATCCAAGGCACTAACATGTCAATAGTGATCAAGAGAAGCCATTCATTGTCCTTGTAGAATAGATGCAGACACAGAGTGACTGCACTTAATTCATTATCAGTGCTAAACTTGAGGTCATAGGTTGTAAATGTGTCCCTCCACATCCCGCGTGGTTCAGGGTTCAGGATCTGGAAGAGGAGCCAAACACAAATGAAAGAGAAAAGACAAGAGATAATTTGGAAATATTGGGGGGCCAGGCGGGTAAGTCCAACTCAAGAGGAAGGACTTCCACTGGTGCTCAGGCCGAACCAAGCTTTTATTGATCTGGGATACACCCATATCAAAATAATATGTTTATGTAGTTGATTTTCTTCCTGGAGAATTTTCTACCTCATACCAGATTTTGGCAATATCACGCTCAGATTGAGGATGAAGGTCACTAGGCAGCAGGACTCCTGAACAATGGGACCAATATCCTTCCTAGTGGGCTGGACAGTCCTCAGAAACAAATCTGTCTAGCCCTAGCCAGGTAGCCAGCTGGTTAGAGCGTCATCTCAATATACCAATGTCATGGATTTGATCCTCGGTCGGTGGACATACCAGAGTCAACCAATGAATGTACAAATAAGTGGAACAACAAATCTCTCTCTCTCTCCTTTCCTCTCTCAAATCAATAAATAAAATTTAAAAAACCCCACACATGACATACTGTTGTACCCCGCGAATCACAGAAGGACGCCTCAAGAAGTCGAATTAAAGAGTCACATTTATTGCAATCTGGGACTATGAGGGGCCATTTCCCAAATCTCATAGTGATAAGATGGTAAAACCAGACGACTTATATAGGCAAAGATCACAAAGGTATTGATTACATCTCAAGGTTTGGAATGAGGTGAGGAACCTGATTTGCAAAAAGCAGTTTACAGAAGCAGAAGCAGCATGTTAATTATAGTTTTGGGTCTCGGGGTCACTGAATTGACAGAAACACATTATCTAGAGCCCTCGGGTCTGGAATGAGGAACCTGGGTTAAACTTAAGCATGTTATCTAAATTACAGTTTTTGTTTTGGGTCTCCAGAACACTGAGTCAACAGGGACACGTTAACTGGAGCCCTCTGACCTTGGGATAACTGTGCTGTCCTTCCCAGGTAAAGGAAAATGTGCTTTCTAAGACCAGTATGACCACAACCAATGGGATATTCACAGTACAATCAATAGGGTATTCAATCGAATGGGGTGATTTATATAATTCAGAAAATCAAAATAACCTGTCTATTGTTAAACAAAGCAAATAGGTACATAAGCCAAACAGCAGGGTTAAAGGTAAACTATAGTTTCTACCTGAGATGATTGCTACCATACTTCAATACAATTTAAAATAAACAAATCTGTCTAGACAGCAAATGCTGCTCCTCAGATTAGGGAAATTTTAGGGTAAAACAGCCCTTGTAAAGACAATGTAATGCCACTGGCTACTGATATGCGTACTTGTGGCAAACCCAGTGTGAAAATACAGTTCCATAAAGATGGATCTGTTTTGGTGATGCTAGTTTTGAAAAAAAAATTGCATGTTGCCAGAATTATGATATGTGAATGAGGACAGTACTCTATTCCAACAAAAAGCTCCTCAGGTGACTGTGACATGCAGCCTGGGTGGAGAACCCTAGATAAGTATAGTCTAGACAACTGAAACTCCTCTAAAAAATTAAACAGCTAAATTGACATTTAACGTGGCAGAGCAAGCAAAAAGTGCATGCGATAAGATAACCTATCTGCTGTGTCTCCTGCTTAAGCATCCAAGAAATCTAGGCAGTTGTTAAAATGGGAAACCTCCTGAGAACATGACAACATATTCAGAAAAAAACAACAACTAAGGACTCATGTATTGATGCAATGTTATTTTAAAATCAGGAGGGCTTGGGAAGCCCTTAATTAGGTTCCCAAAACAAGTTGTACCAGAGACAGACCACCGCCTATGAACACCAAAATGCTAGACTCCTGAGAGAATGGGTGTAGATTTTTGGCAGGCTTCTACAAAACACAAAACATTTCCTGATAGTAGTCAATAATTTGCTAACAATTAATTTCCTATCATCTCTAGCTGTCCTGTTGGGTTTATGATTATGTTTGGGATTTAGATATCTAAGCTTCTTGAGGACTCCAAAACACATAGATGATCTAAGTTTTGAGTTGTCTCTATAAGATTTCACTGCCTCCAGTCTGCATAAAAAACAAGTAATGGTTCACAGTTTATTTGTCATTCTCAGAGAATTTCTGGAGGCATGAGCTCAAAACACAAGCTTACTGTATCTCAAAAAAAGGGAGGGGAACATATAGAACTGTGAACCCTCAGGAAAAAAGACACCTATTAAGAAACACAACAGAAGAAATAAACAAACAAACAGGCCTAGTGGCAATTTTTGTACAGGGGCCTCTCATGCATCCTGCAGTTCACAGAGAAGCCTGTGCTGAACTGTCTGCTGCCAACTTGCACTGTGTTTCTGCCATCTGATCCAGTCCATATAAAGTTCCTGGAATCCTATTTCAACCAATAGGACTGAGGCTTTCCCATCCAATCAGAGCTGTGCACCTCCTACCAATGATAGCAGTTCTATTTTGACTAATCAGAACAGTATGTTTTGGACCAATCAGACTGTGAGGATTTGGACTCTACATTTGCATGATATCAATCAGGGACCAGGGGCAGGGACTTCTGTCCTTGTAAGCCAGCTTCCCCCACCCATCCACCCCACCCCACCCACCCACCATACTCTCCCTTTCCACTGAAGACTGCCTCTCCCTGGCTGAGCTGAAATACCAAAGAGGATGTCTCACCAGAGCAGAGCTGTCTAGCCCGGAGGGGCCTGGCCCCAGGGCTACCTCATATTCATGCTGTAGCACAATTGAGCTGTTTTGCACTAGTGTCCTTCTTTAGGGCACCCTAAATTGGGGATTCCTGTTGGCTTTGAATCCGCAGGCCATGGGTTGACAGAATCAAGACTTTTCATCATCAAACTTTCCATAGTTTCAGACCAGAATGCTGAATGCAGAAGGGAAGTCAAATTCTTCCTTTTCTGTTCTCTTGATGCAAATACCAATTCTGAATGGTCCTCTCTACAGATTGGAAGATCTTCAGGTTCTGGTCCTGAGGATCCCACAGGTGCTTCAGCACATCTCCCCCACTCTTGGGTAATCATGAAATCAGGGACCCAAGCGCAATGACCTCTCCCAACTAGAACCAGATTTCTCTAGATCTTACCTAGAGAACAAGGGGAAAAAAAGAAAGGAGATTATTAGGAGAAATGGGGAACTACATGCTCTTTTCCCAAAGCTATGGCAAACAACAAAACAACCTGAGGCAAAAACAAGATTACCCCAAATGTGCAAAGTGGATGCGCATCTGAACCATGATGCCCATTTTTGGAGACCTGGGGTTTCCCAGAGCCTATTCAGAGTTGAACCTTCTCACAAGGTTAAAGATGGAAGGGGTCACTGGTCTGGTTGTATTCTTCTTCATCAGTACAAGTGGGTAAGTGTGGTCCTAGCATGGGTGACAGTCCTACAAAGTTGTGCAAACCCTGACTGCTCTCCTGCTGCGCCTGTGCACAAGCATTAGAAGGTTCCTTGGGGTTGGGTAAGCTCAGGGGCGCGACCAGATGCCAGGATGTGTGCCTTATGTGTCTGCAGAATGACAGGACCCAGCAGAGCTTCGGGTCTGCAGGAGTGAGCAGTGGTGGAGGGCGTGGAGCACCGGCGAGTGAACCATAAAGTCCACCAGACTGGAGAGGCCTGGCCTCTCCCTATGTGTCCCCGCCGGGGTTGGAGACTCGCCCACCGCGCCCAGGCACTGCGCCCGCCTCGCGTGCCGCGCAGGGGCGGGATCCCCACGCGCCGGCTCCGTCCCATTGGCCCCGGGGCACGCCTGTCCCCGGGAGAGGCCTCGAAAGTTTCATTGAAGGTGGAGAAGTGCGCGCCCGAGGGGTAGCCAGGGCTGCGCCACCAGGGCGAGGCTGCACCGCGGCGGGCGGGGGGCGCGCTGGCATCTGGGCGGCGTTGGGTTTTTATTTTATTTTTTAAAATTGAGGCCGTGGAGGAGGGAGTTGGAGCCAGATCCACTCCTTGTGAGTTCGTCTTGATTTCTGCCCACGCTCGCACAATTCTTTTCTGGTGACAGAGGGATGGTTCTGTGCGCCTGGAGGCTCCCGCCCGGGTCTCTCCAGCCCGAAACT
>NW_005359064.1:2714507-2833757 GCF_000412655.1 Myotis brandtii | reverse complement strand
GCGGTGGCAGACACGCACCGTCAGCGGGCCCCTCTCCCTTCCCGCGCCCGGGCGCACTGTCGGGCTCTCCTAAAGGTCCAGCTGCAGAGTCCGGGGACCGATAGGCGTGTGCTGGAGACTGTTGGATTTAGGCACCTGTGGAATTTCTTTCGTGGAGTGCTCACTGGTACACAAGGATGCTGACCTGGCTGGAAAGCGGTGGGGGTGGCAGACCCCTTCCCAGCCAGCGCGGGACCTTACTGGAGTGCCCTGCTCCCGGTTCCCAGATGCGCAGATACTCCCGGTGCAGCCGGAAGGCACTGAGGCCATCTCTCCCCATATCCCAGACAGAACTGTGACGGGAGAGGTTCAGGAAAACAGTGCCCCGAAGTTGCTTACTTTCTTTTACTTCCACAAAAGCCCCTACAACAGAAGTGTTGGAGGCTGACACCACAGACGACCGAGACCCTGTCCCTCCCAGCAGGCGCCGGCCCTTTCAGGTTTTTAAAGGGATCGAAAGCCGGATTGCCTCTCCCTGGGACTGGCGAGGGTGAAGGGAGCTCAGTCAAGGATTTCACTCTTTCTATAGGGCTGGGAGCGTGTTGCAAGCAACTGGGCATCAGGTCTAGAGACACTGGCGGCGTGCTGGGAGCGAGAGAGATTCTGCGTTTCTCCTCTCATAGACGGTGGTGCCTGTTAGTTTGGAGCCCGGAAGAATGACTGACAGCTCCTTACTTTCCCTTTCCCCTGTAGACTTAGGAAACAGAACCATTTACAAAGAGACACGGTCTTCGCAGAAAAGGCCACCTTTTTACATTTGCCAGAGGTTGAGGACTCACCATCACACCTGTGTTGTTTCATTTGCTCAAGTAATCAATCTAAAGAGGGGTTCTATGGTGTGTTGTGAGGGTCAGTCCCAGCTACCGGGAGGATTTTGTCATCGGCTTTAACTCTGAGCGAGCGAAGCCTTTGGGGGACGCCAGGGCAGGACACCCACGGAAAGTCCTGGAAGGCGCTCAGATTGGAAGCCATCTGCGGCGTGGCTGGTGCTCGTGCAGCAGGAGGGGCCAGCGCGCACAGGCAGGCTTTGGCCTCTCGTGTGCCCTTTGCGCGTCCAGGGAGGACCATTTTGCCGGGATCTTTGCCCTTAATAATCATGCGTGTAGACGAGGAGGGCAGCTTCCAGGAAGCTGAAGTGGACCCTAGGCCAGCTGGTTTAAATTTGAAGACGAAGGGCTTTGGAAAGCCATTGGGGAAAACAGAGCCGGGCTACTCCTGGTTCATTACACACAGGTCGTGCACGCCATGGTCTGGGGCCGTCTGTATATCTGAAGCGCCTGGCACATTTACTGTATGCCGAATGGAAGCTAGTGCCCCAGTTAACAAGGGCTTCTCCTCCCACAGCCCCTTGCTCCTCCTCCCTCCTTCTCTCCCTCCCCCTTCCCCTCCCCCTCCCCTCATGGCCGGGTGGCAGCACTTGGTGACTGCCAGAAGAAGTAGGCTGGTGGTTGTCTGCAGCCACCTCGTTCCGCTCTGTGACTTGCACATCTAGTTGAGTGAAAGAACAAAAGGATTTGCCCACTGATGGCCGGAGACCTTGCCCTGAGCTTCCGCTCTTGCAGTTCGCCTGCTCTGGATGCTCCGCAGCCGCAGCCGCGGTTTGGGGCCTTGTCATTCTAATGTTGGTGGTCTACACCACAAAGCCCTTCTGTAGGACTGTGGAGCTCTGCCCTCCAGAGGGACCTGGGAGTGCCGCACTCCCGGATGAGGCGCCCCGAGGCCCAAGGCTTGCGCAGGCGGCTCCTGAGCGGCCCAGAGGGAAGCTCCTAGGGGCGCTGGGCGGATCAGGCACCACTGTCCCGCAAATGGGGTTCCCACTGGGTCCGGCCCCTTTCCTCCGCCCCTCCTGGCTTCTTCCTGGGACCCCGTGGCCCCTGCGCAATATTCACACCTTTAGGCTGGGGCCCAAGAGTAGGCTTGCTCCGAGCCCGCACGTGCGCTCCGTGGTCCGGACCTTCAGGGGATCTGCTTCCAGGGACTCAAAGATGACAGACCGCGCCCTCCTGCCATCCTGCTGGGGCTTCAGGGACAGCTGGGAATGGGCCCGGCCAGGACGATCCTTGGCCGCCTTCTCTTTCCAGCTCATTTATGTGGATTCTCTGGCGTTTTCTGGGCTAAGCTGAGAGGCTAACCTGCCTGTGCTTGTGCCTGTGTATGTGTGTATGCGCGCGCACGCGCGTTGCCTTAGATGGTATTATCTGCAGTCTCCAAGGGTCCCAGCGGTTCTCAACCCGTGGGTCGCGACGCCTTTGGGGGTCGAGCGACCCTTTCACAGGGGTCGCCTAAGACCATCGGAAAACACATATATAATTACATGTTGTTTTTGTGATTAATCACTATGCTTTCATTATGTTCAATTTGTAACAATGAAAATACATCCTGCATATCAGATAGGATTCATAACAGTAGCAAAATTACAGTTACGAAGTAGCCACGAAAATAATTTTATGCTTGGGGGTCACCACAACATGAGGAACTGTATGAAAGGGTCGCGGCGGCATTAGGAAGGTTGAGAACCACTGGTTCTAGACAAAGCCTGTTGCTCTCCCGGGATTCCCTGCCCAGCCTTGCCTAGTGTAAAGGTGAAAGGCGCCTGGAACTTTGCTCCCTGAGTGTAAGGGAGGAGAGCTCCTGGGAAGAACAGAGGACTTATCCCATCGCCCATCCCCTCACTTGCTGGTTGCTGCTTGGCAAAGACAACCCACTTGCAATACAATGATCAATGATGCCTTCTAATCCGTGTACTTGAAGGGACAAAAGGGGGCTGGGCAGCCATGGCCTGATTTGAGCATTCATTTCTAGAGGAAGTGGACGTTTTCAAGGTTATTGGAGGGTTTTCAGGTCTGCCTACTCCCCAGGTGCTCCTAAATCAAATATTCAGGTTTTCCTAATATCCTGGACATGGGGAGTGCAGTGATCTGTTTGCCATTAGAATCGATTTTTACATTTTAACCATCTATTTTTATATCTGGGCAAGGCAGCCTTCAAAGCCAACACTTTGAAGAAGCTTATGTATTTCGCTTTAAGCCCACTTGTCTAACATCATTGTTGAAAAAATTCCGCAGAGGTTCTCCAGCCTTTGCACCTAATGATGGATGTTAAAAATTAACTGCTATTGTGTTTAATCTGATGCTCAATATTTCCTTTCTTTTTGCCGGTAAAATAAATTTACAGAAATGTGATAAGTGGCGGAGGGCCTCTCTGAGGCAGGTGTTTTGTGGCTCTTGAGTGTTAAAAGCCTGAGAAAGCAATAATATAATGTAACATGTTATTTGCCACTCAAAATGAACACCCAGTGACAGACTTTCCCAGGCCAATAGAAACTAGAAATTTTAAAGATCTCCTAAAGTATCTCTGACTACTTGGGTAGCCATTCTGACTTTTTTCTTCAAATAATACATTTAAAAAAATATCCAGACAAAACTTTTCATACTCTCATGCAGTCTTGAATAATTGTTATGGTAGCTGGTCATTGTTGAGCACTTTAGAAATATGTTTACGTTTATTTTCTTTTAACGTGATCCCACTGTCCCACCTATTTTAAAGTGTATGATCTCAGCCTATTCCTGGGAATGGATTGGTGTATTGTTATTCACATGCTCCTGACCCAGTCGTTCCATCTTGCCTAGTGATGCTTGGAGTTCCCTTAATGTCTTGCCTAGAAGAGATGACAACCATTTGTAGGGATGCCTGCTTGGACAGAATAGATTGGTTCAGGAGGGGCCAAGCTTAAGCATCAATAGTTTATGCCTTCCCCCAAATGAAGGGACCAGAGGTAGGAGAAAATAAAGCACAACAGGGGACTGTGTAGCACACAGAAAGAATCAGCCAACTAACTAGTACTCTGAAAAAAGTCACACTTGGATAATAGTAGAAATCCAGGAAGAATCTCTAAAATTCCCTTTAGAGGTAGTTGGATTAGAATCTGAGCAAAAATATGGAATCATTTAAAAAATATGTATAGGTGTGGCTATGTAAACATCATTTTCTCTCTATTGTTTAATATATTGTCCTCTATGTAACATTTGTCATTTTGAAATCACATTTACAACCCCCCCCCCTCCCCACCCAAGAATTCACATGGAGCCTGCTCAGAGTTTAGTTTTCTTTCCCAACCTCTGGGGAGGCTCTCAGGGGTAGGAGCTTTCAGTGATTGAAGGCTGCACTCACAGCATTTAAAGTCACTTTCTTTTCTGTCACACCTCCTTGGCCTGATACAGGTAGATCATATTTATCACTTTCAGGAAACTAAAAATTGAAAAGAATTAGAAATCTGTAGTCTAAGTTTAAAATAAAATATTTTATAAATAGAGATGGGCTCAGTCACTTTGTCACTTGGGCAATGGATGTTGGAGCTGTGTGTCCACCCTGTCATGGGTATGTTGCTTTACAAAAAAAAAAGAGAGAGAGAGAGAGAGAGATCTTGCTCATAGTCAGAGGTAAGTAGGATGCTTTAAATTTTACATTTGGGGGAGGGCTCTTGCAGAATATATAGTTTTTGTTTACCTTGTTTTATCATATAAGATGGTAATGTTTTCTGATTAAAACTGCTATTTTGGAATTCTCATTTGTTTGCTGTATTGGTAGGTATAAATATGGATTACACTAGGGCAGCGGTTCTCAACCTGTGGGTCACGACCCCTTTGGCGGTCGAACGACCCTTTCACAGGGGTCGCCTAAGACCATCCTGCATGTCAGATATTTACATTACGATTCATAACAGTAGCAACATTACAGTTATGAAGTAGCAACGAAAATAATGTTATGGTTGGGTCACAACATGAGGAACTGTATTTAAAGGGCCAGAAGGTTGAGAACCGCTGCTGACTAGCGTATTATAGGTGGGCATATTTAAACTTGTTTTGTATACGAATTTTACCTTATGACTTGGCAATCTAAGAGACCTCTATTCACATCCAGGCTCTGCCCTTTACTGTGTGAGCATAGAGTTGTTTTGTTGTTTCTCTTTTCTTTCTGTAAAATGGAGATATTAACACCTTCTTTAGGTGGTTGTGAAATAGTGTGCATCACACACCTTATATAATGCCTGACACTCTGCAAGTGCTCAAAACGGCAGGTATTATTGTTGCATTTATGAAGATGAGTAGAAGAGCAGGGATACTTGAGGAATGTGTTAGTGGAAGTTAACGGACCAACAGGCAGTAACATGAATCATAAGGAGACTGATACTTAAGTACCTGGGACATATATGAAAGCAATTTAATACCTTTCTAGAGCCAAATGATGCTACTGAAAATTGGGGTGTGTGTGGCAGGAGGATTATTATTATTGTTTAGTAGTTTTACTCATTATTTTATGTATCTGCAGTTGCATTAGAGTTAAATAATATGTACTCCCTAGAACTATACTGCCAGTGTTCACTTCTGTCTTTATGACACTGTACCATAATTTTCATAGTTTTTACTTAATATTATTTTATTTATTTAATTATTTATATGGTGTCCCAAAAATGTATACACACACTTTGAATAATTATAATGGCGGTGTTTATTAAAAGGCATTTCATTTTCAAAATTGAGCTATCAGCTGTTAAAGTGTGTATACATTTTTTTGGGGACACCCTGTATTTTCACATGACATTTTCCTTTTAGATTCTATGCTACTAATGGTTAATTGTATATGAGTTACATAGTCATAAAAATATAGCGTTATATTTTTCCATAAATTTTCAGAACTTAGAATTGTGTAAGCGCACCTATATGTTTAAGAGCAATTGAGTAAGAACAATATGATGACACAGTCTGTATAATTTAAAACATTAAATTTTGTAGATTTAAACAGTTGCTTTGTGGACTAGGAACCAAGTAAACAAAATAAAGCATATCTCGCATTGAATTGAGGCTAAACATAAACTGTGCTGGGAAATATTTGGCTGAGAGAGAGAAGCCTATATGAGGCTTATCACAGTCACCCTCCACTTGGGCTTTCAGACCCATCAGGACATGGCAGGATCAAGAAGGATGAGGAGACTTGAAGTAGCATACTAAATAGCTATAGAAACAGGACATCATACGTACAGCTTTTTGACTAGTTCATGATTTTGAACTGTCCAATAATTAGCCAATGGGCATAGAATATGTAGCTAAATTATTTTTTAAAATTTAAGAGTGATAACATACAATTTTGAATTATTTAAAATTTTGGGTGTACTTTTAAAGTATATATAATAGCAATTTAAAAGATGTTTTTCCAGGCTCCTGCAGAATTTACAATTTTTGTTTGCCTTGTTTTATCATATAGGATGGTGATGTTTTCTGATGAATAACCTGATATTTTTGAATTCTTTTTCTGTTGTTGCTGTATTGGTAGGTACAAATATGCATTAAAGTAGATTATTATCGATAAGCATATTTAAACTTTTTTTGTATACAAATTGCAAGTTTTAAATATATTTTCCAAAAAAAAAAAAAAAAAAAAGAATGGATTTGCTGTATCTGTGTGGCTAGTTCTGGCTTTCTGTTGCAATTTCTCCAGACATCTTGGGGGTAAATATTTGCTAACTCTTTAACTGCTCTCTTAGGAAGTTTTTAAAAATTCTATTACACAAACTAAGATAATTCTCCCCTCGGCGTTTTTTCCAACTCTGAACTCTCCACTCCTCTCCCTCTCCTTTTTGGATTTGACTCTGTAAACACCAAGCATAGTATGGTCCACCTGCAGGCTTCTCTGGTGAGCACCTCGCAAGCTTCCCCTCTGCTCTTAACCTGCCCATTTACAACAGACACTGTTGGTGCACTGCACCTTGGGTGCAGGCGCTGTCCAAATGAAGTGCCTCATTCATAGACAATCCTCTAGGTTTGTCTTTGCTTTTTCATCTTGGTCCACAGCAGTGTTTCCTCGGGTTCACATCCTGTGTGTCCTGCAGTGTTGGAAAACCTCAAGCTTACTTCTTGGCTTCTTCACATCCTCCCTGTGTGCCGGGCCAGAAGTGCCTTCCACAGCTCAAAGGCCTCCAGAACCTATTCTGCAGTTAAGAGGACTTGGGCTTTTCTCGGTGTCAATTCCATTCCAGCCTTCGCTCAGTCAAGGCAGGAATTATTGCCACCCGCCCAGCAAGTTTGTATTCTTGTCCTGGTAGCAAGTAAATTCTTTTCTCCAGTTGATGGATGGCCCTTTCAGCCGGTTCTAAGCAAAGATAATCCTGTTTTTTCACAAGTTCTCTTTTCAATATAAATTTCTTAGGGTAATGTGGCTTAGATAAAATAAATTGTATATCTCTCACATGATAGTTAAGCTGTAGGTGAATCGAAGCTGGATGCTAACTGTGCTCTAGGAGGTTTCCCAGGAAGGCCATCACTGCTCAGCTATCTTGCAGCTGTTGCATGTGGTTCATCCCTGTGGTTCAAGGTTGCCTGTTCCCATGTCCGCATCAAGCTGAAGGATGGAGCAAGCAAACCCAGAAGGGACAGTCTTTCCTCAGCTTCTAAGGACACAACCTGGAAGTTGCATGAATCACTTCTGCTCATATCCCATTAGCCTGCATTTAATAATATTATTCACCCACCTAATTGCAAAGGAAGCTGAGAAAGGTCATCTATATTTTGGCTGGTAGTGTGCTCCGCAAAAAACAAGGCAAGTGATAAAGTGTTGTAGTGGTAAAGAAAGGAAGAATAGATATTAGCAATATGGGTTTGTGCCTCCTGTAGATGATGGTAACTTAATGTGCCTTGTGGACATTGCTGATTTTTCTACCCCACAACCCCCACTTTACTTCTACACCTATAACTAGACTCAGCTACCAACAGGTTCCTAAAAGTGATATACAGGGTGTGATTAATGAGGAGGTATACTGCACTCCAAAAGAACTGCATGAATTTCCTAATTTATACAATCAGACGTCTGGGAATATGAGTGGAAATGGGTGCTAAGGGTGTGGGATAATGGTGGGAGGAACATAAAATTGGATCAGAACAAATTTATTGATGTAGGACCACTAAACAGAGATTCTGGATTCACTGTTATAATTTGAGGAGTTAGAAAGGGCTCTAACAGCTTGGTTGTTTGGCTGAAACGATGCTAAATGAAGTTAAAATGCAAGACCTTCCTTGGTATACCCTTGAGGAAAGGGTCGAAAGGCTTAGGAAGAGTGGAATGGTAGAGTGGGTGTATCATGTAACATCCTGCTCACCCACCTTGGGAAGGTCCAGAGAACACTGCCTTCGCCACGACTGTGAGAGATAAATGTGAAAGGGGAGCCCGGCATCCTGGCTCTGTGCTTGCTCTTCTCTGTAGGTCAGAAATTACAGTGGAAACTGCTGCCACTAAACTGGAATCCCGTAAGTGCAATGAGGATATTTGGATCTCGGGTGTCAGGGGCCACCAGGTGGCCCGCCTAATGCCAAAGGCAAGGTGCTCACAGTTGCCATAATGGACAATGGAATCAAAGCAGTAATCAGTATAGTCTTACTTCAAAATACCTATGGCATTTAGCTTCTTGGTCATGTGTTCTTAGAAGTGAAATAGATAGACAATTCACTAAATTCTGACTTGATCTGTATAAGTAAAGAGTTATAGGTCAAGTGAACAAAAGTCTGATTTGACTCACCAACACAAAAGGTCATTGCCCTTCAAGCAGTCACAACACTTGAGCCAGTTTACAGACCCAGAAACTTTGAAAGAAGGACTTTTGAAGAACAGAGTTGTTGCTTAGAACTGTCTACAAGGGCCATCTCAACTAGAGAAAAGAATCTGCTTGCTACCAGCACAGAATACAGATATCATGGGCTGATTGCCAAGCATAGTACTGAAGGTGGGAATGGCGACAATGGTTTGCCTGATTTGACTGAGCTAAGGCTGGAATGAAATTGACACAGAGAAAGGACCCAAGTACTCTTAACTACAGAAGAGCAGAAAAGGTCCCCTCAGGAAGGACCCCACTAAGCTGCCAATTACACTTTTATTCCACTTTCCCCATCCCATTTCTTTGAGTAACAAATCTCTTTCTTTAAAATGTAAATATTGCCTGGCCGCGTGGCTCAGTGGTTGAGCATCAACCTATGAACCAGGAGGTCATGGTTCAATTCCCGGTCAGGGCACATGCCTGGGTTGCAGGCTCGATCCCCAGTGTGGGGTGTGCAGAAGGCAGCTGATCAATGATTCTTTGTCATCATTGATGTTTCTATCTCTCTCTCCCTCTCCCTTTCTCTCTGAAGTAAATAAAAATATATTTAAAAAATAAAATATTTGTGAAAAAATGACAATTTGTTATCCATATGTTAGTGTGAGTTAATTCCAATAGCTTATTTTCCTCCTATTACCTAGTTGAGATAAAATGGACATTTTAACTGAATGGAGAAAGAGAGTTGTTAAATGGTGGGTGTAGGGTAGGTATGGTCTAGATGTCATGGGTATTTTTAGGGAGTCATAATATCATTGGGCATTTAGGGGTTTACCGAGAAGAGTTCTAATACCAAAAGTAGCACATCTTTTTTGGGGCTAGCTCTATACACAGGAAACAGGACATAAAACTTCTTTCTCATCCTCCTTCCTGTGTTTGTATCAACATGGTTTCTGACATCCAAGGGAAATGCACTGTTTTGATTAAGAGCCCCAGCTCTGAAGCCTGAATGTTTAGGCACTGATCTTGCCCTGTCATACCAGCCGTGTGTTTCATCTCTCTGCTCTTCAGTCATTTCACCTGTTAAATGAGTTGGTAACAGCAGCACCTGTTTCAGAGGATCGGTGCAAGGCTTAGAGGACAGTGCTTGGTGCAGGGCCTGACCCGTGGTAAATACTCCATACATCTTAGTTCCAATTATTAGTTCTAGACTCAGAATGTAGGCATTATTATTAGTCAAAGGCTAGTCGGAGGACTTGCTCCTCAAGAGCGACATAGTTTCCATGGGCAGATCACTTGGAGTTCCAATCAACTTCCAAGTACGCTTTGGAACATGATGTTATAAACCAAGGACTGTCTGGTCCCCCCAACTCCCGAGGTCAGATTTGCTGGAGGCCTCTGTGCCATTGTTCATTGTTACTTTTAAAACAATGTGACTTCGTCTCTCCTTCTTTAATTCTCCTTTCCTGGCTGAATGAATTGTTTCCTCTGTGTTCACCTGGCACTGGGTTCATATTATCACAGAGTTTTGTACTTAGTTATATAATTGCTATTTTCCCTTCCCTGTATCTGCAAATTCAAGGGTGCTGTGTAATTCTTGATATCCCTAGCACATACAGTTTGCCCTCTGAAAAAAAAAGTCACATTATTGCTGACGTAGTTTGGTCTATGATGGTTGCGTTTGTACTGAACATGTGTAGAATTTTTTCTTGTTATTATTTCATAAATAATAGGGCATAACAACTATTTCCATAGAATTTAAATTGTATTAGGTATTATAAGTAATCTAGAGATGATTAAAAGTACGCAGGAGGATGTGTGTAGGTTATATACAAATACTGTGCCATGTTGGATAAGGGACTTTAGTATCCTCAGATTTGGGTGTGTGTTTCCTGGAACCAATTCCCCTTGGATACCAAGAAACAATTATTAAAAATATGTATAATTGTAGGGTTTTCCGACTATAAAATTGTGTCCAATCATTATATTTTAGCTGTCCAGCAAAGGCTATAACACACAGTGAATATTGAAGAAATATTTCCCAGTTGATTAATCAAGAAATTCATGGACTAAATATGTTTTCTCTTAAATATCTCAGAAGTTTGAAAATAGGGTTAGGGCTAGCATCTCATAGCTATTTGTTCTGATGTCTTTGAATATAAAATTCATACCAATTTAATTTACATTTCTCTCAACTTTCATAAATGTGGATTTTGCAGCATGGTGATTAATACCTTTTACTGGCTTTGCAGTGGTAGAGAAAAACCCATTTGACAGCAGTAAAGCTTGTCTACAGCATCATCCTTGAAGTGCATATTATTTTTTAAAATGTTTTCTGCTCTCCGGGAACCACACAAATCGATGTTTTCTGTTGTGGCCAAATGTGCTAGGTCAGCAGTTTTGGCCACAGGTGCAGAAAAGGAGGAAGAAGGTAGAACCTTAACGAGTTGATAATTGCGAACCAAAGCTCCATGGAAATGAATTATAGACCTCTGCAGGATTAGTCTCTGTTCCTGTCATGTTCTCCTTCTTCTGCATTTCCCAGACTGTACCTGCCTGCTGCCCTTTCCTCTTCCATCCGTGTGAGGGTGAGAGGCCCCCTTCTGTGGGCCACAGGAATATGTGCCCCATTAGAGAAGATAGGCAGGGAATATTAGGACCCTGTCCTGAAGGCCTAATGATCAAGTCTCAATCCTGTTAATAGTGAGCTATGTGACTTTGCCAAGTCACGGAAACTCTATTCCTCCAATTACATCATTTGAAAAATGAGGTGTTCAAGGCTTAGAAATGTTTTCATGATTTTCACAGTAATATTTCTGCACATAATTTTTTATACATTAGAAGGTATGACTATAAAGCACTGCTTTTTAGCCAACACACCGGCATTTTTATATCTAAATCTTTCTCGTCTCTTAATGGCCATCAGACTTACATTATTTCACAGTTTACCTCAAAGAAATGTTAGAAACCGCTAAGGAAAATAATTTTGTATCATGTTAGATACTCCACTGAGGATGTTCAGAGCAGTTGGTTTGAAGGAGAGACAATCTAGCTTAGGTTTTGGCAATTCCAATATTTCAGTGATTCTCCCTTACTTGCTTCCAACTCAGAATCGCAGGTATATCATCGGTGATGGTAGTAACCAGAACAACAAAATGAGGTCAAATTTGGTTTAGAATTGACTGTGTGAAGCTTTGCAGAAATGAAGGAATTTTACCACCCAGAGTTTATGATCAGACATGCCTATAAAGAAAACCAAGCCACACAGAGTTATTAATTGAGGCCAAATGAAACTGCAGGGGCATAGAACTTTATAAATAAGATTTGAGTCAGAAAAAGATATTTTGAGTCAAAGTGTAGCATTTCAGTGGCCTTGCAGACCTCATGAGATCTCAGTTGGACAAGTCGGTCATTCAGCAAAGGAAATGGGAGGTGCACAAAGACCACAGGTGGATGTAGGGTAAGAGAGTTGTACTTGCAGGTGCTGCTCTCACCTGACTTCAGTACTTTTTTAGACTAAAGATTGGAGCTTGCCCACCCTAGGCTAATCCTGACTCTTGTTGGCGCTGGGGCCTGAAGTCAGAGCCAGGCTCGCCACCCAGCACCAGACAGAGTTGCTGCAGCACACAGCCCCTGGTGGGTCATCTTCAAGGTCAGATTACAGGGCTGTGGGAGGACAGATGGTAATAAAAGGGGGCTTGTTGCTGGTGAGCAAGTATTCCAGAAACCTCCAGCTCCCTGAATTTTTCATTAACAACCACAAACCTCTTTAGCAATACTTTTTCAAGCATCATCACTTTTGCTGTTGCATTGCCTTAGAGGCACACTGCATTTTCAACCCACAGTGGTATTGCCTAACAATCCCCACCTCATTCACTGGGCTCAGCATATAATTACTTTGGGCTATTTTCCAAACATTAAGATCGCCCTCAACATGCAATAATTTCCCACCGTAGAGGTTATTTAAAAGGGATGTGGCACAAGCCCCGAAGGCATTTCATAGAGTGGATATACAAATATTTTGAGCATTTATCTTTAGAATAAGGACATATCTTTCCAAAGTTACTACATAGAAGGGAACAAATCTCAGATATTGGTTATCTATTCAATACATCATACATGAATTTGCATATTAGATTTAGTCCCAAAAAGTATATTTAAATGTAGTGCTGATCTTCCAAAGAGAGCACAGTTTGCTAGTCAAAAAACTCTGTTTAGAGTATCTTTGCACAACATAATAATGTATCATAAACTTGAATATTCAGGTAATGCATTTTCTTAAAAAGAACATATTTGAAGTAGAATTTTAATAACTCTACTTTGTTTCTTTCAATCACATTTTTTTTTAGTCATCCTCTGATTTTGACCAATTTTTCTTGACCTCTCCCATTATACATTTCTCAGAATTCACTAAAATAATGCAGTAATCCAAAACTGTTTCATAATGTACCCAGCCTTTCCTACCTTAAAATAGCACTGGCTTTTGTTTACTGCAATGTCAAAGAAAACTCACATCAGTTTTCTTTTGTTGATTCATATCATTTTGACATTAGTGCTTTCTAGGTTTCTTTTTTGGCTCTTGCCCAAAAGGAGTTTGACAACTTCCAAAATCTTATCTTTGCCCTGGCTGGCGTGGCTCAGTTGGTGGGTTGTCCTCCCCTGTACCAGGAGGTTGCAGGTTGGATTCCCCCACTGGGCATGTAGGAGGCAACCAATCAAT
This sequence comes from Myotis brandtii, assembly GCF_000412655.1. Classification (NCBI taxonomy): domain Eukaryota; kingdom Metazoa; phylum Chordata; class Mammalia; order Chiroptera; family Vespertilionidae; genus Myotis; species Myotis brandtii. The sequence goes on along the minus strand of NW_005359064.1, from coordinate 2,820,420 downwards.
GTTACTCTCTCACATAGATGTTTCTATCTCTCTCTCACCCTCTCCCTTCCTCTCTCTGAAAGATTATATATATATCACACAAAAAACCCACATCCATGAGAGAGAAATATTGGTTGGCTGCCTCCTGCACCTCTAATAGGGATCGAGCTGCAACCTGGGTATGTGCCCCGACTTGGAATCAAACTGGCAATCCTTCGGTGCACAGAATGACACCCAACCAACTAAGCCACACTGGCCAGGGCAAAACTTATATAATCTCATTAAGCAATGTCACCTCAATAAATTTAGTAAAATTTAAAAGTAAAAGCGAGAGATTTGCAGGTCATCTAAGGTGTCTATTCTACGTGCTGGACCTTAGGCACTGGCTTTCCTGTGCTAGTCCTCCCTACAGCACCATGCACCCTCCACTGCATGCTGTGCCAGGGTCCGAGCTCCTGGGGGTTCTTGTTTCTATGCAAACCATCAGCTACTAGGTGTTCATTAAAGGTCTTTGTCATTTATTCACTCATTCTTTTGTGTATACACCTATCAAATATTTAAATTGCAGTTGCTTAGTAGCACACCCATCATTTAGCACCGCAGTGCTTATGTCTTCTTGGTCTTGTTCCTGAACGAGTCAGGAGTTAACATTGGTTCTGGTTTGTTTTCAACATTTTTCTCTAGAGAGTGCAGGTATCCATGTGACATGCAATGTCACAGAAATACAAGGTTGTTAGTCTCTCATCAAGTACAGGTTTAAAGTTGATGGCCTCTTAGAGCGACAGAGTTTCCACCTAGAGCCGCAAAGTAACCTGTCCGAACAGTTGAGCACCTTCCCACTCCCCCGTTTTGCCCTTCAGTAGTTGCCGGAGACCAATTCCAACATGACAGCAGGGCCGCATCTGGGAATGGCTGAAGGCATTTCCTCAAACCTGAATAGGATACATTAAATTGATTTCTTGGCTACCAGACAGCTAACAGGCATCCTAATCTACATGTTATTGCCTCCTACTGGCCAAACACCTGAACAGCCGTAGGCTAATTTCCCCATTCTGACAATGGACTCTGTAGGAAACCCTGAGCCTTTGAAGTGTATATCTCTGCCTCTCCTCAGGACAAATTGTGTTAATAAAAAGCATGGGGTCCTGGGGGCGAGGAGCCTTAGACTTAAGACCTGAGAATTTAGATCTTGGATCTTAGCTCCTTTAGCTAAGCTCCTCTGACCCTCAAATGCCTTTCAAAATTATACTTCGTCTCTGGACTCTTATTTAAAATCTACGCACAGCCTTCTCCAGATTCCTGAACCCTTCTTGATGCTGGGACAAGAACGGCAAGTAGTAACTGCTTCGCCACCTTCTCTTTCCTGCCCCCTCCTCCACTGGCTTCCAGAACTTTCCCAGCAGGTTGAAGAGGGAGGGGAAGAACATGGGCTTTCCGGTTAATCAGACCAGGTTTCAAACTTTTGCTTAACTTCTAGTTAATGATAAGATGAAGACAAGTTGAAGCTACATAACTTCTCTGAGCTTCAGTTTTCCAACCTGAAAAAATGGCAAACATAACATCTATCTAAAAATAATTACAAGGATTAAACAAAATGATATAAATCAGGCACCTAGCACAATGCTGACAAATTAAGGGCCAACCCAATGTTCTATTGCTTCTCTTCCTTACTCCTTCCAAGTGTCGGCCTGTCTCACCCCACCTGTCCCCTGAACACTGTCCCCTCAATGTAGCTTTGGCTTCTATGCTTTGGAGCCTTTGGAGTCAAGGGAATGTTATGGGCTTCATGTGTTTTACCCAGAGATGGTTTTTAACTAGGAAATAAACTGTTACTAGAACGATGGGGATTCTGAGCTGGGAATTCAGTGACTTATGAGGATAAAGTAAGGCCAATTGTATTTTTATTCATGGTGGTAAAGTAAGTTTTCTGAGAAGCTCATAGTATTTTAAATTCAGTTATAATTCTTTAAAGTGTAATTTGCACTTAGGCTATTACTCAAAGGGTAGGAAATAAAGTGGATTCGTCTTAAGTAAGGGTAGGTATGGATGAAGGTTGCTGAATGATGAAGTATCTCACGTTTGCTATGTTAAACAATGTTGATACATTATGTAGTAAATAAAACTTATCTTCATGTTTTATTAAATATCAGAGCCATATATCTGATACTTGAGTTGTATTTCTTGTGTTTTTCTTTTTCTTATTGTAATTTCAGACATTGAACTTTATAGCCATAAAACATCTTATATTTTAAGTTTTGAAATCTTAATTTTCCTACCTAATTGTAATTCTTGTGATACTTGAATTTAGTGAACCTATTCTCAATCTGAGTTAAGTGATGCCACTCAGCTAATTTCATAAAAAAAACTGAGTGGAATTAGATAATTTCCTTTGTCTTTATAACCTGGTTCTAATTGAGTATGTTAGGTGTCAAACTCAGCTCCAATGAGTATTTTTTTAAAGATTCCTTTAAAGATGGCTTATTTAGTTGGATAGATTTAATAATTGTAGTTTTCTGATTTAAACACTTTGAAAAAATGAACAATGGATGATTTTGTGATAATTGCTAGATGATTCAAATACTGAGAATTCTGAAATGGTATGAAAGACTATCATACTTTACACAATTGAAAAAAGAAAAATTTCAAAGACATGATACAAATATGACTATGCTATCTATAATAAAAATTAATTTTCTAATAAGTGAAAATATATTAGCAGAATTATTATTAATTTAATTTACTTTTACATTATAGGGATATTTTAAACACCTTGAGGGTGTCCAGAACTTTTTCACATAGTGTCAAAATTCCTACTGAGAAGAATATTTTTAGTCATGTATCACAAAGATTTCCAGTACCTGGGGACAGTGGCCTATGCAATTTCACCTCAACTCCTAATAGTGTCAGGATGAGTTATATGATCATGAGTTATATGAAGTCCTAATATTGTTCCCCAGTGTTTAAATCTGAATTTGCAATTTTATGGCAGATCCCACAGGATTATTACAAATGTAAGATCCTGTTAATTTCCAGGAACAGATGCTAAGGGCCATAAGTCTCACCACAGATCTCCTGTGATGTATTAAAATAAATGGAAAAGACTCACCGAGTGCAGAGTTTGTTCTGAATTTGTTTATTAACATTTGCATATGTGATTGTTACCTAACAGATGTTAAGCCAATTTCTCCATGTGAGAAAGTAATGAGTGAATAAATGAAGTTGAGCTTTGGATGTTTTATCTGTGTGGAAAACAACAGTTTGTCAATTCAGACCTGATGCCTTAATTAGAATAACTGACACAATCAGGAAATGCAAACACTCTTGCAAAAATCATACAAATTTTCATGTGGATACAGCCATTCAACTGGGTATTTCTAGAGTGGGTCAAATCTAGGCAGACCTTAATTCTGTTTAAAATATAAAGTGATTTATGGATGCTTCTTACATTCTCACAATTTTTTTTAAATTTTTTTCTTCTCACTGTCAATTTAATACTATAACCCGGAAAGTCACTACATAAAGTTAAACAGTCACCATTTTATTGGCAGTTGAGCATCTGAGCAGCCTACTTTGGTCTGGTCCCAGCTCCGCAACACAGAATCTGTGTAGCACAGGGCAAGCATTGAACTCTCCGCACCTTGGCTTTCCCATAAGCAAAATGGAGATGATTACAGGACCTACCTAGTAGGATTGTTAAAAGGATTAAACTTAGAAGTACCTGGAGTGTTATAAACTTAAACATGTAAAATATCTGGAGTTTATTATATACCTTATTTTTAAATCCTCACCTGAGATATTTTCCGTTGATTTTTAGAGAGAGTGGAAGGGAGGGGGAGAGGGAGAGAAACATTGGTATCTCTCAGGTAGACTGGTTGCCTCCTGCACGTGTCCCACTCTGCCCCACTGTGCCCCACTGGGCTGGGAGTTGAGCCTACAACTGAGGTAGGTGCCCTTCACTGGAATCAAACCTGGGACCCTTTAGTCCGAAGGCCTACGCACTATTCACTTAGCCAAACTGGCCAGGGCATTATATACCTTTCCTGTGGAAAACTTGAAGTACTTGAAATATGAGAAATTATTTGGAATAGTTGATCAATTTACTTAATCTTTTAATAAAGTTTAATGTTTCTGCTTTGTGCTTGTGACTGCTAGTGACCATGGGAATTCAAAAGGAACGAATGAGCTGAACGAGAAACCACCTGGTGCTCAGTCCCAGGCTTTTTGCATGCATTACTTCTTATTCTTAAAACTCCCCTAAGTAGGTTTTAAATTTCATTTTGTAGATTCAGAGACCATGTTTTAGACAGTAATAGCTTTATGTTAAAGTGAAGTAAAGATTCCAAAGATTCTAGCTCTGTTCTCCCCACCCAATTGCTTCTAACAGGCACAGGCCAAGGTTTCTAACAGGCACAGGCCACAGCAAAGTGTCTCCTTTGGCTTTGCAGACCAGCTGGATTCTAGACATTGTCCCTTCACATGCTAACTTTGCAATCCTGGGTAAGTCTGGTCTTGAACTCTCAGCTAATAGAGTTCCACTATCTATCTCAGCTCTAGTGGCATGTGATTCAATTGCTCACAGGGAGAGTGGGAAATGCCACCCAGCCATTTCAGGGGTGACCTTGTGGTTCAGAGAGAAAGCTACTCATTAAATCATCTACTGCTCTTTCTTCCCCAAGGGGCTCTTTGAATTTTATGATGTAATTCCTATCAGGATATATTTTCATTTTACATTGACTTTCAATATCTTAATGTAGCATTTTATGACAGTGAGATACAAGAAAGAATTTCATGATTACATATTTTTGAGACATGCTGGACTAAATACTAGTAAATATAAATGTTCTTTTTCTTTATGACAAGACTGTTCAGAGCTTAGTATATAATGCAAATTGTAAATTTCTAAGAATTTGCTATAACATACAATGTTTCCCAAACCTATGTGACCACAGAACACCTACTTGTTTGGCACTGGTGTTCTGGCACTGGTGTTCTGGGGAGAGCCCATTGGAAAATTCTGTAGGAACTTTGGACTAACTGGTAAACCAATGAAAGCATTTACTTGGGGATGAGCACCTTTCAGAAGACCCCCAAATCTCTTTTTAAGTGTGGGTATGAAGCCAACTCTGATTGATGGTCACCTTCACACCTACTAGAGGACAGAAAATTTTGTCCATTGAGTATTTTAAATGATGGTGGAAAGTGACCAAGAAACTGAACAAAATGTAGGAAAAAGAGTTCTTGGTGTGTGAACAGTGGCTCTTTAATAGGCCTCGGGGACACTATGATGAAAAAGTCATAGTTTTTGCCAGCTGGGAGCTCATAGTCTAGTGAAATGCACTAGAATAACTTAAAGGCAAGGAGAACAGAGAATGGAGGGCAAGTAATATCTGGTTAATAACAGACCACCCCTTAGACAATGATATAAGAAACAAAACTGTGACTGAAAAAAAAGTTGTGTTGACACTTCTGCAAATATTTACTTTAAAGCAAGGACAAAGACCTTAAACCAGGGAAACAAATCCCAACTGTGAAGTTCAGTGCATGGGTTACCTTGATACAGGCCTTTTGTGAACAGGGAGAGGAAGTGACAGATCTCCCAGCTGCTCCTGATGTTGTAAGGGCTTGGCTGCCCAGCTGTTCTACTTGTACAGACTGAAACCCAACATATTTGGGAAGTAATTAGAGATCCACATACTTTGGTTTGGGGTGAGGATAGCACTCCATGGATAGAAGTTCATGCATTAGTAGATGTGAATTACTCTATTTGTATTTCTCATAGCTTATCTCAGACATGCCTAGCCACTTCATACAATCAAGTTGATGAAAAGCCAGTGCTGGCAAAGGCATCTAAACACTTCAGAAAAATTGGCACTGCTCAAAAAGAGGATCCAAAGGTGCTGTCAGCAGGGCTAGAAGGTTATTCTGTCTTAGGCTAGAGTCTATTTCTTTGGCATGGAGCTGGGGTTGCTTAATCTGGCCTTTAAATTTATTTTTTTCTTTCCTTGCGGTTACAATAGGACTTCATGAAAACAGAAGGCTCTTCCCTAAAGGGTAATCCTGTATTTGGAATGGAATGTGTCTTGGTTTCCTCAGACATGTTGAGGAAACAATGCAACAACTTAATGAAGTGTTCTGGTCTTTTAGCACTAAACATGACTTCTGTCAGCTAAACAGAGATGTAGTTGTATATGTGATAGGAATAACTTATTTCCTTCCTTGAGTATCTTGAGAAGATGTCAAATGTTGGATTTTAAAATTGCTGAAATGCCACATTAATCATTGCAAATTTTATAACAATGCTGCTGACTTAATAAAAGTCTTTTATCTATCAGACACATTGCAGTTTATGAAGCATGTTCATATACTTTTTGCATTATAAGCTTACGAAGGATGAACTGTGGTTTTCTTGTTAATTTTAGTGTTCACCTCATCTCCCACTCTAGAGGACTGGCTGTCTATATTTATGTATGCACATGCATGTATGTACACATATGTATATACAGGTGTTTTTTCATTTAATACTTGCAAATGCTCTATGAAATAGGTATTACTATCTTGAGCTTACACACATGAAATGGAAGGAGAAAAACAGGTTTTACATGAGAAAATAGAAACTCAGAAAAATTAACTTCCTTTGTGTGGTCCAATATCAAGAAAGTGGTGGGCCTGAACCTGTGCCTCAACTATTCTTTTGAAATTTTAGTCTAGTATGCATTCAGCTAGTGATTCTCTACAAGTATTTACTCTCATAAATGCTCTAATCTTTCCACCTATGTTCTTAATTTCTGCCAGAGTGATCTTTTAAAGTCCATATATAGTCCGATGCTTAAAATATAGCATTAGCTTTTAGATTAGGGTACATCATTTATTCCGAGGGGCCTGTAAAGGAGCCAAGATTTCCTGCTGGACTTTTTTCTTACTCTACCAACAGGAAGGACAGCCCTATCTTCTCTTTGAGGTTCTCAAACTGGGGCTTGAACCCTCCTGGAGTCAGGCTTCTGCTGGCACATGTCTAAAGGGGCAGATGGAGTGAGGTCATGGCACGTCCCCTTGGATAACTACCTGCATTCGGAACTGCTCTGGTCTGAGGTGTTTGGCATTCTGCACCTTTCTTCAGGAACACCTGTGTCCTCACATGTGTTCTGTAGATATTTTCAACCAGTGTTTTGGGGTGGGTTTTTTCCTATTGCACAGTGCTGTTATATTTCTATGGCCTGACACAATAATGATAACTTGAGCACACAGAAAATGTTGGGAGGAACTAGGAATTAAATTTATTAATTCATTGTCTTCAATCATGTTGGGTCTTTATATAGTAGCTGTTGTGATCCTAGATGAATAGAAGGTTACCGAATGATCTTATCTCAAGTGGCTTAGTCTATTAGGCACATGTTTAGTAACTTTCACATATTCAGCTGCTGTTAGCCTGAAATACTCCTTATTGGGCTGCTGTTCATTCATTTATTCAACAAATAGGTGTTAAAGTTACCTGACTGCCAGGCATAGTACTACCTATACATACCTATGCTCTGATTACTTTACCTTTATAGTAAATGAGACTGTGTGGATCTCTGCATTGTGTAGAGATTAATTTAAATTTGTTTTTGTCCTTGGAATGAAAGGATTCAGTCTTAAGTATTTGGTGGTCAGTTTTTACTCTAATACAGAGTGGTCTCTACTGATTAACCTAATGTGGTAAAGTTTTACTTGTCTAGAATATTGATCAGCTTTAATTCTCAGGAATTAAATGATTAAGACATTATTTGCTTTAAAAACCCAATATTTAAGGATTTTACAAAAATTAAACTAACAGGTTATTATAATTCTTACCATTCTGGCTGCTCTTGAATGAATTCAATTTGATCCAAGTATCTTGTAGATAAATCTTGCTGAGTTCATGGACAAGATTTCTGAGACTTTTCCTCCTCAGTAATGTAACTAATGAATTTCACCTCATTTAAAAATCTACTTGTAAATAATCATTTTGAAAAATTTATTTCAGATCTTTGGTTTGTTTCCTATGCAATAGTGCTACAAATTCCCATGACATTAGTTCTAAAATAAGGAGTCTCATCATAGAGATGGAAGTTGTGTGTGACTGTCTGTTCTTGGGCCAAAATTTAGGGGAAAGAAAATTCTAATTTTAACTTTCCAGATAAAATTTGTGAAATAAATTCTTGTAATGGTATTCATTGCCATTGCATCTGCTGTAGGAGGTTATCAGACAACTCATGGCTATCTGTTTAAGTCAAAACTTTTGGAAGGTAAATCTTGATAATATCTATCTGGTACTAGAGAATTTGAAAAGTCTTAAAATGAGATTGAATGGAGTCTTCTCATTTGATGGATGCTTTTTATATGAAGTTTATACTTTCAATTCACCATATAATTGAAACTGGTATTGAACAAAGAGAACTATCTACAGGTCAGTGAGATGATTATACCTGTATTTTGGTCATGGGAATATGTACAAACATATCCTCTCATTGCTGGATCTAATACTGTAAGAGGCAATATTTCATTGTGTAACACATTTGGTATCAGAGAAGACTTTGACATTTCAGACTGTAAAATATTTTGGAATTCAAAGGAAAGACTTGCCAAAAGATATTTTGGAATGTTGGGGAGCACAAGATATTTAGTAAATTGAATTCCTCAGGTATTTGAAAATAAAATAATATTCCATCAACTTTATTGATTAGTTGAAAAAACTGAGTTGAAATAACGTTTTACTGAATTTTATATATACATATTTTTTAATCTTTATTGTTGAGATTATTATAGATGTCCCTCTTTTTTCTCCCCATTGCCCCCCTCCACCTGGTTCTCCATCCCCACCACCCAGGTCTTCACCACCCTATTGTCTATGTCTATAGGTAATGCATGTATGCATATAAGATCTTTGTTTAATCTCTTCCTGCCCCCACATCCCCCTTCCCTCTGAGAATTGTCAGCCTGTTCCATTTCCATGCCTCTGATTCTATTTTATTCACCAGTTTATTCTGTTCATTAGATTTCTTATTCATTTATTTTTATTTTTAGATTCAATTGTTTGATAGGTATGTATTTGTTGCCATTTTGTTCATATTTTTTATCTTTTTTTTCTTTTTCTTCCTCTTCTTAAAAAATACCCTTCAACATTTCATATAATACTGGTTTGGAGGTGATGAACTCCTTTAGCTTTTTCTTGTATGTGAAGCTCTTTATCTGACTTTCAATTCTAAATGATAGCTTTGCTGGGCAGAGTAATCTTGCTTGTAGGTCTTTGCTATTCATTACTTTGAATATTTCTTGCCACTCCCTTTTGGTCTTCATAGTTTCTGTTGAAAAATCAGCTGAGTCGTATAGGCATCCCCTTGTAGGTAACTAACTGCTTTTCTCTTGCTGTTTTTAAGATTCTCTCTTTGTCTATAGCAGGTGTCCTCAAACTACGGCCCGCGGGCCACATGCAAATACAAATATTGTATTTGTTCCCGTTTTGTTTTTTTACTTCAAAATAAGATATGTGCAGTGTGCATAGGAATTTGTTCATAGTTTTTTTTTAAACTATAGTCCGGCCCTCCAACAGTCTGAGGGACAGTGAACTGGCCCCCTGTTTAAAAAGTTTGAGGACCCCTGGTCTATAGCCCTTGGCATTTTAATTATGATGTATCTTGCTCTCTCTCTTCTTCTGGCACCCCCTAATGCAAATATTGGTATACTTGAAGTTGTCTCAGAGGCTCCTTACACTATCTTCATATTTTTTGGGTTATTTTTTCTTTTTGATCTTCTGGTTGGGTATTTTTTGCTTCCTCATATTCCAAATCGTTGATTTGATTCTCAGAATCCTCTACTCTACTGTTGAATCCTTGTATATTATTCTTTATTTCAGTCAGTGTATACTTAATTTCTGACTGGTCCTTTTCCATTTTTTTTTTGGAGGCTACTAGCAGATTCTTGAGTAACTTTATAACTCTGGTTTTGAACTCTGTATATAGTAGTTTGCTTTCTTCCATTTCTTTCATTTGTGATGTTTCTTTGTCTCTGCATTTTGGCTGTGTCCTGCGTTTGTTTCTTTGTATTGGGTAGAGCTGCTATGTCTCCTTGAGTTGGTAGAGTGGCCTTGTGGAGTAGGTATTCTATAGGGCCCAGTGGCTCAGCCTCCCCAGTCACCTGAGCTGGGCACTCTAGGTGCACCCCTTTGTGGGCTGTGAGCACAGTCTTATAGTTGAGACTTGATTGCTGTTGGTGTCACTGGGAGGAACTGACCACTAGGCCAATTGTCTGTGAGGACCAACTGCGACTATAGTGGGAGAGCTGCTGTGTAGGAGACACCCCTATGGAGCAGGACTTGTTTCAGTGGGGCTTTGGTGCTCACTGAGTCTGCCCCCTGAGTGTGTCACTTATGGATATGTAGTTGTAATCTGATATGGTCTGACACTGACCACTGGGTACACTGGCTCTTGGGTCTCCAGAGAGATGCAAAGTCAGTCACTGCCTGGGGCCATCTAGCACAGCGGTTCTCAACCTGTGGGTCGTGACTCCTTTGGGGGTCGAACGACCCTTTCACAGGGGTTGCCTAAGACCATCGGAAAACACATATATAATTACATATTGTTTTTGTGATTAATCACTATGCTTTAATTATGTTCAATTTGTAACAATAAAATTGGGGGTCACCACAACATGAGGAACTGTATTAAAGGGTCGCAGCATGAGGAAGGTTGAGAACCACTGATCTAGCAGGAGCTCCAGAGAGATCTGCAGATTCCTCCTTTTGTATCAGGTTTGGAAGTGCATGGATGAGGCCCAGCTGTGAAGCAAGGCAGGCTGGTGCTGGTGCCAGGTCTTGGTCCTTTTATTGATAGGTTTGGGATCCCCTGAGCCAGCTGCAGCTTGTTGAGAGATTTTACCCTGAGCAAGGATAGGCCATTCATATGCAAAAGCTACTGCACACACCTTGGGTGGGGTTTTTAATTAGATGAGGCGGGGTCTTAGGGAATTAGCAGGGCGGAGCAAACAGAAATGGCTGCCAGTCAGCCCTGCTACTGAGGAGGTCCCAGCATAAGAACAATGATCCCTGCCTGCACCTCTGTCTGGGAGAAAGCCACCCCCGAGTTCCTGCCCAGATCCCAGACAATCCAGTTCCTTCTCGTTTTTGTCTGTATTCCCCAGAGCCTCACCCTGGTGCTGGAGCTCAGAGGAAGTGTGACTTGTAAGTTCAGTTTGTGGTGCTGGCCTTTTAAGAGGAACAGCTGGGTCTCCAGCAGCCTGTGTCACTGAGCCCCAATCTGCACCCGTTTTTACAGCCTGTTGTTCTTACTGCCCATAGGGACTTCTTTCCCCAGCTCTGGGACCCTGTGCTGGGGATCTGGTGTGGGGCTGGGACCCCTTGCTCCTCTGGGCGGCCTCCCTCCTGATTAAAAAAGCGGCACACATGGGTGCCGGACCAGCCTGTTTCATGCCTCTGCACCTCCTACCAGTCTCAGTGTGCTTTCTTTTTTACTTCTCTAGTTGTAGGACTTCCATTCAGCCAGCTTTCCAGTGCTTCTGGATGATGGTTGTTCTGTATTTTAGTTGTAATTCTGATGTGGTTGTGGGATGTGGCGAGTATAGGCATTTACCTATGCCACCATCTTCCTTTCCTAAATGAATTTTATATATTTTAATATAATTTTATATTTTTTATAAATGTGATTTGTTAAAAATAAAATGTGATTTTAATTTGCATGTATTTTCCATTTAAAAATATACAAGCAAATTATGAGCAGAAAAGATAAATTCTCTCTCTGACCACAGGTGCCCAAACTATAAATACAATAGAACTTGCAGAGAGAGTTATTTGATTCATATTTACATGAACATCCTTAGAGCCCTGTAGTCATAGTTACAAAGATATGTCATTAAATTTAGATTTTATTTGGCTAACTAGAATTACCATACATTGCTGATACTCCTTTGAAGCTTTTTAAAAAAGGTTTTGGGTCACAGGCTGCTTAGTCTTTTAAAGCAATGGTAGGTGGAACCAGCTGTTTATTTTTTTATTTCACAGCTCTCCCCATCCTCCTTTACCCCCTGAGCACTTAACATAGTAGGTGCTCAATGAAACTTGTTGCATTGTTTTTTTTTTCTGCCAATTTTCTGGGTGGGAACCAGAAAGTGAGTACAAATTTGTGCATTTGTCCTGTTTAAATGATGAAGTGCCTAACTTCCCTCAGGTTGTGAAGGATGCACCAAAGAAAGCGTAGTTAACAATGTAAAGCAGCAAAACGTGTTCTTCTGGGGAGAACCCATTTTGTGGTAATTTGTATGGAAAAGGTGCCACTGAATCTGCGCTTGGGTCATGGTGGTATGCTATTGCTGGTGCTTTGTCACAGATAATCTGATAATCATTCCAAATGAGAATATGGAGCAAATCCAACCTCTAAACTTACATTTTGATTAGCAAAACCATTGCAATTTTAAGAGGTGTCAACTAGTTAGTAATTCCAGGTTGCAGTTGATTTTTCATTGTATTCACATTCATACAATTGTGTATTTAGTGCAAGAAACTCTGAAACTAATCGTCTGGTGTACCTTAAGCCACAGAAAGGAGAGTTGTTTTGAAAAAAAATCACCTCCTACATTTATTCCCCGGGTGTGATCTGGCACTGGCCGTGCCCGGAGGCAGAGTTTAGATGTGTTTGTAACCGAGACTAGGTTTAACTACGGGCAGGTGGTCCGAAGGCTACATTTATATGCGAGAACTAAGTTTGGTTGTCTTCTGTCTATTCTGCATACCTGCTACCTTCTTATTTCATTGTTTAGTATGAACCATACAGGCCAAATTAGCTTTTAGCAGAGAAAGTCACAAACACAATCTTTTAAAACATAATTAGGCAAAGATAGTAATATGTTGATAATTTTTTAATTGAGCCATAATAACTCGGTTTATCTGTAATCAAATGCTAATGTTTGTGCTATTGCTTTCCCCATCCATCCAAAGAAATATTCTTTTTGTCATTTATCATTGTTATAAATCAACGAGAGTGTAGATTTAACTTCCCTAGCTTCCTCGTCATACCTGTTTAGTCGTTCTGCAAGGCAAACTACAGTTATGTACCTGTAAGACAGGAGACAAGTTTCCTAGGGATAGACTGTATATGCTTCAATTGTTCTCACAGTGAAGAATTAACAATTCTCCTATAAATTAGTGTTTCTTGCCCTGGGTCTAAGATATTTACTTGAACTGTAAATTCTATCAGAGTCAGGTGTGTAAGTCTCTTTTTGGTATAACTAACTTGATCCGATGGATGAGTGACTTTTATTTGTCTGATTCTTTAAGTTAAAAACTCATTGGGAAACAATGAACCCAAGCAGAATTTGTATCAGTAATTTATCCTTAGAGAAACCTTTTTACAATAACATGAGGTCATGTGAGGTGTTTCTCATACTTCTCATTCCACCTCTTGATGGTATTTTCTTTTTACATTACTTCTATTCTAAAACACTCCGGCACTGTTTGGTATTTGAATGAGATCCAAAGGTTAGTTGCAATCGATTGTGCCTTACTATTTTGTATAATGTTCTAATGCTGTGTGGAATAGTTTGTTCTCCTCTTAGGCCAATTAGAAATGAATGATGCTAAGACATCTTGGAGTTCTCACTCCAGGCATCTCGATCAGTTGTGCAATGAGGTTAAAAGCAAACAGGTGTGGAAGAGAACAAGCCTTGGGCGACACCTGTGACTCAGGGCCCTCACGGGCACAGCATGAGAGAGGCAGCTTGCCTAGGAGTTAGGATCATACACTGAGAAATGAGTGCTTGGGTTCACATCTGGTGGGCAATTTGCATAACCTCTGCCTCAGAGGTGCCCAGTGTAGTGATAACAGTACCCAAGAAAGAATTTAAAAAGTTGAATGCATTGAGGATGGACTTACCTGGTAACAGAGGGAAAAAAATAATTGTCTAGTCTGTGGAATGTGTCTAGACGTTTATGGGGATTAAAGGAAACATAAAAAGTGTCACATGTGTGCTGAGGACACAAACTTTTAGCTATCCAACTAGTAAATAAACAGAAAGCTTAGTATTCTGAGTTAAAAGAAGAGAAGCCAAGAGGAGATGTTGCTCTTAGGAATGTTTTGGTTTTTTTTTTTCATTAATCCTCACTCGAGGACATTTTCCCATTGATTTTTAGAAAGAGTGGAAGGAAGGAGAAAGAGAGAAAGAGAGAGAGAGAGAGAGAGAGAGAGAGAGAGAGAGAGAAACATTGACGTGAGAGACACAACGATTGGTTGCCTCTCGCATGCACCCTGACCGGGGCCGGGGATTGAGCCTGCAACCAAGGTACATGTTCCTGACTGGAATCGAACCCGAGACCCTTCAATCTGAAGGCTGACGCTCTATCCACTGAGCAAAACTGGCTAGGTTTTAGGAATGTCTTTAAATTCAGCCTCTGCATCTATTGGCCTTGGAGCAGCTGTATTTGAGCACGAATATCCTGGCAGAATTCAGTGTGTTGGAAGAAAAGGACACTGACTTCATATGCCTCTGTTGGGCCTGGTGATGTTCCTGGTGAAAATTGACATGTAAAGAGCCCCATTGATTCCACAGCCTCTTCCCACCTTTTTAATCATTAGTTGGGTCTTTCAAGTAGATGCCACATTTTGATCCTATAGACAAACATCCAAAGGCAAATATTCTGTCTGTCTCAATTAGAAATATTTAAATTCTTAGGCTTTGGAAATTTGAAGACTTACTTATGTAGGTAGTGAGTAAAGTATAGGGAAAACATTTGACACAAACTTGACATTATGACATTCTGCACAGTCAAAGAAGCCATCAACAAAATAAAAGAGAACCCACTGTATGGAAGAACATATTTGCCAGTGATACATAAGATAAGGATCCCTATAAAAAAGAAGGATCCATTTGAGACAACATGGAGAGATCTGGAGAGTATTATGCTAAGCAAAATAAAACAGAGAAAGACAAATATCCTATGATCTTACTAATACGTATGTGGAATCAAATGAACAAAAAAAATTGGCAAACAAAATGGAACCAGGAGCATGGATACATGGAACAGACTGGCAGATGCCAGAGGGGAGGGGAGTGGGGGTGACTGGATAAAGAAGGTGAAGGGATTAGCTAAAGAACATATATGCATACCCCATGGACACAGACAATAGTGTGGTGAAGTCCAAGGGAGGGAGAAGGGAGGGTAGGGCAAAGGCGGGGAGGGATGGAGGAAGTCTGCAATAATGTCAACAGTAATTTTTTAAAATAAAAAATAGGTAATGCAGGTATTAGTCTATGACGTAACATATAGTCAATACATCTGTAAATGCTACTAGCAAAATCTGTTTAGAACAGTATAGTTTTTAAGAAGTTACCTTTATATTTACAAATATCCAAATATTGTATCTGATCCTGTAGATACTATTTAGAAGATAAATTATATAAATTGTACATATGTACATAAATATGAATGTCTGCATATTTCATGTTCATAGGAATTATCACAATCCTAGACATCCCATCTTTAAAGTCTGTCTTTTAGCCTATTGTGATTCTGCCAGCTGTGAAGAGCTCTTTGTTCACATAAACACTATGAGGAGTACAGAGCCTTCAGCCTGTGCCTCTCAGACTCAGTGAGCAGCTTCACTCTTCAATGGAAGCCACAGAGGCGAACTCGCGGGGATCTACGATAAAAATTTCTATGAGATATTGTGTCTTATCTTACAAGAGGAATGCTTTTCCTTCTACTTTATAATTTACCCATAGTTGTTTTGATATAAAAATAGTATTTTAAATTACTTTTCATCAGGAATAACTTCGCAGTCAAGAAGCTTCAGGGACATTGTCGTGCTTATGCTGTGGCGGTGAGTGCACACTGGCTCCTGGTTCAGCAAGCCGTGTACTCTTCAAGTTTTAAGTAGGGATTGATGCCATCTGAGAGCGGGTGAGGGGATGTGGGGATGGCAGCAGAAGAGCTGGATCAGGACTTTCAGGTTCAAGTGCTTGCAGGGTACCAGGCAGGTGAAGGTGGTGCAGAAATGATCACAGTGTCACAGATGAGCTGCCGGAGACCATTGCTGCCACGTGGCATGGGAGCCTCGCTCAGCCAGATGGTATAATAATAATAAAAAAGACTAGTACACCTAGGTTGTTATAAGAAATCTATGTCAGTTTGGGATGTGGTCAGGAAAACAGAAGACACTATGTCAGTAAGGAAAGTTCAGGTTTATACCACATGGGAAGGGCTGGAAGCAAAGGAAGTTCTTGCAAGCCCCACGGGTTCTCCGTCTGTGCATTTAGGAGTCTTCGGCTGATCTTTGACCCCTTCATAACCTCTAGCTGTCTCTCAGTTGGCAGCCCCAATGCTCCATGAGACTGAAGAAGCCACTGTCCGCTGTCTCTACGGCGCCGATCGGGTAATTCTCAGGAGCCTGAGGGAGGGTGCTGAGACCTTCATGGTTGCCCTCTGACCTGTTTGCAGCGGCTCTGGAAGCCTCTCAGGTCCTCTTCCCTTCCCTATCCAGGCGGTGCCGCTCACGGCGGAGTCTAACACAGAAGCACGTGGAGTAGATGGTTCTGGGCAGAGCAGTGCTGGCCTTCGCTCGGTGTACAGAGAGGGCCTTAGATGGGGCCGGCAGTGATGCCAAATGGACCACAGACAATCCAGCCCTCTCCTGGACTTTGTGTTTTGGCAACTAATTCGAATGTAAAACGCTGTGCTGGCGAACACTGTATGCTCCAAAGAAAACACGTGTGGGCCAGAGGTGCCTGTGGTCAGCGGGCCAGGAGGAGGCAGGAAGCACAGCACCGGGGCTGGGTGAAAAGGCGTCAGGCGGCAGGGCCAGTGCAGAGATACAGCCAGGCACTCAGTCAACTTGATTGGATTAAGGATTTGGCCAAAGGCTGGCTTCTGGAATCTGTTTTGTTCCCCTCTCCCTAACTCCCAGTATCTCTGGAACAACGATCATTTTCCCATCTGTGATTTCTGTTCATTTGAAGAAAGGCTCAGACACCAGAATGTATAAAGGCTTGTCAGCTAGAATGTGGTGGAGGGTCAGGTCTCAGCACAGAATGGTGTTCGTCCCATTTTCTTGTTAAATAAAAGGATGCTTTTGTAGAAGAAACAGAATTGAAGAAACAGAATTGAAATTTACCTTTTAAGACATTTCATGGGTATGTTTATTAGGAAAGTGGGTTGGAAGGCTGGACGCTCAGGAAAATGAAGCGCTTCCGGCTCCTGACCTCCTCACCTTCCACCCACTGTGTACATGGATTAGAGAGGAGCCAAGTTTCAGGACTTACATTGTAAAAAGGGAAACTTTGTCTTAATTCTAGTCATCAACAGTTTTTGTGTGTGTGTGTGTGTGTTTTTTACTTTTGATTTCTTAAAAAATTGTTTTGTTCTGCTTTAGAAGCTTAAATCAAACCCAACTAGAAATTTTAGCAACAGAAATCCAAGACAGGAAGCCTCGGTAAACTCAGATTTTTGCTTCTCCCCTGTATCAAGGACTGACAAATATACACAACTTTTTACTTCTTGGTATTAAATTTGCTGTTTCTAGTTATGAAGCAGAGCTCGACTCCCCATCCTCACACCTGCTACAGCTCAGGGTCACTAAAATACATGCCAAGTACAGGGATGTTCATCTCGCAGGGACTCACTATTGCTGTTTAATTCAGCAATACCTCTGCCAAAAGAAGCTTTTGACCCTCCTTAAGGTGCTAATGAAACCTCCAGCTGCTCCGGGCTCCGTGGAGTGGTGGAGATGTGGGTTGTGAGCCATACATACTGTTTATTGAGTGTCATTACTGTTTCCCTGGCATGATGTCACTTTTTCCCAGGTCCCTTGAGGCAGGACACCTCTGGCAGTGCAGACCACCTGTGTTGGGCTGTGCTTGGTCCACGGAGAGGAGACCTTGTTCTTTGAAAATCTCTTGGACGGGTTCCTGTGCAGGACCAAATCCACATGACTCTGTAGCACTCTTGCTGGTGATATTTATCCTTTTACTGATGTGCAGGAGGGCAGTGGGGCGCAGTGGAAAGAGCTCTCTCTTCAACTTGCCAGCCCTGTGCTCCTTGTCACTTAGCAGCTGTGATGTGGCATTCACCCTCAGCACTTAAATCTGCGTCGAAAACAAACAAGCCCATCCTCCCAGGGTTGTAGTGAAAATAAAGTTAGAGAACTTATGTGAGAACATGTTTTTACCTAAATGTCTGCTGTTACTCTCGCACTGGTGTTTAACAACTTTTCCTGGTCAGCGCTTTGACTGTATTGAGATGTTTTTCCTTTCCGAAATTCTGCAAGGAGAATCTGGCTATATTTTAGGATCAAAATAGCGTGGTTTTTGTTTGAGGCTACAGATCTGAATGTGTGTGGCGAATACAGAGCATTCTGTTCTATATTTTTCCTTGAACAAGTGCAGAGCACACTGATACACAGGAGAGGGAGTTTCAATGAGGATGATACACAGGTTATTTCAGTGGCAAAGAAGTGGCCCCAAATTTTCTATTAAGTCAATAATAAATACTAGTGAATGTGAACGTTGATGGCTTGTTTTGATGGAACCCAGTTGACTTTGATTTTCTTCTAAATTTACTCTATTTGTGGGTTAAGTCAGAGCAAGTTGATATACAGGACATATGTTTAGTAAAGTATATTGTGTATTGAAAGACACTGTGAAACTACAAATGTGTATTCTGGAGTTAGACCATTTTGCAGAATCTCAGAGAGAGGATTTATTTTGCTTTGCTTCTGACTTCAATATTATCTTTCATATTAAATGACACTTCTAGTCCCTCTCATCCAAACAAAAATCACCTTATGATTTATCTAAATATAAAGTGAAATCAAAGGGATTTTAGTGACCTCCCCACAATTTAGACAGGGCCAAGGTTTTAAACTCACTAATATGAAACTTGAGTCTCCATAATTTTGAATGTTCTCTAATGCCATTGTTCAAAAGAATGTCTATGAAAAGTATCTACTGACTACTGCCCAGTAAACCACATAATATTGTACATAAAATTTTAGAGACTTCTTAAGAAAAACCCAACTCAACTAGGTTTTTGAATGTTTTATTTTGGAGAAGCAGAAAAATACTTCTTTTACCCACTAGATTCTTATATATTACTTAATTAAGGTTGATAATGTAATGATATCTCCTGGCATATTTTCTCACACTTTGAGGTCAAAGTAAGGGTATGACAATATTTTGTGGTCTCATAACAATGGCAGACACCTTTGTTTGTTTATATTACTGGTATGTGCTATGCACTGCTCTGAGACCTTTATTTAAGCCACACAACTGCCCTATAGGATGCATACTATTTTTTAAAAATATATTTTTATTGATTTCAGAGAGGAAGGGAGAGGGAAAGACAGAAACATCAATGATGAGAGAGAATCATTGATTGGCTGCCTCCTGCATGCTCCCTGCTAGGGATCAAGCCTGAAATCCAGGCATGTGCCCTGCTCGGGAATCAAACTGTGACCTCCTGGTTCAAAGGTTGATGCTCAATCACTGAGCCACACCAGCTGGCCCAGATGCACACCTTTGATGTGCTCCTCTTCTCTCTTCTTGAAAATGTGGTCTATCTTTAAAATAATTCAGATAGTATTTTAATTTTTTCCTCCCTCCCAAAAAGGGCATATGAAGGGATGGAAAAGAAACAATTGAGTTCAGAGGACAAAGCCACTGGGAAGTTAACTAAAAATGGTTTTTGTTAAACTGAAATTTGCCTGATTCCCAGAACTCTCCGTGGGGCCCATCTTCTCGGGGCTTAGAAAACTCCGTGAGATGGTTTCTGAGCAGCTTTGCATTGTCCTTGTCCAGGCCCTGGGACCCGCAGCCTGTCCTGGAGCGGTACTTAGAAGTGGCTCGCCAACAAAGCCATTCCTCAGCCATTTCTTCCCCCCGATGTTTCAGGGAAAGCTGCACTGGTGTTACCTCTAAATGGATTGTGAAGGCATTCCCTGTACTCACCCTCCTCGTGCCTCAAATATAAAAGAGAGGAAACTTGAGGAGGGCCCCGTGGTTGAATGGTCATGAAGTGATGACCTTTGGATAAAATAAGTGGCTGCCATGTGATTTTTAGCCTACAGCAGCATTTTTTCAGATATGTTTAGTCATAATGACCAAAAGACATTCTAAGAATTTGTTCCTGGGTTACTTTTTCTCCCAGGTGCCAATAAATGAAACTAGAAATTTTTCAAGTAAATGGGAGGTTTAGTTGCTTTTGAGAAGCTCTTGGAAGGACCTAATCAGTCAGGTAACCCTACACCAGAGGGACTAGATGTTTGGGAATACGTGTGGTCTATTAGGTCACTGGTACTTCCAGCCGAATCTTGCCTGGACAGAGGATCAATCTAAATGCATTGCTGGTTGTTGTCCAGCATAACCGTGCATATATATATTAACACAGTTTTTATGCTGTTCTGGAGTCTTACAGTAAAACCTCAAGAAGCACTGGCATTCAGTGAAATACTAGGTGTACCGGTTAATAATGGCAGATTTTGTAATCAAAGAAAACACGATAATTTCAAGAGAGACATTAAAAGTGCTTTATTCAAAGTACTGTCCATCGCTAGCTACACATTTCCTCCATCTTTCAGGTAATTTGTGGATACTGTCCCAATAGAACTTTTTTTGTTGAGGCAAACCATTCAGAGATCCAATTTTGCACTTCTTCGTACGTTTTGAAGTGCTGCTCAGAAAGTGCGTGTGCCATCGATCAGAACAAGTGGTAATCTGAAGGAGCAAGGTCTGGTGAATTCAGCGGGTGGGTTAATACTTCCCAGGCAAGATCTTTTAATGTGTCTTTAATTGGTTTTGAAATGTGTGATGGTGCATCATCATGAAACAAAATTACTTTGCCATGTCTTCTGGCACATTCTGGTCATTTCACGATCAAAGCGTGGTTCACATTGATTATTTGTTGTCAGTAGCGATCAGTATTAACGGTTTCATCTGGTTTTAGAGCCCATAATACACTACACCTTCCTGATCCCACCAAACGCGGAGCATTGTCTTCTTTCCGAAGCAATTTGGCCTTGCAGTCGATGTTGATGGTTGACCTGGATCAACCCATGATTTTGTGCATTTGGGATTCTCAAAATAAATCCATTTTTCATCGCCAGTCACAATTCGATGCAACATTTTACTGATGACTTTTCGGTTTTCCATTTGTCTTTCGTTCAGTTGAAGTGGCACCCATTTTCCTTCCTTTAAAATCTTTCCCATTGCTTGTAAATGATTGGAAATTGTTTGCTGAGCAACTTTTAATCTTTCTGCAAGTTGTTTTTGAGTTTGACATGCATCTTCATCCAATAATGCTTGTAATTGTTTGTCTTCAAACTTTTTCGGTTGACCTGGACGTTGTCTTTCACATCAAAATCATCACTCTTAAAGTGTTTAAACCAGCGTTCACAAGTATCTTGAGATGGAGCATGTTCATCATCAGCTTCCCAAAGTATATGATAATTTTTTCTTCAAAATAAAGTAATGAATTAAAACTTCCCGCAAATGCTCTTTTTTTTTGGCACGAAATTCGACATTTTTAAGCGTAAAAATATCTATGATGTTAACTCCTCCAGAAAATTTGACATATGAAGTTTTGAAGCTTGCTGTCAATACAACAAAATAGCATACATATCAAATGGCATATATATCAACATGTGTAACTCCATCTATTGAAAAAAATCTGCATTATTAACTGGTACTCCTCAGTTCAGGTTGTCTCAGGACATGTGATGCTGTAATACTGCTTCGTAGCTGCTTTCCGACTTCTTTGGGGTCACGTGGGTCAGACTCAAGCACTGTGTGGGTGGTTATGTACTTTTTGTTAAAACCTCACACCTAATTTCCTAAGCTAATAAGAAATGCAAGAGAATGAGTTAAAACTGTGCTAGAGACACTTGGCAAGTGGTGGTTCCAAGAGTGGAAGTGTGTTGAGAAGATGAAGATATTAAGACCTGGGATGAGTTTCTGAGTTAAGCTATTTTTCACATATCCCTAGAACATTTTAAAAATGGGGCATATTCTTAGTAGTTTAGAATAGCTTAGGTTCTGTCTGGTCCACAGGCTAGAAGAAGTCTGATTTTAAGTTCCTTCCACCCAGACACTGTCCAATGGGATGAGAGTCTATTTTGGTATGCACTGTTTTGGGTCAGAACTATAGTTTTTGGTTGCAAGTTTCAGAAAGAAAATAAAATCTTGATTAAAGAAAGTGGGAAATTTATTTGCATTTCCTGAATCATGTCAAAGCCTGGGGTCTAAATCTCACTTATTTTTCTCCATTTTCTGGCCCTGCTTTCTTCTGTATTGTTGTCATACTTAGTCATGCTGTTTCTTGCCAAATGATGGTGAGTGGTGGTTCTATGCTAATAGACTTAGAACTGGCCATCCCCAGGAGAAGACTACCTCTTTTTCTGCTAGCTCTAATGAAAGTCCCAGAAACCATACTTGCTGGGATCCCAGTACAGATCATTATGTCTGGGTGGAAGTCGGGGTAGAGGGAAGTTGGGGAGGGACCTCATTGGCCAAACTATTCTAGGTCATATCTCAGACTGGAGGGTATGGTCAACTATGTAAATTGTGTTGTAGGAGAGTGCTCTCCAAAAAGAGGAGGTGCATTTAGACCACAGTGACACAGCACTCCAAGACCTCAGCAGTTTGCGAAAACAAAGGTTAGTTTCTTGCTGGCCCAATATGTCCACTGCAGTTTGGCTGCGACCCTGCCCTGAAGGGTCAACCTGTACTATAACTGGGCACTGTCCACCTCATGGTAGAGGGAGAAAGAAGGTGGGCGACACAGTGGCTCTTAAAGCTTCTGCCCCAAAGTGGCACTCTTCTCTCATACATCTGGCAAGCAAGTCACAAGGTCAAACCTGGCGTCAGTGCAATGGGTCATGTGATCCTCCTGCAGTGGGGCCCTATGGGGTTGCAGCCAAGATTGTGGAAAATAATGCAAGCTACTACAAAGGCAGTCAGAATGGCAGCTAGAAGTGCTGATGTCTGAGAGAAGCTCCCCCACAGCCCCTCGGGTTTGGGGCTGAATGGCAGCCAGATGTTCAGCAGACTGTTGCAATGGACTCTCCAGCTACAATCAGTTCTGGAGCCCAGCCTTGAAGAGCATGTAGACCATGTGGGGTGTCGTGACCTTGATGAGTGAAAGTACCTGGTATATTTCAGTTAATGAGCAGCTTAGGAAGGGGGATAGCTGGCCATGGAAAAGATGGTGAGCAAAGCCTCTAGACATCTGAAGGGTTTTCACAACCCAAATGGAGCAGGTCTGCCTTCTGGGGCCTGTGGCATAGAATTAGAGTCAGGTGATTGGAAAGAGGGCCACCAGGATTTGGGTTCAATAAAAGGAGGAACTTATTACCATTTAAAGCTATTCTGAGATGCAACACTATCTTGGAAGATCTGAAGTTCCCTCTTCCTAGAGGAGTCTGGTGGGTGGAAGGGATTCAGGAACAGGCCAGGAAGTTAAGCTGGATGCCTTTTAGGGTTCCTTCCATCCTGAGAAATTTGTCTCTGGTCCATGACGATGGCTTAATTATTAAACTTTGAGAACTTGCTCAGGACCTGAAAAGCTGAAAAAAAAATAATGTTTATAGTGCATGCCAGGTGCTATGAAGTCTATTTCCTGCGGCTGGCAACTTACACTCACCAAGGAGCTCGTTTGCCTTTACACAAGGCTTTTCTTCCTGGGCTGCTCCTATGTGGGTTCTGAGTCTCCTGTTGCAGAAGGGACGGTGAGAGAGTGGCAGGCCTGGCATTTTCTGTGTCCGGTTAACCGGATTCAGGCTCCCTCCAAGTCACAGCCCAGCATGGGTGTTTGGTTTACTTAGATTTTGCTTCTTGAAATCCAGGAATATTTTCAGTTGTTGCTCTCAGAAAATGGTTGTTTGAGGAAAGAAAATTCTCTAAATAGGTATTATGGGAGGTAAGAAGCACTGGGGTCACGTTGGAAATCTCCAGGTTTCCATATTATAGATGAGGAAGTGGAGAGGCCTACTGAGTTCCACCCCGCTGGCTGGATCCAGAGTCCAAGTGGATCCTCAGCCACCTGACAGCCATTACTGTTCTAACCCCCATCATCTGTCAGCGGCCACTCAGAGGTGTTAGAGCTGGGTCCAGTTTGGGAATGACCACATTAAAATTGACCTCTTTTCACTACTTTCTTCCATGAATCTTAGAGTTCAGTGGGAATGTTCTAGATGTCTATAGAGTGGTGAGGTAATGATATATATACTTTGAACCCTATACCCCCTTACTGTTTAGTACAAGAACATAGGGTTCAATTTTGTCACATACAAGCCCACAAGGACCTTCTTGGTTCTAAGTCACAATAGTCTAACTGAGACTACTTTAGACAAAGAGAAGAAAGTTCTGGAATATCTGTGTGATTGCAGGAAATCAGGAACGCTGTTGGCATCAGGGAAATTGGAACCAGGAATTTCAGTGCCCCTGGATTCTCCTTTTATTTTGCATATCTCCTTATCTCCTTTGGGTAAACTCTGTTATCTCAGATCAGTGCCCTTTCTTTGTAAATCTAGAAACTTGGCTGATCCAGCTCTAGTTCACTGCACTTCCAGTTTTGCCGCTGGAGAGGAATTGGACATGTTTCCCACTGGGAATTAAAAGAAACCCTCACCGGTCCTCTGTGGGTCAGAGGTCTGCCTTGGACCAATCACCCTGAGCCTGGGCCAAGGTGTACTAGGATTAGGGCAATTACTAGGAAGAAATAGTGGGCAGGGTCTGAGGGGATGTTCTCCAAAACAAAAGGTCCTGATTTCAGAAGCTGAGAGGAGAGATGTGGAAGCAAACTATAGATTTCTACTCCATGATGGATGCCATGGAATTGCTCAACTCTGTGATTTTGGATAAAGAAGCTATGTAGTCTCTAAACTTCATATTTAGTCATTGATGT
This sequence comes from Myotis brandtii, assembly GCF_000412655.1. Taxonomy (NCBI): domain Eukaryota; kingdom Metazoa; phylum Chordata; class Mammalia; order Chiroptera; family Vespertilionidae; genus Myotis; species Myotis brandtii. The sequence continues at coordinate 2,795,528 of NW_005359064.1, read as the reverse complement.
TTAAATTCATTAAATATTCAACTCATAATATTTAGTAAGTTTTGAAGGCTTTTGAAGTATGATTTATGCCTCCGAAAAGAGTTTTATTTTAAATGTTGAAGAGATTTTCATCTGTCAGTAGGGATGGAGGCATGACTTGCAAGTTCCATTTACTCAGATCCATCCAACAGGCCAATGTGCGTCTACTGTTGTCATTTAGAATTTGAAAATTTAAAAAAAATCCTCATTTTATAAAGAACACTGGTCCATGTGAGCTAGGCCTAAACCAAACGAAGACCACAGACTGTAAAATGAGAACCTTAACTCTTTGTGATGATCCCTTTATAACAACTGCCATCCTCCTGTTTTCACTGAGAGCTTCTAGTATCATGGTGATGAGGACCGGTTATAGAACAACCATAATCCCCCCCATCACTTTTGTGCTATGTGTCTAGAAAAAATACTGAGCAGAAATAAGGAAAGCAAAGGGTGGGTTTCAAAGAATTTAAAAAGGATGTGGCTTTCATTGAAAAAGACGGATGCTTGCCAATTTTTTATTTACTTTCAAAACATGTTGACGTATGGTTTTGCATTTGATAGCTTATAATTAGGATGCCGAGACTGAGGGTTTGTGTGTCCTAGAAAATTCACACTGGAACCCCAGAGGCTTCTACACGGAGGTTTCCTCAGGGTTATAGTGATGCAACCTTTTTACGCGTGAGCTAAGAGGAAAATGAACAACCCAACTTGTCTTAAATGTTTTAAAAAATTTTGTGAGGGTATCAACACTAAACATCATCTTTATCACTTTTTTGGGAACTTTGTGGGGGTGTGGGGAATATATTTTTTTAATCCCAAAATTTTTAACAACTCTAGTTACAATGTATTTTTTAAAATTATGTTAATATTTGGCAGCTTTTTTTTCTTACTGATACATAAAAATGATGTGCTTTACAAGTGATGGTCTCTTGTATAAAATGGTATGAGAAAGAGAGGATTTGCGGAAAACAGACATTTTAACACTTTTCTGCAACTTTAACAGAACCCCTTCCATTTCTATTACTAGGGCTTCTAAGAGGGGTCTGGAGTCACAAGGGGTTCATGGGGCAGTATGTGCAGCTGCTCCCAGAGCCTCAGGGTTGACTCAAGCAAGTCCCCAGTCTTTAGAGAGATCTAGAAGTCACTATGAATTTTCTTGAGGATTAGGGAAAGTCAGTAGAGGGCTTGGTTTGGCTCAATCAGGAGGAACCCAAAATGGACTTGCATAGGATGAACTTAACCTTGGGGAGGTTTGTGAAGAGTCTGAACCAAACCCAAACCTTATGGATCTCCTAGACCCTGGGAATGCCATGGTCATATATATTTTTTAAAATTGCATCTCCAGATGGAAGGCCATCCCATCCCTAGAGAACTATTGAATTCACTAGGCCCCCTGAGGTTAAGTTGGTCCTCTCTACCCACCTTTGTATGACCCCGGGATTCCAAAGGCACTTGTTGGAGCATTACAAAAGTGAAACTTAGGTGAGCAATGATCCTGGAAAGAATCAAAGGGGGTATCATGATATAAGTTGAAATGCTCACTGGACAGGACAGATTTTTAAAGTGCTGTTGTCCTTGGCATTTATGATGGAACTTGGCGAGGTTCCAGTCAGCTGGATCATCTAATCATCACTTTAGTTCCAATGACATTTGACTCTATTACATGAATATTTTTGTGATAATTAACTCCATTGTTTTTTTTAAAAGCATTCAAATGGAAGGAAACATAAAAAGAAGCATCATTTGAAACATCTATTTAGCAAGACAATAAAATTATTGTGGATTTAGGGCAATGGGTGTATTTAATTAAAAACCTCATTCTTTTTGAATAATTATGGGAACTCTCTTCCAAGTTTAAACTTTTAAATCTTCCCTGCAGAGCAAGATGCAACTTAATGTACGGGTTAGGGAAGAAAAATTGGTGAAAGTATGCATGCTTCAACTTTCCATTTTATCCCTATCTATTACAAGCTTTATATTGACTCATTTAAAAAATACCCTTAGTTTTCTTACTATAAAATAATTAAAAGGATTTTTTATGAAGAAAGAAACCATAAACAAAGTATAAAGACAGACATTTGTACCATGTAATGTGTTTGTAATGTAATGTATTTGAATTACATTTGTAATGTATTTAACTCACAAAAGTTCGCTGTCTTCTATACTATATAAGATGGTATAAAAAGTTCAGCTTGCCAGAACTGGTGTGGCTCAGTGGATAGAGCATCGGCCTGCAGACTCAAGGGTCCCGGGTTCGATTCCGGTCAAGGGCATGTACCTTGGTTGCGGGCACATCCCCAGTGGGGGGCGTGCAAGAGGCAGCTGATCAATGTTTCTCTCTCATTGATGTTTCTGGCTCTCTATCCCTCTTCCTTCCTCTCTGTAAAAAATCAATAAAATATATTTAAAAAAAAAAAAGTTCAGCTGGAATAAAAGATAAATAACCTACAAAAAATGGAAAATGGCCGAGCCTGAGTGGCTCAGTTGGTTGAGTGTCATCCTGTGCATTGAAGGGTTGCCAGTTCACTTTCTGGTCAGGGCACACACCTGGGTTACGGGTTCAATTCCCGGTCTGGGTGTGTATGGAGGGCAATTGATAAATGTTTCTCTCTCACATCAATGTTTCTCTCTCAAAAAAAAAAAACACAATAAAAAGTAATAAAAGGCTCACATTTTCCCTTTGTTGGCAACATGTAGCATTTTTTTTTTTTTTTGGTTAATCCCCATCTGAGGATATTTTTTCCATTGATTTTTAGAGAGTAGAAGGGAAGGAGCAATGGGAAGAAAGAAAAAGAGAGAAATATTGATGTGAGAAAGAAACATTGATAGGAATGGGGACCCAACCCACAGCCCAGTCATGTGCCCTGACTGGGAATGGAACGCAAGACCCTTTGGTGCTCAAGCTGGTGCTCCAACCACTGAGCAACACTGGCCAGGGCAACATGTAGCATTTTAAATAAGGGCGAAACACTGAAGTCCACAGATGTCTTCGGAAAACAGCTAAGTGGGCAGACTATTTCTGACCTAGGAATATTCATCTACCATAAAACAGTATTTCCAAACAAAATCAATTATTTAATAACAAAATTATCTTTCAAATGGGTAAACAAAGGTGTTCATACTGTAAGAGTAGACACAATTTATGTTAAAATGAAGTGAAGTGGATTTGGAATAAAGCTAATAGGCAGAGCGGAGAGGCCAGGTGAAGATGACTTGTTTGGTGGTGGGTACTCTGTTTTCCTCTTAAATAGCTTCTGCTCGCTTCACACTGTAAACCATGCCTGGCCTAGCGCTGTGTTTTCTTGTCAGAGGGCTTCCAGCTCAGGCTGGCTCTGTTCCGGATCCTGGACTCCATCCCTCTGTGTCTGGGATCCGCACACCTTCTCTGTGAGGGCTGGGCATTGGATCCTTTTCAGGCTTTGCGCACCACACAGGCTCCATTGTAACCGCTCTATTCTGCTGCTGCAGCAAAAAGCAGCTGTAGACAATGTTTTCAAGAATGCAGTGGCTGTCCTGCCAGCAAGGTTTATATGTCCACACGGAAATTGGACTTTCATATAATTGTCACGTTTTGTGAGATAGTTTTCTTTTGGCTTTTCCCCAATGATTTAAAAATGTGAAAGCCATTCTCAGCTTGGAGGCAGGATCTGGCCCCCAGGATGTAGTTTGCTGACACCTGTTCAAAGAAAATGGAGAGAGAACGATTTCCAAGACAGGAGGGAATTGCCTCCCATACAAAGAAATGGCCTGCGCTGGAGACAGACTTAACTCATTAGCTATTTTTGTCTGACAGTGTCCTAGCGGAAATACCTTGTTGACTTTAGATGTTTAAATCTTTCTTAGACAAAGCGAGTGAAAATCTGCCTCCAGCTCTCATCTCCTGCGCGGGGATGGGAGGGCGGGCAGAAGCCAGCTCCCAGTGTTGCTGGCAGTGGGCGGCGGGAAACACAGGAGAGGGGTGCTCCTTAGGCAGCTAGCTCTTCCTGAGTTATGTAGGTGACGCTCTGTCCCTGCCTCTCTCTTCATGTCTTCTCTTCCCAAGTTTTCAGATGTACTTCATTTGGAGGACAAGAGGTGGGGAGAGGAGGGCGAAGAACAGGGAAGCAAGCATGAATTTGAGCAGTGACATTTGAAAGGTAGTCCACTTCCCGTTCCCCTGGGAAATCCATGCTGAAAAGAACTGGAAGTGGCCACAGTGATGGCTCAGTAAAGTTTCTTCATGTTACTGATGAGGAAATGGAGATGCAGAAACAGTGAGGTGCGTGTCTCCGGTGGCCCAGCCCTCTTGGGGCAGAGCAGGTGTGGACTTCAGAACTTGGGCTCCTGTCTTCCTGCTCCGGACGCCTTCCTTTGGACAGGGCTCAGCATTCAAAACCAAGCAAATAGCACAGAAGCCAACGAAATGGTATTTGATGGCAGGACTGAGACGTAGTGCCCGGAGCCCACGGGGTCTGTTGGCGTTCAGGTTTGGATGGACAAAGGGCGCCGTGGTCCCTCTCTTGTGGCTGCGTCACCTCGGCCACACACCAGGCCCGGGCAGGAGGCTGGTGGTGCCTCAGACACTGAACCACTTCTCAGGAGATCTGCCGCCGCCCAGGTACCGTGGCATCAACACAAGGAGCCCAGGTTGGCTTGCTGGCTTAGAGAGTGTGAATGCTTTCCAGACAAGTCCCCCTTTTCCTGGCCTTTCATCCTGGGAGTTGAGGGGGGATGCTGGGTCAAAGCTCTATTGCCCCCGTGGTCTTTGATTCGGCACGAAAACAAGAAAGGCTTTTCAATGTTGAATTTGGAAGGATTGACGTTCCTCCCTCACGGCATCTGAGTTTAATTTATAGTCTTCTCCTTCAACTAACTACAAATAAACTAAAGGCCTTACTGAACAGATGGGCCTGAGTATTATTTTTGGAAGTCATGGGGACCAGTAAAGGGAAAAGGAGACCGATTCATCTCTATCTCTCCCTTAATCTGCGTCAGGGGGTTTTGGACTGTTTAGACCAAATCTTCCAAATGGGTTGACATCCTGATTTAGGATTCAGGGATTATATGAAGGGGGGTTCATGTTGAGGTTATTGACTTTTGTTAACCACACAGCAAGATATGCTTGTTTCTTTCCCACTTCTATTTGATTCTCACTTGGTATGAATAAGATGATTTTCACAAGTGTTATCTGAGTTATGCTTTCAGCTTTGTTCAGAAGTATCTTTGACCACATGTTGAATTCATTTTAAATGGAGGAGGAACAAAGGTGTGGGGTGGGTGCATAAGCGGGCTTGCGGAGTTGGTGCTGATCTGGGTTCTAATTTAGTTCTGACCTGGGGCAAGTCACTCTGCCTCGCTGACTATCAATTTCCTCACTTTTATTTTTTATTATTATTTCTTTTAAATTTCCTCACTTTTAAAATGAAAGTCACCTCGTTCAAACACGCTGCGATTCCAAAACACGGAGTTAGGGCATTTTTTGTTTGCAAGTAGCTAGCCTCTCCCTTCATGGCAAGGAAGGAGAATTTTATTTTTTCTCATTGGACCCAGGAGAAAATGGAAGGAGGCCAATGTCTAGACTTCAGCTCCCAGGGCTGACTTAGGTTTATACTTTATTTGTGATCTACGGAGGGAATAGGCATGGCTACTCTTCCATGAGTTTCCACAGTCAGCGGCCTTTTCCACTTAGACTTTAGAGTCTCTCTCCCTCTCAGAAGCGCACAGCCAGTGTCTCCTTGACATGGACGGAGGTCCCTCTGTGGAGGGGTGAGCATGGGCAGTGGGTGGGGACCAGAGCAGGTCCCCCAGCACCGCTAAGTGTGAGGCCGTACAGCCGTTTACACTGGTTGGGCCTGGGACTCCCTTCCAGGGGATGGTTGTCAGAGCCCCCGGAGGAGCTGATGGAGCCCCTGAGACAGTTTTCAGTCGAGCCCTCCCTGCGGTGCTTCACGTGACGTCTTATTAAGTGCTTCTAAATTTGCAGACTAATGTTTACAAAGAAGAGACGTTTTTATGAGAACTGGAAGATGATCCCAGGCAATGTTTAAAGATATTTTATAATTTATGTAGAATAATGGTCTCTTCATCCAGCTCCTGTTTTTCTTTCCTGTTTAGATTCTGTAGAGAGAAAGTGGGAACGAATGCCTTTACTTTATGAGGAGAAGCAAAGGAACAGCTGGAGTTGGGCAGGAAGGACTGGGGTGTCTGTTCTCAGAAGGTGAATGAATGAATGGCAGGGCTTCTGAGCATCAGCGGAAATGAATTGATCTTGGAGTGTTGCTGGAATGTTGCTGTTACCTCCGGGCACTGACAACTGTCCAGGTCTCCTGAATTTTGGCTCTAGGTCTTTCAGAGAATGAAGTTTCTTTGCCCATGGAGGCAGCTGTGAAATAGTAGAAAAGTCATCAATTTGGAATCAAAAGCTTGGGTTTGAATCCTGTGAACGCTATTTTCTGTGACTTTAGGAAAGTCATGTCACCACAGATTTTTTTCAATTGTAAAAATTTAATAAATGGGTACCCCAGTGGTTTGGGAGGGTTAACTATTATATGCACGTGAAAGGTTGAACACAAAAGAACTTACCAAATTATTAAGGTGGAAAAGTGGTATTCTATTAGCCATCGAATCCACTAGACTTATATTGCTGTTCATTTAACATTCCGTCACTTAATACCCATTTACATGGGTGTTTACAGTTCAGTAGGCTTTGTGCCAGGTATTGAGTGTAGGGGGGTAAACAAAATGATATATTATTTACCTTCATGGTACTTATAGTCAGAGAGAAACCTTTTATTTAGCCCGGTAATGTTAAAGATAAAAAATTTTAAGTTATCTTTAAGGTAGTTTAAGATATTGACTGAATAGATATGATACTATGAGAAATCCATTTTTTTTTTTTGGCATCTACCCAGAATCAGTAAAGGGAGAATTTTATCGAAGAGAATATCTGGTGCCCCAAACTGAAGTTGACCATAATCATCTGATTACATCATCAGAACAGATCTGTTTTCTTCTTGGTGAATTTCTCTGAAGTCTTCAAATGAAAACACACTTAGTTATTGTTTGTTCATGAAACTGTATACAGTAAAATGAAGTGCTTTTAGGATTGTGTCAAGATCTTCATATGGGATCAACAGTGTTTGGCGTGGGGGTTTGGTGGGAACCAGCTTTAGTGGGGGAGGGGTGGGACAATCGCCCCAAGTGGTGGCCCCGCTTTGCTCAGGGGACACAGTGTTTCTGGAAGTAACAAGTCACCAAAGACCAGAGGGAAAGGATACTGTTTTCCTCTAGTTACCTTTATGATTCCTTATCTGTATCACTGGTAAATAAAGCTACTGAAATTAGAATGTTTAAAGAAATCATTCTTGAGTTTGAAAATCTTCTGGAAACCAAATGGCCCTGACCTCAAACACAGTCCGTATTGTAAGCTCTTGGGCTCTCAGGCCTCAGGGTCAGTGAGAATGGTGTGGTTTTAATGTACACCTTCGACACAGATTAGGACAATGTTTCTGAGAACAGGTTTTAACAGGGAAAGGCAAGAAGAAATGTGACAGCTGCCACTTGCTTGAAGGACAGGTATGTGGGTAGGTTGGAAAGGTGGGGGTAGGAGCTCCATGCACCACAATTTTCTCAGTTCCAACCCTAACTGTATAGGCTTAGTGACTGAAGGGCAAGGACTGAACCTCACTTATGAATCTCTTTCCTGCTTTTATATAATCCCATGTGTTCCAATTTCTTCAAGCTCCAAAGTTGAATCCAGGTTGCTCTGCCCAGTTAAGTTTATTATTTTTTTAAAAAAATATATATTTTATTTTTTACAGAGAGGAAGGGAGAGGGATAGAGAATTAGAAACATCGATGAGAGAGAAGCATCGATCAGCTGCCTCCTACACACCCCCTAATGGGGATGTGCCTGCAATCAAGGTACATGCCCTTGACCGGAATCGAACCTGGGACCCTTCAGTCCGTAGGCCGATGCTCTATCCACTGATCCAAACCGGTTAGGGCAAAGTTTATTCTTGGTTGTGAAAAAAAACATGTCCAGGCTTTTTCATGAGTATTAAAAAATAACTGTAATATTAATAATTAATTTTCCTGGTTAGACAAGTAGTCTATGTTAATTCCAGAAGACATAAAAACACACTAAAATCGGTAAATACAGACTACAAATCAATTGTAATTTTACTACTGAGTGATGACCATTGTTATTTTTATTTCCCCTTCCCCAAACTTTCATCAAATGAATATTTAGATATCAGGTCCCATGATACATTAATAAAATTAAATCATATGCTATACAATTTTTTTGTGATTTGCTATACTAGTAATTATTTTACAATCCATTAGTAAATATTTATCATCAACACAATTTCAAATGGATGAACAGTATTCCATAATATAGATTTTTCTGAATATTTTAAACCATTTCCCTATGGTTATTTCCAGTTCTTTGCTGTAGTAAATACAGCTTGAGATGATGAGTTTTTACCTTGGACCAGAATATGCTCTATGAATCTCCATCCTCAAATCTCTTTCTAGAGTCAAGGTTCCAGACAATCTGAACGCTGCCTTTTTAGTCACCTGAGTGATAAGCCTGCAACAAAGACCACATCAGCCACCCTCTCCCAAGGGTCCTTTGTTGGAATTCTGGCTGTGCCTCACGAACAGCCTGGGAAAGCCACCGGTCCGCCCATTACTGAGTGGGTGGCAGGACGTGGTCAGCTTCAGGATGTTGTTGACGTGGAAGCAGGGCTCCTGTATTGAGTCTGGGTGGTGGCTTTGACAGGAAACACGTGCATTGTGCTCTTGAGCTGGTGCTCTGTCTTTGGGTGCTGGTGTGCGTTTACTAACTCTGATGCTGAGAGCCGGGTCAAGGATTGGGCATTAACACATTTTTATCCCAGTGCTTGGAGGAGATTTCCAGTAACAGCCATGTGAACAAAAGCGAACACTTTTGTAGCACTTATGGCAGGCCAGCCGTGCCTAGGTATGCTTTTATCTTTTTAACCCCTCTCTTTCACTCGTGAAACAGGTAGCCTTCTTATTCCTAATGTTATAGATGAGATAACAGAGCCAGAAGGATTCATGCTGAATGAGTTGTTGCTAAATGACTTGTTAGTTAAATCATTTTTGTCATGAAATAACTCTTCAATATAAACATCCCTTGTCTATGCCAGAGCTCAAAACCTGTCATTCTTGTCATATTTATCCTCTATACCTATAAATTTATTAGGGACTACTTCTTAGTTAATTCAAACAGAGGCTAGAGAGATGGCATTTCATGTATGTTAACATAGTGATCTGTGAAGCCTATATTGGTGGCTCTCTTGACAAATTGGTCTTCCTTATGCAAATGTATGGCCCTGTCTTTTAAAGAGGACTGTGCCCTGCACAGACTTTTTTTTTTAAAGGAAGTAGGGGATGTGGTTGTGAAACTCTGATTGGAAAGATAAAATGGCTGTGCATCTATTTTTTGCCTTGTATTTATACTTTAAGCTTATTTGGCAGTTTGCCTAGAAGTAATTGACTTCCTTGCCCTCTCCCTGTCCCCCAGCACCCCCACCCCTTCAGGTCCAAAATAGGTTTCCGTCGTCTTTGGTCAGTCTAGGCAGTGGGTATTGTAAAGCCATTAGACGGTCAGATTTGGTGCATCCCACATTGAGTGGTCGCACATTCACTTTCATTTCCAAGCTTAAAGCCAAATATAAATACTTATGTTTCACGTTGGTTTTTTTTACATAGCAGTTTGTGTTTCTCCCTTCCTCCCTCTCTCTCCTTACTTCCTGGCCATTTAATCTGGTAGCCCAAATTTGGCGGCCAGCTTATCAAAGGTCAGAGGGGACTTCTGCAGCCTGTTCCAGGAAAAGGGCACCATTGCAGATGCTCTGTAATGGAGAATCAATAGAAAGAAAAATCTTGGCAAGCTGAGCTGAACAAGAGGCACAAGCCAACAGAATCTCGGCATCAGGGCCGATAGGTTTTTGCTTTGCCTTCCCATCCTCTCTACTCACAGGGGCTCTGCCTGGCTGCTTAGTACCTCAAGGCACATTTTAGAATTTCAAATTAAACTCTTGTGCACTCCCTTCCCTATAATGAGAAGAGGCATGGGGACATTTTGACATATTTTGTCATGATTTTATGATCCCTTTAAGACCACACATAGTTCATGAGGTCAATAGGTTTTCTTCATGGGACTTAAAATGGTCTAGATTTTTACCAGAGCCTAAATAGTGGGTGCAGTGGAGGTAGGACAGAGCTGGGGGAGATGTGTGTTTGGAGCATGGCTCACCTCCCCAGCCCTATAGCCCAGGAAAGGAACATCTTTTTCCTCCTGTGAGGACCTTTGGAAAGCATTCGTTGATCAGATAGATTGAGGAGATGTACCCTCCACCTGTCCCCATTCTTGTACTATCAGGTCAATAAACACGTGTCAAATAGAAAGTTGGGGATGAAGTTTATAGGGACTTGACAAGGTGTGGCACACAGTTAATGTTCCAAAACATGAGTTGGGGTTATTATTCTTCAGAAGAGGACTGCTGCTCCCTCCCCACCCCTCCCCGCACCTCCAGCTCCCATCTTTTAACTGAATTTCAGTGACACAAGCTTGTCTCTTGGAGACAAAATTCAAGAGTTTGGGCAATCAAATTACTGCACATACACCCTTTTCTCATTATTCTCAGAGTCCTGGGATGGGAAGGCACCTTGGGATGTTATAAAGGCTGTCAGTAACTCAGGACGGAGGTACCAGTCATCACTGCTTTGGATGATTTCTTGGTGAAGTGAATGAATTACTGAACTCAGTTATCTTTTCTGCTGAAAATGCTCAATGACACATTGTGTTTCAGCTCAATTCAACAATAGGTTTTAAATCTTACTGGGTAGGTCCTCAATGTATTCTGTTAAGCATTCTTTTGTCAAAATGAATGAAGATGAGTTAAACTCTGAGAGCTTGCAGGGGTGGTTATCAACTATTATGCCCATCCAAATGACCTGGTGAAATGCTTTGGGAAAATGTTGTTGTCAAGGTGCTACTCTTGTGGATTTAGATCCTGTGGGTGTGGATGGGACTTTCCAGAAGATTCTGACATGAGGCCAGTTGTGCCTCAACTAGTAATTGAACCGTGACCTTTTGGTTCTTAGGTCGACACTGAACCACTGATCCATGCCAACTGGGCAGCTTTATGCACTCTTGATGAAAAGTTGTGGAAAGAGAGAGGAAGAGAAGGTGAGCATAGTGTGACTAGGGGATGTGAAGCGACCCATAAACAACGTAAGGAGATAATATTCTCAGCGTTCATAGGAAGCACCATAGCCTAGAGCTGGTTTCTTCTCACTGTACACCCAGGTTATAAACTCTTTCAGCATCAGCACTGTGTTCTTATTTATTTGTAAAGAAAAAGAAGTTTCATTATCTAGAGTCAGATAAATATATTTAGACAAAAATGAATACAGACCAAGTGTATTGCTTGGGAGAAGGGGTACTTGTGCACCCAGGATTCTGCCTGCACAAAGGGCAGATGGGCCCTGTGCTAATGTAATCCAAACTCTGACCGTGTGCTCAGGGCTGAAGATGGCCCTGAAGGTGGATTTGGCCAATTTCCTGCCATGCCACAGGCAGAATTGGCCACTCATGTACCCAAAACATACAAAACTTTACTTCATTCCCTGAAAAAAATCTTGGAGTTTAAGGTATAGTTTTGAATTAAAAATCTTGTTTTTCTTGCATATGACATTTTCAGTTTTGTCACCTCTCCTCATTAAAAAACACTTGAATTATTTATTTGCCTCATTTTTTATTATAAGAAAGTTTGGCTGAAGAAGCAAAGATCCATTATCACTACATAATAACAGTGTTTTTCCTATCTATCACTTTCTCTTCAAGAGTTACAGACAAATTTGTAAATTGGTTCTTATTGTTTAGGTAAGTTTTCCACCGGTTTATTCTTCCCACTTAAGTATCAGTCTGATTAACCTGTTAAGACTTCCATGTTGAATTTTTCATATCACTAGAGTAAACAAGATTATGTTTTTAAATGTCAGCCTCACATTAATTTAATTTTTATGGCAACTAATAATATTTTCCACTGTTGACTTATTATCAATCTTCATAGTCTATATGAATAATAAATATACTCTGCTTGTATGCAATGCCAACCCAGTTCAATACAGCATACATTTGTTGGTCACTCACGCCATACCAGGACACTGTACTAGAAGCTGGAATGCAAAGGGGATGATTTACAGTCTTTGTCCTGGGTAAATTCACAAGGCTTCCGGTCACTATATATACCATCAAGGTTTTGATTATGGGCGGTACGCCTTCCCTCCCGCCTCCTCTTCTTTTCTTTTTTCCTTCATTCCTTCCCTAAGCAGTATGAGTGTGTTTGTGCGTGTGCGCGCGTGCGCCAGCAAGCATTAGAACTCAAGTAAGCTTATAAAAATTTTGCCATATTTTTACAGTGTTATCTGCTGTTCCATATTTAGCCTTCCATTAATGTCTAGGAAATTGCAGCCTTAATAGAGATGGAAGGAGGGGACTCAGGAAGAAGGAAGGGTAGGAGAGTCATTTCATAATTTATCAAGATAGGAGTACTGGCTCATAGTTTATGACCAATAAACAGTTTTAAAAACAAAACCTGTGTGTAGTAAGAACCCCCTTATGCTGGGGTGAGCATGTGGGAGGCTGGGGAGAAGACACTTACTTACTCAGCAAATGGGCTTGGAGCTGGATTTTTCCAGATACACTTGAAAGGAAGGAAGAGGAGGGGAATTTCAAGAAATTGGACAGCACATCAAAAGGAAAAGAGAAATGAAAGATTTTGGAGTATTTTGATCAAGTGGGTGACTGTTTGGAGTCTGTGGCGTGATGAGGCCTGAGGCTGGTGAGATAGGTTGTCCAGATTTTAAGGGGCCTGGAATGTTGTGGATGAGAGTCAGTGTAAGGAAGCGGAAGGAGTCTGAAATTCAAAGACTGATTCAGCTTTGATTCTTGTCCTATTATCTCCCAGCTACTGACATTACTTAGGGCAAAATATTTATCCTTTTAGACTTTCATGTTCATCTTTAAAGTAAACATGACAGTTCCTTGCGGGGCTTTGTAAAGATGAAAAAATATATTCATGTGTCCATGCTATGATCCACTTATTCACTTAGCAACTGCTTTTGTGGCAGCCTCATTCTAAGGGAGAAAGATGGAGCTGACAAATCGAAGAGCTGGATACTGTAGCATTTCTAAATAAGGACAACTAATAGGTGATGCAATATGTATATGACTAATAATTGTTATTACTTTTATCCTTCCACAGTTGGTTGAAGGCAAAGGAGGAGTTGATCACATTTGTATTCTAGATAGATGATGCTGGGAGCAGAGTTTCATTCCATTCCAACTCAAACCTGATTTCTTGAAAATCAGAATTGAGAAGCTAAAATTTGTGGGTGGCGTGATATGTAGTGAAGTTTCCACCATCTCCGATCATTAGAATGGAATTCTTGTCAGAGAAAATAGTTAACAAAAGTAGGGTAAAAGTGCTCAGGGTAAGAAATTAAGTCACATGGGGACCCAAGTCCAAGCCAACTATGTGTTTTGGAGCTGGAGGGAGGAGGAGAGAGGAAGCTGTGGTTGGGTCTCCATGGTGATGGGCAGCCAGTGGGAAGGAAGAAAATGTCCAGAATACAAGGGTTGAGTTCTGGCTTTACGTCCTAATCCTTGTGCTGTTGTGTCCCCTCTGAAAAGGGAGTGATGGCCAGTTGTACTTCCCAGGACCGTGGCCTGTATTAAATGAGACACAGGCTTTGTAACCTGAACAGTGCTAGCAAGTTATTTTCCCTAACTCCTGGCATATGCTCTATAAAATGTGATTGATTCAACAAAGGAGTATAAAGAGAAAAATGCATTCCATCTAATATCCCCTTCCTACCTCTCCTTTCTCCTAATTGAATTGATTGACTTTTTTAATCAAAATGAACTACCTAGATTTGTTGCTTTGGTATCAAACACATATATAGTGGCTGTCATCTAGAGCTTTTCTGTCCCCTGACCCCCAGCTGCACAGCCTGTGAGAGCTCAGAGCCCTCTGAGGATGACTTCTGCAAATCCTTTAACTCTTCCTGCCTTGGTTCTTCCTACATCTGTGTCCCGCTTTGGTTCTGCCTCTTGTCAAGTTGGATGTAAAGTGCAGCTCCTTCAGGCATTTGCACCAAGCCTTCCATGAACGCTCCCTGTCTCAGGAAGAGGCCACACCATGTCCTGCAGGACTCACACATCTGAGTGGCTTCACCTTCACACACATTTGTGCCCTTACCTGGATGCCCCGAGACCTCTCATTATACCCATAAAACTTATTACAGAAAACACCCCAATATAGTTCTCGTTCCAAGAGAAATGTTGGTCCTATCTACTAAATTAAGTAAAAGTATTTCTGTCTTGTAATAAAACATAATAAGTCAGTTTTTAGAGTAGCTGGACATGAAATAAAGTTAAAACATGCAAGTCATTCTGCTATATAGTTTTCATCTGTAAAAATGAACAAACCCACTCTTGCCTAAGTGAGAAGACTGTCCTTGTGCCAGCTGATGGGAAGCAGAGTGACGGAGGTTTGGGCCCTCAAGTTGTGAACTGTGTGGGTTGGTAGGTGGAGTGGGTTGCTGGGCTAAACCTGAGTGGGTTCTACAGGGTAAAGGAGGTCATGGTCACTAAGCTAATTTCTGTGACAGTGTCACCTCTGATTCACAGGAAGCTTCAGGTTGGTTCAGTCCAACCTGAAGTGTGTCTTGACATTCCCTCCTCCTAGTGTGTATGTTTAACACAGATGCTAGTATCAAATCCTGCTCTTTTCCTTTGAAATCCCCCCATTATTGCAGTCTGGATGAAGCCTTGGGGAGAGGAGTTTTGGGGCCTCAGGGAGTATATGTGAGGAAAACAAAGAAGACTGGAGTGTGCTTTCCTTTAGTTTCCAGGTTGAATTTCTAGGTAGTCTGCTGCAAAACTTAATAGGTTCCAGGTGATACTGAGAAAAACATCAACATTAGAAAAGAAAAATAGAATTTTTTGCTCTTCAGGATTTATTTGTGCCAAGGAAAGGCCTAATCAACTTAAAAACACAAAACAACTCCAAAACAGTGTACATTCATAAGGAAGATAATTGTTGTGATCTATATTTTCCCTCCCTTGACCTCCTAATTATGCTGTTAATATTAAGTTTTTTTGTTTTTTTTTTGTTGTTTTTTTTAAATATTTTATTCCAGGTGATACTGAGAAAAACATCAACATTAGTGTTTTTTTTTTCCTGAGAAAAGAAAAATAGAATTTTTTGCTCTTCAGGATTTATTTGTGCCAAGGAAAGGCCTAATTAACTTAAAAACACAAAACAACTCCAAAACAGTGTACATTCATAAGGAAGATAATCGTTGTGATCTATATTTTCCCTCCCTTGACCTCCTAATTATGCTATTAATATGAAGTTTTAATTGGATTTACTAGGCTGGTTCTTCCTGATGAAGTGGTGATGAAGTGGTAGGATGTTCCTTGCTTGTTGGCCACTGTGTGATTCCTCCAGATGGTTTAAGGTTGGTTTTGAGAGGTTCCTTCCCATTTTTAGCTGAAGGAGAAAAGGACAAAAAAATAATGCCTGAGGTCCTGAAGCGGGTATTTGCTTTAAAGTTGTCCAAGGGAAAGCGTTTGCTCTCAGCGCTCCCACTCCAGTCCTTCCTCTGCTTGGAGAAATTCATCTTCAGCAGCCCTCTCCCCCCGTATAGACTTTTAAACCCCACTCCTAGCTCATGCCGTGGTGAGCAATGTCCAGGCTGGGAACTTGGTTCCGCCAGCAGAGAAGTGGCCCCAGGATGGCTCTGGGAGGTCTCTGAAGTCCTTGCAACTCATCCCATGTGCCCCTGTAGCACTTGGGATTGATCTAGCCTCTAGTCACCTGAAAAAAATCACACCTGGCTAATTCCTTTTTTTGTGAAGGAAATTTGAGGCTCTGGGTACTCATGGACTTGCTTATAGCAGCTCTACTGGGATTAACATTTTGATTTTCTCTTCTGGCTGCTGCCACTTAGGGGTCCTGCTGTGAGGCTCAATGTTTGCTAAAGAAGGACATTGGAAAGCGTCATTTTTCCATTTTTTGTGTGTGTAATATATAAGATTAATAAATGTCTCTCCGCTCCCTGAAAGCTGACCAAAGCCGCATAGAGCCTCTTATGTGAAGTAGAATTTGCACTGACTTCATTTGTAGTTTAAGGCTTAGATTGAACTTCACACACTTTTTTTCTTCCAAGATAAGCTCCCTGGAGTGTAACTTCCTTGTGACAGAAAATGTTAATAATTCAAGAGGCTCTCTTATTTCTTGCCTGTTCCTGGATGCTGAAGTGGAAATTATTACCCAAATATTATTTTTCCAACAGACACTTCCATGTCATTCCTTGTTAATATTGTTGTAGCCATGTCATTGTGTTAGCCGGATTGAGTATTTCAGAATAATCTGTTCGGTGAAAGCTTTTGAACATATACACCACTAGTCAGATATGAGAGCTTTTCTCCAACCTTCTGTTTTCAAGGACAATAGTTCATTCCTTTATACTAGTTTCCCAAAGAGACAACGATGACAAATCTCTATTCTTAAGGGCCTTACAGTCTAGTCGAGGAAGTAACCTGCTTACACTTTGAAATACTACAAGGCCTTATGTAGTCATGGCATAAGAGTGATAAAAACAAAATATTATGTGCATTCAGAAATGGAAGAGATTACTTTTTCTTAGATTTAGTTTAATTAAATTAATTAATTAACCTTCTGTTTTCAAGGGCAATAGTTCATTCCTTTATACTAGTTTCCCAAAGAGACAACGATGAAAAATCTCTATTCTTAAGGGCCTTACAGTCTAGTCAAGGAAGTGACCTGCTTACACTTTGAAATACTACAAGGCCATATGTAGTCATGGCATAAGAGTGATAAAAACAAAATATTATGTGCATTCAGAAATGGAAGAGATTACTTTTTCTTAGATTTAGTTTAATTTTTTTTTAGAGATCATCCTGAGAGAGACACATTGGTTGATTGTTTGCCTCCCGTGCCCCTACTGGGGCTGGGGAACCCGAAACCAAGGTGTGTGCCCCGACCAGGAATCGAATCTGCGACCCCTTGGTCTGCAGGCGGATGCTCTAACCACTGAGAAAACTGGCCAGGGCTTATTTTATTTTAAAACACAAAATATACACATTCTGAGGAACTTTAACAGTATAATATAAAAAGCTACTGTTCTCCCTCCTTCAGTACCTCTTCCCAGAAGTGACTTCTGTTAATAGCGGATATAGTCTTAGATGTTTTCTGTGTGCTGAAGAGGAGCGGCAGAGTGGATGGGTGAAGAGTACAGCTTCTGGAGTCAGCCAGACTGGGATTAAATTCTAGGTCCACCTTGACCCGGACTTATCCTTTCTGAGCCTTAGTTTCCTGAAAATGGGGGAATATTAATATCTACCCATAGACCTGTCATAGTCTCTACAGTTTTATGACCTGTTTTCTTTACTGATTCGATTGTGAACACTCCCAGTATTCATTCACATGTGCACCAGCCACTCTTTGTGACTGCTGCACAGTTCCGTGGTATGGGAATTCTTATCGAATTATTGTTCCCTTAATGCCAGTCCTAATTTTTTTAAATCAGAAAAGATTACTTTTTATTGGGGTAATGAGGACATTGTTTAGGAGGAGACAACTATTTGAGCTAGGTTGAAGGATTCTTAGGAACTTGGAATACACTTCTGGGCAGAGGGCATTGCAGATGGTAAAGAAAGAGGCAGGGAGTTATTTACTCTTTCAGTAAATATTTATTAAATGCTTACCATGTGTAGAAATAGAAACAGGAACTAGAGTAGTGAGCAGGAAAGAGGCCCTGCTCCAAAGGGGCCTAGGGCCTGGTGACATGCATGTGTGGGGAGTGGCCAATAGGAGGGTTTGGCTAGAAGGGAGCTATGTCTAAGGAAGTGCATTGTTGCTTGAGCGTTTTCAGAGGATAGGCCAAGAGTGGCAGGGTTCTGCAACATTCCTGTCCCCCGATGAAATTTTGCCAAGGGACCCAGCAAAGACATCTGTTTAGGTAACCAGCCCTACAGAATTTTGATGTGAACCATCCAGCTTAGCCTCATAATGGCTCATGAGTCAGACCACATTTTGGAGATAGACTAGGACAGTGGTCGGCAAACTGTGGCTCTCGAGCCACATGAGGCTCTTTGGCCCCTTGAGTGTGGCTCTTCCACAAAATACCACGTGCAGGCGCGCACGTACAGTGCAATTGAAACTTCGTGGCCCATGCGCAGAAGTTGGTATTTTGTGGAAGAGCCATACTCAAGGGGCCAAAGAGCCACATGTGGCTCGCAAGCCTCAGTTTGCCGACCACTGACTGGACTAGGGTAACAAAACAGTTTCACTTTTGAGGATTTGGGGGAAATATTTTACATTTTATGGATCCGCTAGTAAAGAGGGTATAACAAGGAATCAGGAAAACGGAAATGTCATCTATGCCTAGGAGATCTAAGCCTTCTTACCTTATTGACAAAAAAGCAAATGCTCTCTCAGGTTGAAGCCGTGATCTGATGAAAACACTGTAGTAAGCTTAAATATGGTACTGGGATACTCTAATGCTTACCAGCAATTTTTAAACTACCTTAGCTTTACAAGACAGGAGTATGAAGTATATAAAGAAGGGTAGTAAGACTGAGAGCAGAAAGCTGAGCAGCCCAGGAAGTGGGATGAGGATGGGTGGGCAAGCTTAAATGTCTCTTTCCTGTGTTTATTGAGATGATTCTCTTGAACCCCACTCCATTCTCAGGAACACAAACTGATAAACATTCAAAGTGATGAGGAAAAAGCCCAATGCAAGGTCAAAGACTCTGAGTAGTCAGAGACTGAGCAGAGAGATCTGGCGGAAGACGCTAATTTGGGGGCATCAGTCCAATTCATTGCTATTTTGGATGTTGTTCTGGGAGCAAGGATTTCACACTGTGGTCGGAGGCTGTTCTTCATTAGTGTGGTATCATAAGTATAAACCCTTGACATAGTGGAAGGCTGAATTCATGCCATAAAAGGCGTGTCTATTTCTCTAGCAACAGAAATATTTGAAGGCAATAGCAATAGCTCCATATATGTCAGGGAAGAGGGTGTCCTCAGGAAGAAGCAGGCAGGATGTCAAAGTAAACTTATCAAGATAAAAACAGTCATTTTAAATCAATTTTAAGCTGTATTAGTTGGTAAACAAGATACAATGTTGGGTAGCATGTGCTGAAGATGGAAGAAATAGGACTTCATTAAAGGTAGCTGAATTGATTTCTTCTCATGCTAATGCATACATCAGTCCAGGGAGGATGCTGCCAAGAATAATATAGAATATTCTAAAGCCTACAGTAAAAGCCTACAGAAAATCTTGTTTTACTAAGTTCTTGAAAGAAGGAAACTGTGGCAGCAGTAAATTAAAAAGCCAGTTATTAAAAAGCCACTGTCATTTGCATAAAGCCTACATATATACATACATATCCCTGCACCTATATGTTCCGGTCTTTGCTGTCCCACCTGTACCCACAGCTGTCAGAATTTACTTAGGGATGAGCATCTACTTATTGCAGGTTGAATCATCTGAACTTGTTAATATTTAGTCATTTTGGCAAATGAAGCCAACAAATTTGATGGTTCAACCTCATAGTTTAGAAATACCGATATCAACATAGATGGAAGGGTAACTTTCCAAATTTGAAATCTTGATGTGTCTATTAAAGTGAACATGTGAAACAGATTGTGGTATTAACCAATCTAAGTAAGTAGAAGTCTGGAAGAAAGTTCGCTTTATTATTAGGGTCCTAAACACTTAGGCTTTTCAGATGACCAATGGTGAAAAAATCAAACTACAGTGAACTGGCAGTGCAGTAGAATTTATAGACAGGGTGGGAAAAAAGTATGGAAAATAATACAATAATCAATAAGTAATAATACAAGAATAAACTCTTTCATGTATTCACAACTGTAAACCTACTTTGTTCCACCCTGTGTATTAGGAAGGTAAAGTTAACCTTTGGGAAAATTACAGAAAAGTGATGTTAAAAAAAATAGCGTTAATAAAGACAGTTAATTAAAAATCAAAAAGTGAAATTAAAAGGTTAGTATAAAATTAAAGGTAAGTGATAATCAGCTCTCTTTAAAATAATGTTTTTACTGAGAAAAATAAATTTTAAATTCTTAAAGATTAATAGCTTTTTATACACTAAGGTTAATTGCAGTTAATTAATACAAAAAATGATCTACATTCTGCTAATAATAGATTATTAGAGAGGTACAATAGTAATCCATAGTTTTGTCAATTGTTGAATTACAAAAAAGTGAGTTAAGACTAAGCTAAAAAGTACCTTCCGCACATGAGAATAAATGTGTACATGAAGGATGGTGAGCAACTCTAAATCAGTAAACACCATGGCACAGACCTAAGCAAGCTGGTGAGGTCTTAACTTTCAGTCTACAAATACTAACTCTCCTCTTCAGTAAATAGAAGAGCTACTAAGCTGGATGGGCAGATAAATAATGTTAATGTTTGACCTTTTCTCAACATTCACTCAAGCACTGTAGTTCTTGTTCATCACAATGGTAAGAGAGCAAGTTTTATTTTGGGTAAGCTTAGGAACTGTGGGTTTAAATTCAGGTTCTTCATGCTCACAATGAAATAGACCTGATTTCTCATATATATATTTTTCACATAGCCTCAGAAATCATCTATGAGCATAAAAGCTTTATTTCCTCATTTGCAACCACTAGAAAATATCCATGTTGTTATTCTCTCAGACCAGAGGACAGTTTCATGGCATGATCATGAACAAGCTTGAGCATAAGGATTTGTGTTTTACATACAACTTTTGCACACTTGTTAAATAGTGAATAATATATTAAAAGATATTTTTAATGGGGAAAAAAGTTAGCAGTGCATGCTTTTTTAAAAAACATATATTTTACTGATTTCAGAGAGGAAGGGAGAGGGAGAGAGAGATATATAGAAACATCAATGATGAGAGAATCATTGATCGACTGCCTCCTGCACGCCCCTTCCTGGGGATCAAGCCCACAACCCGGCATGTGCCCTTGACCAGAATCGAACCTGGGACCCTTGAGTCCACAGGCCGATGCTCTATCCACTGAGCCAAACCGGCTAGGACTTACAGTGCATGCTTTTTAAAAAATGTATTTTGTGCAAACTGTACAATCAGGATGAGTTTAGAAATCTAAGTTAAACAGTTAATAGTGTTAGTAATATTCACTTTGATATATACATATTGAATGAATTAAAAATATAATATAGATCCCTAACTTTTTATAATAATTAAAAAATATAAAAAATTTTTAAACTCACTTGGCCAATCTCAAATAGATGGTATCCCAGATTATTTTGAAAAAGTAAAAAAAAACCAGACCAAAGGCTTTTATATTTTACAAATAAGAGACTTTCACCTGATTTTCCCTTAGATTGGCTTAACATTTTTAGTAAAGTGAGCAATGGTTATGGTTTTTTGCTAATACAATTTGATTCTAAGTCCTTGTAATTTATTGCCTATAAAAGTCTTTTTTTTCTCGAGGCTTTATTCTAAAATTACATTCTTTTAACCAACCTCTATAATGAAATTAATGTTCTATATAATATTTCTGTTTCTTGAAGTGTGAGAAATATGTGGCTGATGGGTTTAGTCGTGTATCCACAAACTTCCTAGAACAAATTCAGCTTCATACATCTTTGTATAAAAATGTAATGTTAAAATATAGGGACTATCTCTAAATATGAAAGCATGACATTCTCTTATTTAAACAATATTTCTATTAGCCCTTTGAGTCACAGATATATGAACACTCTTATGCTATGCATGAAGAACATAATGCAGGCGCTATCTGAGATGAAGTGGGTAAGCATATGTCTTGTGCTTCTGAACAGCAGTGGGAGAAACTTTCTGGCATGTATTTCTTGAAGAAATAATTTTTGTAACTATCTGACGGAAGCACTGGGACAAGACCTCCGGGGGGATATGGAGGTCAGAGATAAAGGAAAAGGGGAAAAAATGCTCTTGTCTTGACTGTTAGCTGTTCCAAAGCATCACTATCTGGGACATTTATAAATTTAACCGGATGTAAAACACAGGAGTATATAATGGAGGAAAGAGTGCTACACAAATAGACAATGAATCAGGTGACATAACAGCCTTTTTCCTGCCTCTTTCTTTTATAGTTGCTTCCTTAGGAAAAAAAATCTATGATTGTTTAATTTTCTTCCTGTTTCATTGTAAATACTTTGCAGCTGTTTGTATCGTTGGTGGTTTTTTAAAAAATAAAATAAACCATAATTTTGAAAGGGCATTCTTTTAAGAGCAACTGATTGGTTGTTCTGGGTACAAAAGGAAAAATATTAAAAGTATAAACACAAAATTTCTAGAATCACTGAATTGACAGAACTATTTTGTCACCTGGTTTTGAAATTGCTTATTCTGAATAATGTGTATCTACTGCTCTGGTAACTGTTAAACAAAGCTCCCTGAGGTAATAAAGAACATTTAGGATGTATTTAGTTGTAATGAAGGTTCTAAACATTTAAGACACTATCTCCCAGGCCATTAATAGTAAGATGTTGTTTGGCCTTGCGGAAGTGTATGAAGGAAGTAGGAAGTCATTCATGTCTTGCTAAAAATTCTGCTCTGAGAGCACTTACCTTTGATAACATAATCTAAAATTATTGCCTTCAACTATTATGGAAGGGTAATTAAAGTGCGTAAAACTCTCCATGATCATATTGTAATAATAGGGAAATTAATATTCATGTGTTGCAACACGAGTATTTTTTTAAATAAATGTTATGTGGCCATTTTAACAATTTTATATTTGCAAGCGATTTTTTCCCCCTTTCTATATTGATAAATTATAAGTTGTCAAAGTCAAATCTACCATTTTTCCTACTTGAAGAGTTTCTCCAAAACCACATGCCTTCTTTTCTCCTTAGAAAATGAAACTCATTCATTAGATGAGCCCAGGTGTTTACAATTCAAATGGCAGCCTTGATGTTTATGAAGCCCTTCAGTGAGGACTTGTTATCTCCATTTGTAATTGTGAACTCTCTAGCTGGCAAAGTCTTTTATTTGGGAAATTACTTTAAGGGAAATTGCCCTTAATTTTGGATGGTTTAACCAGGTAGAAACTATAGTGGAAATAGTAGAAACTATAGTGCATGTGTAGGTAAAGAAAACAGTCTTTTTTTCCCCCTTTGAACACCTTGATCTGCATTAATAAAAACACTCTACTGTCAACAATAAAATTCTTAAGGCAGAGGACAGAGGTCCTGGTGACTTGACTGTCCACGAGAGGTGTGGGGAATCAGGAACGTTGTGCAGCCAGAATCTGAAGCTCATTAGGAAGAGTAATGAATATGCAAGAAGTGTCCCCAGGTCCTGAACAAGGGCAACATCTTGCTTGATAAAGGAACAGCTGCTATTTGCATTCTAAGGCTTTTTTTGCTCAAATGTGCCTTATTGACAAGTTCAAAAGCATATTTTGCTCTAGATGGGGGTAACTCACTTAAATATGGCACTCAGAGTCCCCACATGCTTGGGTAAATCCTGGGTAGCAGCTTCAAGCATATTAAAGTGGGGAGTTCAGCAATTTGGCCATTGTTGTCAAATGGCATAATTTCAGACTAAAACATAAATGAAGTTGGATTTTTAGAGGTGGTTTAAGTTTTTTCTTTAAGTTTGTATTAATCATCTATTGCTACATACAAATTACCTAAACATTTTGTCGCTTAAAGCAACAAACACTATGTCAGAGTTTCTGGGAGTCAGGAATGGCTCAGGCTCTCTGACAGGCTGCAGTCAAGGGGTTGGTTAGAGCACAGTCTTCCCAGGACCGGCGTCTAAGCTAACTTGTGGCTGTTGGTTGGTGAGGGCTAGCTGCTGGCTAGAGACCTCTTCTTGCCACATGAGCCTCTTCCCTGGCAGCAGTCTTCTCTCAGAGTGAGCAAGAGGAGAGGCAGAGGGGGTGGCCAGGACAGAAGCCACCAGATGGGATCCGGACACTCTGTCTGACTGCTCCCTGGCAGTGAGTCACCAGCTGCAGCCCACACTCAAGAGCAGGGCTTACTCACTGGGGTTGCAACCAGGGGACTTCTATTGGGTGCCATTTAGAGGCTGCCTACCACCATGGGTCCTTTCTCTTTAGATTTTGCTACAAATAAAGGTTGTGATGTGAGAAACCAAGAGTAGACTCCCTTCTCCCTCCTTCAAAGTTAGCCATCAGAAATATCCTCTGTATACACATTTCTACCATCCTATCTAATAAAAGAGTAATATGTAAATTAACCATAACTCCATGACGAAGATGGTGGCACCCATAGCGGCGGGGCAGGACGCTGGCGGTGTCACCCTGGCAATGTGAGCCCAGCAGGCATTGCCTCGGCAACCTGCGAGCAGGTCACGTGGCCCTGGAGAAGGCAAGCATGGGGGCAGGCAGCCCCCAGCAGGGCCTGCTCGCGGGTCGCTGCGGGGATCCATGAGCAGGAAAGCGCTGCCCGCAGGCAGCCCCCAGCAGGGCCTGCTCCAGGGTCACTGTGGTGATCCGTGAGCAGGCAAGTGGGGCCTGCAGGCAGCACCCCACCCTGGCCACAGCTCAAGGGAGAGAACAACACACAGGCGCCAGGAGCCGCCTGAGAGATCAACACAGAGGGGCACCTGCTCCAAGCCTCCACGATGTGACTGGGGGCAGGCCCCCAGCAGACACACACACACACACACACACACACACACACACACACACACGGGACGCCCGCTCCGAGCCTCTGCTGCCAGACTGTGGCCGTCAGTAGGACATCCACTGAGGGCTCCCGGACTGTGAGAGGGGCAGGCTGGGCTGAGGGAACCCCACCCCCCAGTGCACGAATTTCGTGCACCAGGCCTCTAGTGCATAATATAAAACCTTACAGAACAAGGTTATAAATATAAAACAGCAAAATGCATACAGAGTGTTTGTCAACCTGTGTGAGGAAGGCGTTGCCTCCTTGAGCCCTTGGCAGTTAACTAGGGAGGAGGTAGGCAGGTAGGGATGTGCAGCAGTGAGGAGGCCCAGAAGATTCCTGATGATGGCGCAGACTCAGGAACTAGACTCCCAGACTCAATCCTCAGCCTGTTACTTAGCTGTGCTTGCACTTAGCGCTGCTTTCTCCTCGTGCCAGCTTTTTCATGTGTAGAAAGAGAATAAAACAGTATCTGTAAAGGGAGGACAGTAATGGTATGAGTTAATATATGTGTAGTGCACAGATCAGGGCTTGACACACAGCAGGCTCATTGGTGTAAGTCATTACTGATATAAGTCCACAGCAGACAAGTGCACTATAAATGCTACTTCAAAGTAATGCAGTTATACAAGTAAGTTCTACTCTTCTCTTTACCCAGGAATGCACAGTTAGGTAATTTGCTGCATAATATAAATCATCATTAAAAAAACACACCCTAAGTATAAAAACAAAGAAATATTCCAGTTGATTAAATGTTTATTTGGGGCAACGTCAGTTGTGATGTTTCTATGCTACCAAGAATGTTGTACACCTGAACACCCAATTTCCTTTTTAGATGCCCTCACATCTTTTTTATTTCATTTCATTTATTTATTCCTTCCTTCCATGAGCATGAGCATCTCCTGGGCACAGGGCACTGGACAAAACAGACATGGTCACAGACATACACAGATGCCTGTGACATTGAATGAGAGGTGCTCTGGAAGAGGCACCAAGGAGGGAAATGCACTTCCGTTTGGGGGAGGTCATGGATGTGGACAACTTCCCATAAGAGGAAACAAGTGAGCTGTGTGGGAATATGCCTGATAGGAAGGACAGGAAGATGTTCTGGATGGAGGGAGGGAATGGTGCCTGTAAGGTCTAAAGGCAGGAAGCAGCAAAGCAGATGGAAAGAGCTGGCTGTTGAGTTGCGCAACAGCACAGTGCATAGAGTGTGCATGAGTGGAAATGAAGCTGCAGGCATAGGCAGGAGGCAGGTCTGCAACCTTGAACCAAGAGTAAGAACTGTCACTGAATTGACATCTCAGAGTGAAACCACCATCCTCTGACCCCTTGACAGGCCTGCATGATCGGGTCCAATCCAGGACTCTGCTGTGCACTGGGCTCCCCTGTCTTGGGCAGATCAGACAGGCCAGGTCTGCTTCTGCTCTAGGGCCTTGGCTTGAGCCACTGACTCTGCCTGACACGCTCTCCCACAAGGTGGCTGGGTCAGCTCACTCACTTACCTCACCTCTTGGCTCAAATCGCACTTTCTCATTGAGCTCTATCTTCAGTGTTCCTAATGAATGCTGCCATGGCCTGCCTCACCCAGTGTACTGGTGGTCCCTCTTTTCCTGCTGACTTCTTGTTTACATAACCCTTATCTTCCAACATACATGTAATTGACCTTTTATTGTTCATCATACATTTCACCACCAAATGTAAGCTCCCAGAGGCAGGAAGGGATCTTTGATGGTCCTGGCACATGGGACATGCTCAATAAATATTGACTGAATGAATAACCAAATACCTTTGGATTGTTTTTAGGGAACTTCAACTCTGGATGAGAAATAAGAAGCAGAAGGGGAGGGGAGGGAAGCTAGAAAGGCAATTCAGACATATGTTCTTTTTTTTCTTTATTGATTAATTTTCCACTCATGCCCTCACCCCCCTAGTGTCTATGTCCATTGGTTAGGCTTATATGCATGCACACAAGTCCTTTAGTTGATCTCTCCCCCTTACTCCCACCCTCCCCTACCTTCCCTCTGAGGTTTGATGGTCTGATTGATGCTGCTCTGTCTCTGGATCTGTTTCTGTTCATCCGTTTATGTTGTTCATCATATTCCATAAATGAGTGAGATCATGTGATATTTATCTTTCTCTGACTGGCTTATTTCACTTAGCATAATCTCTCAGTTCCATTGATGCTGTTGCAAATGGTATGAATGCCTTATTTACTGCAGCGTACTGCAGCGTAGTATTCCATTGTGTAGATGTACCACAGTTTTTTAATCCACTCATCTGTTGATGGGCACCTAGGCTGTTTCCAAATCTTAGCTATGGTGAATTATGCTGCTATGAACATAGGGGTGCATATATCCTTTCTGATTGGTGTTTCTAGTTTCTTGGAATATATTCCTAAAAGTGGGATTGCTGGGTCAAATGGGAGTTCCATTTTTAGTTTTTTGAGGAAACTCCATACTGTTTTTCACAGTGGCTGCACCAGTCTGCATTCCCACTAGCAGAGCACTAGGGTTCCTTTTTCTCCGCATCCTCGCCTGCACTTGTTTGTTGATGATAACCATCCTGACAGGTGTGAGATGGTACCGCATTGTTATTTTGATTTGCATCTCTCAAATGATTAGTGACTTTAATCATGTTTTCATGTGTCTCTTGGCCTTCTGTATGTCCTCTTTCAAAAAGTATCTATTTAGGTCCGTTGCCCATTTTTTGATTGGGTTGTTTATCTTCCTTTTGTTAAGTTGTATGAGTCAGACATATGTTCTTGTTCTTCTATATTATCTCATTTATGTATTTTCCCATCAGTCCAATCAATAGTGTGAACAGTTATTCCTGCTTTAGATCTTTCATAAAGGAGGTTGGGAATGTCAATGTTATACAAAGCTACAAATATATGCATGACCACCTTGGGATAAAAAGCTCTTTTTGTTGATTTCTTCCTACTCTACCACACTATCCTCACTTCCCCTTCTTTTGCCTCTTCCACTGCCAGCTTCTAGAGCAAGCAGGGCGCCCTGGGCTTGCAAATGCCAAGCTCCTTTTGTCCAGATTCTGTCTCAGGATTAGCACTTATTGACCTGGTCTTCTGATGTGGGTTCCGCATCTCTTAATCCCGATGCACATCCCACACTGGACTGTCCCATGGTCCAAGACCCTCCACACTCTTTGACCAGGGGTACCCAAGATCTTGATACCCTGGTTTCCCTTCTTGTTTCCCACTTCCTGGTTATGACAGTACTTCTCTTGCTCTTCCATAAGTCAGCTCCATCCCTCCTCTGGGCTGAGCTTTCTTCAAAGGCCTGCCCTCTCATCCTTACTGATGATCAAATGACTAACTTGTTTCTCTGTTGTGGTAAACTTCTTTTGTGAAAACTTCTCCTCTTGTGAAAATGGACTTTTCTTATATCTGTCTGAAATGTTCTGCTGATTTTTACCTCCAGGCATGCCAGTTTTCCTCTCCCCACTCTCCCCATCTGTGAGCAATAGCCACAGCAGATGCCTCCATCTTTTGTGCTTCTCTTTATTGCTCTTGCCTTTGGAGAATCCATCCCTCCTTGTCATTTCAACTAACACTTCTGCTCAAGACTCCTCTCCATTTATGCAGAAATGCTGTCCACATTCTTCATGACTATTTCCATGAGATCTAAGTGCCATGATTTGATTCCATGAATGTGTCCAACTTTTCACTTTCCTCTTAAATGTCTTATTCTTCTTCATGGCTGTAATCCTTATCATTACCTGGGTTGTATGCCTTGGAGTCATTTCATATAATTTCTCTTCACACCTCTCCATATTTATTTTTAAAAATCCTTTTTATTCTGTTGGTTGCTTTAAAAAAATATTACCATCATTACCACACTGCTTTGAGTTCTCATTTATAGCCCAATGTTGTTACCACAGCACAGTATTTGAGTTTTGCTTCCCACCAATCTGGCTAATATGCAATTGCATGATTAATCTTTCTGAAATGTTTTCTCCTGATCCACATTATCGGTGACTGTTTTCTAAGATCTCAACTCCATATTTCCCTGCCCTCCATTTTCTCTCCTACTAACTTTTGTTTCAACATCTCTCCATCCTGTGACATCCGTTAACCTGATCTCCTCATTCTACAAATGCATACTTACTCCTTCTCATCTTTAGTCTGTCTTCATTCATCCCAAAATTTATTTTCTAAATTGCTATAATGTGCTCATTTTCTTTCTACATGGAATACTGCACACTTTCTTCTCCCTATCTAGTAATGAGGATGCTTATAATAATTGCTCATGTTTTTAAGGGCTTTTTCTGGATAAAACCCTGAGTCAAGTATTTTAGACACATTACGTTTATTCCTCATAAGCCCAGCAAGTTAGAGACAATTATTATACCCATTTTACAGATGAGGAAATGGGAACTTGGAGGGGCAAGGCCTCCACTGGAGTTCTATGCTACTTTTAAGATGAGTGATACAGAGGAACAGGCACAGGCTTGCAGATCTGAACTCAGTTCTGACTTGATCACATCCTAGCTGGGAGAATCAGGATAGTGATTGAGTCTCTTTGAGCTTGAGAACACTTACTTATAAAATGAGGATTAAATGAGTACAAAGCCCTGCCATAGAACATTTAACAAATATTGTTCTTCTCTTTTCTTTCTCTTCAGTGTCATTGCTCCCATTGACAACCTTATTTGACACCTCAAACCCTCACTAATTGCATTTCCCCCTATATTTTTGTAGTAATTTTAATTTGCCTACTTAATTTATGACTTACTTATGACCTGACTTCATTCAGATATATTGGTGTTGCCTTCCTGGTTAGATTTTAAGAGCAGGGGCCATGCATTTTAATTCTCCATTTTCATCCTCCTCTGTGTAGTAATGAACACAGAATAAATGCTCAATTTTCACTTCCTAATTGACATAACTACTTAGCTTGATACAGGGATACTTGATGCTGTCACCACACAGTTGCACATATCCTGTTAGCCTACCTTATTAGCTCATTTTTTTTCTCTTCTCTCTCTCCACCCACAGCATGTGCATTCCGGTACAATGGACTCTCCTTCGTCTACCTCATCTACCTCTTGCTCATCCCTCTGTTTTCAGAACCAACAAGAGCGACAATGCAAGGTAAGAGACAGTTACTGTTCTGTGTCACATTCTGAATGCATTTGCTGACTCTGCTGGGCTGTCTTTATCTGATGGGATAGACGCTGTCTGTGCAGCAAGCTGGTCCAGTGGAGACTGGGTATCACACATGTGAACAGCTGCACCAAGCAGAGCGGTGCGGAACATGTTGATACATGTCACTTATGTACACCACTAATATCCCCATGCAAGTTCCATATTAACTCTCTCTTAGTAGGCTTGCAGTACATCTGGAATGTTTTGGCTAGTTAAGATGAACTCAATGCATTGTCAATGAAATAAGGCAGATGGTGTGACAAAATTGGCACATGCTTTGCATATTGGACTGCTGGAGAGGATGTGGTGGCAAGTAGAAAAGGGGCAGCGAGGTACCTTACATTTCTAAGCTGCCAACAGGAGGAGGATCAGAAACCGAGTCCTCGTCATGACTTGTTCACACATCAGTTGAGATCTCTTACATATGCCTCTATCCAGCACTGTGAGTAAGTGATTTGCATTTGAGGAATAGTTTCTCAAGCATTTTGCTACACAACTTTAGATTTGTTTCCCATTGCTCTACAAGAACCTGAAGTTATAGAAAAGAACAATGACATTTCTCCTGAGGCTCTGATTAGGAAGCATGATCTGGTTTATCAATTTATATATTTGAAGTTCGTCCACAAATATTAAAATTAAACCACACTGAGTTAATTTATAAATTGCTTTTCAAAACAATACCATTATATAAGGGTTGTGCCAAATGCCTTAGGTGAGTATGATGGCTGTATGTTTACATGAGAGGAAAAGGAATCTGTTTGGCCCAACCTCTTGTAGTTGGAAAAGGCCATGGTTAAGGCTGCCAATTCATAGTGGTGCCTCTTCAGGAAAAAAGTAAGGGCTGGGGGTCCAGAGCAGCAAATAATGACTATCTTTTCCATTCCTCCCCTTAACTATTACATTTACAGTGCATATTATGACCATTCATCCTAATCGTTATGACTGCAGATGCTGTGTTGATTTTCCTGCCACAGGAAGAATTTAAATAATAGTCTTCTAAGTCACTTAAATCCTTAATACACAAAGTTAAGAAGGGGTCCAGAAATGTGAGTTTATACAAATCCTCATTCAAACCAAAAATACATTGTTTATGTGACCACACCCACCTTAGCCTCTTTCCTAGAGGTCAGTATAAACAAAGACCTTTAAACAGAATAGCTTCTGGCCTCAGAACCAAGATGAAATACACAGGCTACTCCTAGTTCATGGCCTGGAGCTCATGTTTCAAAGAAAGAAGGCTTCAGACACATTCAGAATAAACCGCTTTAGAAAGGAGTACCTGTGTATAGTCCAATAAAGCACCTATTGCTTTTATAGCAAGGTGTCTGTCCCCTTATCGTTTCATCTGGAAATCAGGTAACTGAGATTTCCCCCTTCATCATTATGTGACAATGACTGCTTTGCCTTCTTCCCAAATAACCAGCCCTGCTCTTGCCTCAGTCTCGGTAGGGGTGGCATTGCAACTGTGTCACGGCTGCATGACAGTGGTCCCATCCTTTATGCCCACGTGCATCAGGGACTGGCCCTGTCAGGAAGCTCATACTTGAAATGTAAGATCAAATGCAAAAAAAGCAACTCCTGTGTAAAGCAATATCCCAAATTAACAAGATGTCATGCGGTTAGTGCACAAGCAAAGTGTAATAAGTACACAGACGTCTGCTGGTGCTGCTCCTAATAGGAGACCAAGGAAGAACTGAGCTCAAAAGGAAAACAAACCCACAGGCATCTTTTCCACAGGTCACTATCTGGATGCAGTGTTGTGATTATTTATTTTCTTCTTTCCTGCATTTTAATAAGAAGCATGAATAATATTCAACATAGCCTCATTGATTTGTTTGTTTATGGAAATGCAGAGGGACTCCAGGAAAGGATGTCCCCCCATTTATTTCTGATCACCTGGGAAGCACAAGCCCTGTGTTTTGAAATATCCCATGTTGGGCGTTTCTGGCAGCGTGTGGTCAAGAACACCATTAATGCCTATGTGGAGTGGACCATACCATGCCAGGCCCGGGGAGTGACTGCAATGCGGCTCCGCAGGGACTTGAACTATCCAATTCATGTTCCCACACATTTCCCACGAATCAATGGGAAGTGCATTGGCAACCTGAAAAGAACTGTTAGTAACCTCTGCACCACCTGCTCACAGACAGTCTCTGCCTGGCAACAGCAAGCAAATTCAGATTCCCTCCGACCCCCCAGCTGCTCAGGCCTCTGTGCATGTCCACAGGACTATGTCCATGACACAGACTCCCCCTGAACCCCATGCGTGGTGCACGGACCTGAAAGTTTACTCTGTGATCCTCTGGTCTCCATTTGATCTGTTGGAATTCTCTTCCTAAAAGTATTTTTCCCCAAAAGTATATCCACAGGGTCCCCAGCAGGTGGGGAGTTCAGTGTCCTGGCTGAGAGGGTGGTCTTTGTTGTAGTTCTTGAAGTGGCCTGGGTGTGAAAGCCATCTCTGCACTGTGGTTGTTTAGGGATGTGCACAGGGGTGTCCACAGGGGTGTCCACAGGACCCCCATCAGGACATAGATCATCTGAGTGTGCCTGAGGCTTTCCCCACACCTGTGACTAGACACAGATTTGCTGTCAGGCTGGAAACAACCTTGTGGGAGATGGAGGAAGATCAGGAGATGTTAGTTATACATAGACATGTTACTAAGTTTAAAAAAGGAATTTGAGTGAGGACAATTGTTTGGGGGTTCAATACACTTAACTTACTTGCGGGTGTCTTCTGAATTGCTGAATTTGAGAGTTGGAGGAGCTTTCAGGAATTACTAAGCATATTCCAGCACCCAGCGGTGGAGTCCCTTCCCAGCATCCAAGTTGGCTGCCTGTGTAGGCTCTCCACCCACTGGCTATGACTCGCCTTGATCTCCTGGCTCTAATGCTGACCTTTCCCATAGTCTTTCTTAGGCAAAGTGACTTTAAGTTGGCTCTAGAATGTTATTCTCTCTCTTTCTCTCTTCTCGCTGTGTTTGTCTCTGTCTCTCTGTCTCTCTCTCTCTCTCACACACACACACACACACACACACACACACACAGGCGTACACTCACAGCATGGGGAATAAGCACATTCAATCAGCCATGGGTCAGTGTGCAGCTGTTTCCCTCAGCAAGAGCCTCACCTTTGGATTTCTCGAGCCAGAGTGGCTTTCAGTGTAGCATGTCCCCTGAGCTCCCAGGGTGGTCTCTTGCATTCTCTTGTCAATATCCATCTCCTTCAGCGTCTCTAATACTCTCTTTCATATCCTCCGTGGGACAGGGAACCACGGGTTGAAACAATGCCCTTTGCCATGGTATTCATTGGAGTATGAGGGAGTGTTTTCCAACCCTCAGCCTTGGTCCCTCACCTGAAACTGAGCCAGAGTCCCATGTTAACACATTTATTTACTGTATCTCTTTCCGTTCCACTAGGTACAATTTAAGATGGCAAGGGTTTTGCTGTTTTGTTTACTGCAGTATTTCCAGGACCTAGAACAGTGCCTGGTGTATTGAAGGCATTCCGTAAATATTTATGGAATGGATTTATCTCCAGAGTCAAGTGTGGTAGAAGCATTTAAGAACACAGCTCTAATCCTGTGATGACACCAATCTCTAAAATAGCAAACATCACAGAACAAGTTTATTGCATATACCCATCCTCTAGGGACAGAAGCTCAGGGTACCATAGACCTCAGGATTTTGCCTTTTTAAATTTGATTGGGATCAGAGGATCATGCGTAACTGAAGAAATAGAATGTTTTATGCTTTTACTTACAACGATAAGCATCTTATTTAAGCATGCACGGTTTCCCCTGCTCTCCAAAATAGAGAGTGCCTATGAAACCTTTCGTCAACTGAAATGGTGTAAAGCAAAGAAGCGATTGCCTTAGGACACATCTTGGTAACGATGCACAAAATAAATGAAGACAAAGCACAGATGCTCACAGACAGTGCACAGCCTCGAGGGCTTAATGCTGAGATGCTGAGCGCAGTTCCTGGGGAAGGAGCTTGGCGGGGCTACTTTCCCTGCTCAGGGCGCACCCTGCACCACAAACACTCTAAGCTACTTTTGCTTCTCACCTTTTATCATAAAAGCAGAATCATTTTCAGATTTCTTTTAGTGAAAACAGGAACTAATGTAGGTCTCTGTAAAAGTGAAGTGGTGTAAAGTGAGCTTTTGAAAGCAGGTCTACCTGTAATACTGTAGAATGAGAATCTTTTGCTGTTCACGTTGAGACTGCACGCCATTACATTTATTAACTAATCTATAATTAACTGCAGGTGGCCCAAATGCTCCAAGTTGATCAGGTATTAAATTATTTAACCATACACATTATAGATTCCTTATACTTGATGATATATTGAGTACAGTACGTTGGTCAATAGGGTGAAAGAGTTTGTATTTCGTTTGGGTGGAAAGGAATGTAAGTAATAAAACATAGAAGATATGGAAGAAGGCAACAGTAACTGCTCAATATATTATAGTATTATTATTTTGAAGTGCAACATCTTTACTATGAACGTCAGAGTGAACTAGATTTAGAAATCTCAATCTCATGTGTATGACCATAGACAGTCTTTGTCTCAGGACTTTTCCCGGCACTCTGTAAATATCAGCTAAGAATTATGTGATCTCCAAGGTCTCTTGTGAAATAGTATTTAGGTTAAGTAACCTCGTAATAGGGAGCCAGTAGCACTGCCTACAAAATACAAGTTGTTATTTACATGCATCAATTAATTTCTCACAACCTTTGGAGGGAGCTGCTACTATTATTAGAAATTGCGATCAAAAGTCCTCATGTTACTGATGCAGACTGAGTTCCAGGCGGGTTAAGAACAAGCCTGGGACACACAGGTGCCGTGTGGGTGGCCATGCTCTCAGCTGTTGTGCTGTTCTGACTCACGCCCGGATAGAACAGTCCTCTGGGGATTTGCCGGAGGCGAGGCAAACCTAGTCACTTAATAAATACCTGTTGGCTGACAGATTACCAGGCCTGGGCACAGGGTCTGGAGAGATAATATGAGTATTTTTAAAGGGGATATTTTAATATAAATTGGTGCAGATCGAAGACATATGTGTATATTACAGAAAATACATCATCCTAAATGTGTCTGGTTATGTCTTTCAACAAATAGTAATTGAAAGACTACTTTTCAGAAAACACTAAGTTTGGAGCTGAGGATGATCAAAAGGAGGCCAAAACCCGGCTCTTCCCTGGAGTAGCCTCCCGAAGGTGTGGTCTTTTATGTATCTTATTAAATGGTAGCTCTTTCAAAGAGGTTATCTTGGGAAGCCATATACCTAGTTCAGTCATTTCTCTGAACTGATCTGATCTCAAGTTATTCCTTTGCAGTTGCCTTAAGTATTTGCCTTGAATAGACTCAGTGGTGGCAAGTCAGTGTCCTTAAGGTGGGTCTGATTTGTATAGCATTTGGAGTCAAGCTTGATGGGGGGAAAACTGGTGATGTAATTAGTTGTATTAATTTTATATAAAAGAAGAGAAAACCCAGAGTACTTAGTATAAAGCAAAGTGTCTGAAGGTCATTCATTACAAATGAGGAGCTTTAAGCTTTATTTGTATGAAAATACCATGTTTGGTACACATGACATAACAAATACATGGAACCTCTTTCCATGATGGATGTATGATATACATGATTTGCAACGTTGTTATGAAATGGGATACTGGGACAAGAAAGTAGCATCCTGAAGGAAGTATTGATTAAGCAGATTTACCTGGAATCTTGACTAGAATAGCCAACCAGCAACTACTTAATCCAGTTCAGAGACTCAAATATCTGGAGAAGTGTTTAAGCTGAGGATTTTAATAATATTAAAAGTAACGAACGTTTATGTCACATTCCCTATGTGCCAGGCACTATTGTAAACACTCCCCATATTAACTCCTTTAATTAGAGAATAAAAACATTATTTATTGAAAGGGAGCCTCCATTCTGGAATGAAAAAAATTATTGTAAAGTTATAAATCCACTTAACAAACTAGGAATACTACATAGGGAGGTACTGATATTAAAGCTCTCTCCTCCTATTGAGGAAACGGTGAGAAATCTATGTCAGTGAGACTTAGTCACTTTGGTCAGTCTATTGTTTTCCTGTTGTCATTCCACATCACCAAGCCTTTCTGTGTGTCCCAGAGCTCCCTCCACGCAAAGCTGCCAGGCAGTGCGAAATCTGCTGTTCTCTGGAAATTGCTTCTGTCTGCTTGCTTGATTCTGCCAGCAAGTTCTTTGTTAATGTGTTCTCTTCATGTGCTTTTTTGTGGCGAAGAGTTATTCACTTATTGAGGGCTGACTGAAAAGGAATTCTCCAAATTACAAGACTACAACACTTCCTGGGCAACATTAGTCATTGACCTTACAGCAAGAATATCTTAGAAGCATCATCATCTAATTAGTTCACATGTGATATACACATGCACTCACATAGGCTAAGGAACTCAGAGATGATTCTTGTCTGAGATGTGCAATTATTTCTTTTTTAAAAAATATATTTTTATTTCAGAGAGGATGGGAGAAGGAGAGAAAGATAGAAACATCAATGATGAGAATCATTGATCGGCTGCCTCCCGCAAGCCCCACACTGGGGATTGAGCCTGCAACCCAGGCATGTGCCCTTGACCGGAACCGAACCTGGGACTCTTCAGTCCGCAGGCGGACTCTCTTTCCACTGAGCCAAACCAGCTAGGGCTGCACTTATTTCTAATGGCAAAGTTGTCTTCTTGTCTAAAGACTCATCCTCATTCTGAGAGGCTTCATCCTGAATGTTTTCTAAGATTGGACGGCTCTGTAATAGATGAGAACAAAGCTCCCAGAGGTATGGGAATGGGAAGGACTGTGAGTGCCTGTGCAGATCTGCCCTGTCTTCTCTGTCCAGGTACAATGGGCAGCTCTTCTAGAGCAGGTGCAACACGGATAGGGGCCCAGTTCTTCGCTGAGGGCAGTCCGAGTGCCAAAGGAATAGCAACAGAACTGCACACTGCCCTCCCTTTCAGGCTCTGCCCTCACAATATTTTTCAATATTTGGTTTTGTGGGGATTTTCTCCTTCCTTGTTATGAAAGGAGTGGGTCTCTGAATTGTCTTTTTTGTCTTTGTTTTTCCTCATAAACTCTGTGTTGTTATTTTGATCAAAGTAGCAATTCCCCTGATGCATGTGCCTGCATTTGCATTCAAAAGTTATTAAGAATATGCTTTTTCCCCCTGGTTATTGGGATATCTTTCAACAATTGGGAGGGGGATAGCATTAGAAAGGGGGAATAAAGGAGAGGCTTAATTATGCTTTGGTGACAAATGTTAGCAAGTGATATTTTGGACCAAATTAACTTTTGTAAACTGCTGGCAAAGTTATTCTAAGATGAGGAAAAAAGAGATATTTTATTCTCTTCAGCTCCCAATAAGGGTCTTAGTTTAAGAGGATATTGCCCTAACCATAAGTAATCTGTGTGTGTGTGTGTGTGTGTGTGTGTGTGTGTGTGTGTGTGTGTGTGTGTGTGTGTGTGTGTGTGTGTGTGTGTGTGTGTGTGTGTGTGTGTGTGTGTGTGTGTGTGTGTGCTGTGCGTAAAATAATCACCAAAAATGACTTTCCCCGAGGTTCTGACCCAGGATACACTAAAGGCAGCCTGGGAAAAGAAAAATGATGTTCAATTTGCCTACATGAAGAGGCAAAGGGGTCTGCAACTTGTAAAGACGTGTTTTGACGTCAGAGAGGAAATAGTAGCAGATATTTAAAACTGCTTGCATCTGTTTTTTGTTAAAACACTGTTAGTCTTTAGACCATCAGGCTTATTATTACTATGTTTTATTATGTCATAATAAAGCCAAAAGCAGGAAAATATGTAATTGAGTAAATTATTAAGTGAGTGTTTTATTATTAATATCGGCTCACCACCAAAAGGAGTGCTAACGAAAATAATTAGATGCTTGTTTCTTAAAATTTTGAATAAATTAATCATAGGTCTGTTAGGTTATTTTATCTGCCTTTTCAGGAATTGGTACAGATATCATATTCCATTGTTATTTTAAATTTGGCAAACACCATTTAGTCAGACAAAGGGAGTTTCAGGCAACACGTATAATTCTCAGCTCAGGAAACACTGGGTCTTATTATTATATGACTAAGAGAGGACTTCAGAAGTCCCTACCAATTTGCTTTATTTGGCTACAATAAGTCAAATATACAATATGACCTCACCTGTGATTTCAAAGCTCCCCTGTCATTACAGTGAGGTACTTCACTTGAATTGATATCAGTTTGTTGATCTATCTTCAAATTACTATTTTGTTTATGCAATTTACAACCATTTACTGGTGCCTCTCCTGTTAGGCCTTGCACTAGGCATTTGGGCACACAGAGATAAATAGAACTGTTCTGGCCAGTGTTGCTCAGTTGGTTGAACTTCCTCCTGTGCACTGAGAGGTCACTGGTTTGATTCTCTGTCAGGGAACATGGCTGGGTTTTGGGCTTGATCCCCAGTAGGGACCATGCAGGAGATAGCCGATGGATGTTTCCCTCTCTCTCTCTCTCCCCCTTCCTCTCTTTCGCAAATCAATTAAAAAACATTTAAAAAAAGATGACTAGGACAGGCTTTCTGTCCTCAGGATACAACTCCAGCTCTGCTATTCATTAACAGCACCATCTTGGGAAAATTTTTTAAATTCTCGGAGCCCTGGTTTCCTCATATGTTGAGCTCTTGGCACTGGTCCTGGACAGAACATGAAGAAATCTGTCTGTGTGAGTCATGTTCCCGGGCACCTTCTCCTGTGATATGTGCTGGACAAATGGATCAAGAGCTCTAGAGGAAGAAATCATAGCTCCTGACTTACTTTTTAAAATTTGTTTTCCCTTTGAAAGCATTCAGCTTAATTGATTTAATTATGTGTGCATTTTGAGTCTGTTTATTTCATTGGTGAAGTTGGCTTCCTTCAGAGGCTGGACAAGCCCAGTTTCTGATTGGTTCCTTTGTTGGAGGGGACTTTACTTCACGTGTAACTGCTTCTCTTAAACAGACGCACGTGTATTTACAGATTCATCCACAATAGCCTTTTGAGATGAAAACTTAATTTAACTTTCAAATAGTGCTAATTACTAAGTTTAAGAAGAATAAGTAGGTAACTCACGCAGTGCTTGTTCTGTGCCAGACAACAATACCCCTGCAAGAGAGGTATTTGTGCTTAGATTTTACAGATAGGGAACTGAGAAACACATAATGAATAATTCCTGAAACAAACAATTTTTAAAATTGATTCAATAGTGAAAGCTTCTAATATAAATAATTCAGTTATCTTCATAGGCATTCCCTCACTTGACTGCAATTTATTACAAAATTATTATAGAGTGAAAATGAGTATAGAGATTATGAGTGTTGTTCAGTTGGCTTATTGCAGTATAAGTGGGCAATTATTGTACTTTAAACTACTTTTTAGTATATTCAGCATTAAGTAGGAATGTGTACACTGAGGATATTGATACAAAATGTGCCTTTCAATTTCTCTTGTTCACAGAATAAGCATTACTGAGTGTCTGAAGTGGGCACTAGAGCCACAAGCAAGGGTGAAATTGGTCCTCTTAATCTCATAGCTCACCATTTAGCCCTCTCTTCCAACCTCCCTCTCAACCTCCCTCCCTCTCTCTTTCCTTCCTCCTTCCTGTACTCTCTCTCCATTAAAACACTTTAATTTTGTCTAAATATATTTTCTGCATTTCATCTTGCCAATGCTATATACTCGTAAGGAATATTTGGGGAATGCCGCTAACAGCCACTACAGGCAGCCTGGAGCCGGTGTTGTCAAGCTGAGAGAAGTGGCACGTGACAATGTGATCTGGCCTCTGCAGGAGGCACAGGATGGGCTGCCTGGAGCCCCCGTCCAGAGCCCCACGCCTGGCAAGAGGAAGGCTGGAAGTCCGTGGGCATGTATCAGCGGTTCTCAACCTGTGGGTCGCGACCCCGGAAAATACATCCTGCATATCAGATATTTACATTACTATTCATACCAGTAGCAAAATTACAGTTATAAAGTAGCAATGAAAATAATTTTATGGTTGGGGGTCACCACAACATGAGGAACTGTATTAAAGGGTCGTGGCATTAGGAAGTTTGAGAACCACTGTGTGAATGTGTGTATTCTGGCAAGTCATCCAGATAACCCTTTCTTCTTCCCCTGCTAATTGGCTAACCATGGCCAGTGATACAGGATTCCTTTGCAATTGGGTGCAAAGGAATGTCACCCTCAAATATCAACCTCCCCACCATTATATCACATTCCTTTAGGTTTAATGGCATCTACAAAACGAGAATTGCTCTTTTAAAATGCAAGGACACCTGGCAAGGCAGTGCTCCGGTTGTCGGTGGGAGGGTGCCTTACTCTCCTGGTGGTGGGTCTGTAGGGCTTTACCCAGGTCCCCCAACCAGAACACACATCTCATTAGGACCTAGGCATTGATTCTCCCTATTCCCTGGCATTTTAGGGCTCATAGCAATGACCATGTATCTCTGAGAACTGTCCTAAGCTAAGAGGATCTGACCCAAGGTTCACCCCCTCCTAGTTTTGGGTGTGGCCCCCATTTCCATGAGTGATCACTCATGGAGGGTGGGGTGTACAAGAGTCTTGCCCTTTTGCTTTGTGCTGGGACAACTCTGCTGTGCTGTCTCAGTTGCAGAGCTTCCTGGAGGGGATGGGGAGGGGGATCTGAAGTCTCTGATGTGACTGCATTATACCTGGACTTCTCCCTCTATCCAAGCCTGCTGCCCTGGCACCACTGTTCCTGAATGCACCCCCTAATGAAGTCTCCCCGTAGAGTCTGTGTCCATGTCCTGAGCAGGTCATCTAATAGCCTCTGACATGTTTGTGTCCGACCTCTGAGAGCACAGATGGCAGTGATGAGAGACACCATGGAATACAGTGGGGCCCTGGAATAGGGCTGGTGCGGGGACATATGCTGGGAAATGGGGCAGCTCAGAGAGTTCCTACAGGCTGAGTTCTGCACAGAACCTTGTCTAAGAGGGCATGTGAAGGCAGGATTCTGGTCCCTGTTTTGCTGACCCAAATACTAATTTTCCAGTACAGAACTGCCTACTTCTTGAGCAAGCATGTCAAACTTGCGGCCCATGGGCCACATGCCTCGTTTATTTGGCCCATGTTAGCATGAGTTTGACATGCTTGTTCTAGAGCAGTGGTTCTCAACCTTCTGGCCCTTTAAATACAGTTCCTCATGTTGTGACGCAATCATAAAATTATTTTCGTTGCTACTTCATAACTGTAATGTTGCTACTGTTATGAATCGTAATGTAAATATCTGATATGCAGGATGGTCTTAGGCGTCCCCTGTGAAAGGGTTGTTCGACCGCCAAAGGGGTCGCGACCCACAGGTTGAGAACCGCTGTTCTAGAGGAAGGAGTCCCCTGGGTGGGCTAGCACTGGTCCTTGTTTTGCTGACCCAAATACTAATTTTCCAGTACAGAACTGCATGCTTCTAGAAGAAGGAGTCCCTTGGGTGGGTTAGTGGTGGCCTTACAGAAAAAGAATAGGAAAGATCACACTAAGGACATATTTTAGAGCGATTTTCCTGAAAATGAGCCCTATCTTACTCAAAACGATCGTGTAAATGCCTCCTCCTAACTTCTCAGTGTTCCTGAGAAATGCCGTTACACCAAAGAAGGCTGTGTAGCAGTCAGTCCTTAAGATTCCTGCCTCAGCCTCCCGGGACCAGCCTTGCCGAGCAAAACTAAATGGTTGAAATGATCTATCACTGCTTTATCACATAAGGAGAGTTCGAAAGTGGTGGGGTTGTTAAGAGCACAAGAGACAGAGGAAACAGAGGGAGTGGCTAATGGTAAGGCAAGGTCCTAGACAGTTGAATAATGGGCAATAAAACTGCAGGGCCAGGGTCTTCCCGGTCATGTGATGCGTTACCACCCAGCCCTTTTTCTTTGTTCCACAATTACTTCCAAAGGGACTGCGCCATAGGTGGGGATTAGTTACCTATTTACGGCCAGGCTCATTCAATAGCAGGTGATTAGAGAGGCATGATCTTGGACACCAGCTGTGTTGGGTACTTTTTTTTTTTTTAATAAAAAATAAGTGTTTAGCAAACACTTGTCCATCTGAGTGAACTGAAAACTGTGACAAGGTGCTGACTGGGCTGCATCTGTCTTTGAGTAGCAATAACTGGTTTCATCATTCAACCATATGTGGCTCATCAAATATTCAGCAGCTAGAGCTTTTACAAAGGCAGTGGGGAATAAGGAGACCCGGGCTCTGAAAGCTGCTCTTGGCTTGGCCTTATTGTTTGGAAATGGGGCACCAGCTAGTTGGAAGGAGGGGGCTGGGAATGGTTACCTGGAAAATTCAAAAATCTTTGTGGTCCAGAGCTTTCCTGATATTTTGCCTTGTGTGTAATACCATAACAGAATCTGAAAGAACAGCTCCCCTACATTTATTCATGGAGCAACCAATCATCAAACTACATTTTGAGTGGCAGGACTGGATGAAGTATTGATTGATTGATTCATTCATTCATCTGACAAATATTTATGAGGCATTTACTTTTTGTAAATAATATGTTAAGAACTTGTAATACAACAGGAGGTAAAAATAAACATAGCCCTGTAATCCAGA
This sequence comes from Myotis brandtii, assembly GCF_000412655.1. Classification (NCBI taxonomy): domain Eukaryota; kingdom Metazoa; phylum Chordata; class Mammalia; order Chiroptera; family Vespertilionidae; genus Myotis; species Myotis brandtii. The sequence goes on along the minus strand of NW_005359064.1, from coordinate 2,752,957 downwards.
AATGTACTAACTAGTTGATGATACTAAAATATAACTTTAATTTGTTAGAATACATTCTAAAGTCAAGTCTACACACAGTTGATTATCATTATTCCCAGATTCTGCATTTGTCAGTTCACTTACTTGCTAAGATTTATTGTATCCCCAAAATAACGCTTGCCGTGCATTCATGGTTACTCACAGACATGGGCAGAGGGGCTGAAAGTTGGAATTGTGCACCATCCATGTTCCCGTTGGTGAAGAGCAAAGACATGCTCTGCCTTCTTGTTTCAGCAATCAGACTGTGAGCAAGGGTGCTTTCCGCAGTCTATTTGGTGTCATGTTTTCCACACTTTTGTTCTATTTATTGGTGATTTTGCTTTTCAAAATGCCCCCCACCCCAGCATGGTGCTGCACTCTGATTTTCAATTTAATACAAAATGCTGATCTACTTTACCAATTTCTCACTTCTACTGATATATTCACAACAAAACATATGGGGGCATTTGATCAGGCTGAGATTATAGTTAGCTAATTAAACTTGTCTCTAGAATACCCCTTTTTTATACACCAAACACTTCTTGATAAAATATTTTTGGGATTAGAGCCAGATTACGGATAAAACTAAAATTTACAAGTATTTTCTATATCTCATTTAAATATAAACTTGATTCAACTTAGAATGTTGGCTAGGGTTCCTAAGTTATTTTATTAGCTTGAGGCACCTACTGGCATTTTACAATGTACAGAAACTGCTGTGGGTTTTATGTCTGTCATTTCTTTTGCTGCCTCCCACAGGTGTATGACAACATCTGAGTGAATCCCCCACAGACATATCCAACCTGCTGACGGTGACACTTGACTTTCTGACATATAACTTCCTGTCAGGCTCTCAGAAGGTCCACATCTGCTGGGCACAGCTCATTCCTGCCCCTACCCTCCAGAGTTCTCCCCCCAAAAATCCATCTCAGGCAGCATTCCCTCCAGGGCATCATTGTTCTGCGGACAGGACACTGAGTAGTCATTAGTGATGTTTATTCACTTTCTGGCAAATCTTGGAATGCAGCAAAACTTCCTCTTCCCTCACTGGCTCTCTGACACTTGGCCACACAAGGGTCAGCAGGGGCTGCATGTACAGAGTGCGCATAGTCAGTCCCCCGGCTAGAAAGCCTGAGTGTGTGGGATGCTGAGCCTGTATGACTGAGCTCTGAAGGCTGCAAATCCTCCTGAGATTGGAGGGGACAATGGCTGGGGATGAAACCCAGGGTCTGTCTTCGAGGAAGTTGTCTCTATAGTACACATTCCTTAGCATCTCGCTTTGGCAGGGGCAGGTGTCCGTTGGTTAACCTGAATGAAAGCACATGTCATAACTCTTGGGGAAGAGGAACACAGGGTGCTCCATATTGCCTCCCCCCAAAACAGTGTGGAAGAACAGCATCTTTCCCGGAGAGAACATTTGGCCTTTGATGAATAGTGTGAAATTGATGCGATAGGCAGAAAGTGCTGGGCAATCAGGAGCTCAGATAAATGCCATCTAGACAAAGACAGCTGGAACATGGTTGTAATGGGGAAAAGAAACTCTTCCTGCTCAGCTCCAGGTATAATTTTTAGTGTAGCTGGATTTTGCACTAAGTAGCAATACAGATATCGAGTGAACAGAGGTTACTCAGTTGGAGAATTAGATGAAGAAGGAACAAGTGGATTAGTTCCTTACAGGATTTTGTACTCTATTTTTCAAATGTTATAACATTGACATTTTTAAAAATAGTATGAAAGCAACCACAATTTGCAATGTTTTCTCACATTAAAAAGACCCAATCAATCAACAGAGACAAAACGATGAACAAATTTAGTCTAAACACAAAAAGACCACAGATGTGGAGAGATAAGATGGTCAAATAAACAATGACTAATATTACCATTTTCTCCAGTTTCAACTATTTAGTTTAAAATCCCACTGACGTTGAGAAACAATGAGAATGGCCGTCTGGAACCCAGGACGGACTCTGTAAGTGCTGTTTTTGCTTTGAAACCATGTCTTTGTCCATTCATGAACTCAGGGCCAAGCTGCCTGCCCATTCCTCCTCCAACCTGCATAGACCTTTCCCAGCCGCTGAGTGTGGTATGTAATCGCTCTTTCTCTTCATTCCTGGAGCCCTGTGATTAAATTTGGAAAACTTGTGAGTCACATCCTACCATCTACTTAGTGGCTGGGGAGCAGCTTCTCTGAACTTTCAAGTGTGCATATTCTTCATGCATCACTTCGGGATGCCCCGGCTAGTTACTCCAGAGGGTTTGGGCAGTTATTACAGCAGTTTACTGGAAGGGAAACCATTTAATGATTCAGGTTTTAGATTTCTTTTTAGTTTTCCCACCTGCCACAGACGATCAAAATACCAAGAGCAGACTCTTCGTATTTGCTCCGACATCCTCTGAAGACACCCTACAGCCTGGGTTGTGTCTGTGCAGAGTGAGGGCTCTTTCCACCAGAGGGAGCCACTTTGTCCAAAAGTGTCACCAACTGGTATTTTCAAGGCCTGTCACACAATTTCTACTCACCCCATTAATTGGCTTCATTCATACTTTTTTATTTCCTAGAAAAATTTTAATAATCCTTTATTGTTAGTATTATTTGCATTTAAATTGTGAAAATAAGCAAGAATGTTTTTGAAAAGGAGTCTAATGGAATCCAATTTTACAAAAAGCAAACAACTGGAAAGAAAAGCACTGATGCAAGAACTGACTTGATGAAACCAGAACACACTCCCCCCAATGCTGAGGTGAATTATGGGGACCAAGGGTAGGAGAAAAGATTTCAAAAAAGGGAAGTGTGCACTACTACAAGTATAAAGTGAGAAAGTAACCTTCGTATGTAGGTACATAAATAATATTTAGTTATGTATTTTCTATATGAGTGATATAATCCTGACCATTACAGAGCATTCCAATCCAGATCCTTTTGTGCTTTCATTCAAGAATAGAGCAAAAATCTGCTTATGTAACGAATTAATCATATCATAGACATGTGATATAATTATTTTACCAGTAGTGATGATGACCGTTATGTTCTCATCAATATACCCATTACCTCCGAAATCTTTATGGATATTTTCTAAGTTAGGACTTAGGATACAGAGAAATATAAATAAACCAGTGTCTCTAAATTCAAGGAGTTTACAATCTAATTCTGAGATTATATTTGGAAATAATGAATAAGAGTAACATCGTGTCAATAATAGGAATAATATCAGAAATAACGAAACTTTACTGTTATGTAACTAAGAGGGTGGACTTGTTCTGGATGGTGAGGAGCACCTACTGGAAGTTCTGATTTCAGTTTGACATAAGATTTCCCCCTCTGGCAGAGAGTGTTTGACCAAAAATGACTATGTTTTTTGAGGCTTCTCCTGACAAGTAAAAGCAGGTGTGCATCATCTCTGCAGAGATGCATATGTGAGTTTCTAGGCTACAGTTTACCTAAAGCCTGTTCCCACTGGTACAGCTTCCGGTTAAAAAGTACAAGTCTATTGTGTGTCTGTAGTGGGCAGTGAGAATAATACAGTTATTTCCTCTTCACAATAAAGTGTCAGGGAGAGATGTTGTTGGGGGACTCTTAACATATTAAGCGTTTTAGCTAGTTTTTAATTCTGAGGCTGATGATGAAATGGGGAAGAAAGTATGTGTGTGCATGTGTACTTAAAATAAATCCAAGTTGAATTGAAAATAAAAAAAGTTAAAATAAAACAGATCCAACCTAAGAAGTGGGATATTTAGGTCCAGATGATGAGAGGAAAGGGGGGAATGAGAAAGGAGATAAAACATTTGCCTGAATATGTGGAAGGAGAGAAACGCTGTTCTGGGAAATAAAGCCAGAATGTGGGGCATAACAAAAGCCTTATCCCGAACAGTCTGGTTTTCGGAGAAATCTGTTAAAATGATGTCTCTACCGTATTCTGGAACTTGGCACAGATTTTTCCCTTTCTGCCTATAGAATGTTCCACATGTCGGAGAAAAGTAAAGCCAGTGCTTGGGTGTTACCTTCTGCAGAGCATACTACTGTCACCTAATCATTGGTTGAATATAGCACTGCACGTGGGCTGTGTGCATGCAGACCATGCTAATGAATTTCTATTTATTGCTCTAAGCGTAGAAGTGTACTCACTTTCTTCCTGTCCCTTCCCTTTCCTTCCCTCCTACTTTATTTTCCTTTCCAGCATTGAATCTTACAGACAGTGTGAGTTTTGTTAAGACTAATTTTGTAAATTAGACATGCTATAAACAATGTCTTTTGATCATTTTTTTTTTAAATTTAAGGATATATCCAACATCTATTTACCTATTCCTAGTCAAGGCTACAGTGGATTCAAAGTCATGATTCTTACTTCTTCTCTGTCTATTATCTTGAATACATGGACAAATGGAAATATATTGGGAAAATTAGGCATAGCCCTTTATAATTTTTTTAAAGTTTTATATGTTATCTAATTTGTCCTTCACAGCTATCCTTAAGGATTGCAGAGAACTGATTTTGTTTCTGTTCTTTTGCATTTTACCAATAAAGAGATTGAAATGTAGGAAGTTACGAAATTTATCTAAAGCCTCACAGTAAGCAAGTGGCAGAACCAATGTAGGAGCCCGCATTTTCCTTTCTAATCCAGGACCCTTGCCTAACTGCCCGCTGCTTCTGCTTCGTGACACACGGGGTGCCCTGTCCCACAGGTGCTCCCAGGCTTCATACACGCAGTCTGCTCCCCGATCACGCGAGCCCAGGTCTCCAGGGCTGAGGAGAAAAACTGGATTGGACCTGAAACTTTTGGAATGGATGGCAATTCTTAAACAAGCGCCTTGACTTACACTTGGCATAGGAATGGTTACCTTTTAATTTCCTGTCATTGAGTAAGTTTGGGTTAAAAATTAGGAAAAGAAAATATAACTTAGACATAATATTGCTCAGCTAAGTAGTTTGAAGGCTTGTGGCTTTTCCTTGCAAGTAATTTACATTATCCAAATATAATATGATTAATTCTATGTGAGTAGGTCGTACGACTTTTATGGCTATGTTATTTTATAGTGATTCTGGTGACTGGGATCCGGAGAGGAAAAGTTATGTTGGAATATTGCTAAAGCAATTCTACGGTGTGCTGAGCTGCTCGAGTCCATGAAAAACACGTGTGATATTGTCCATCTTACCGTACTTCTCACCTACTTGAAATTCATCCATGTGTGCACTGGTAGGGTCCCTAGGCCTGGCCAGTGATCAGGGCTGATCTGTGGGCCAACCAGTGGGGCGATCAGGGGGCCCCCACTGGCACCCATCTTGGCCGGCCTGGCGCTGCCCGCTCGCGGCCCCACTCCCCACCCCTGCTGATTGCCTCCCTCTGCAGGGCAACCAGCGGGGAGATTGGGGGGCCTCCATTGGCACCTGCCTTGGCTGGCTGGGGCCTACAGGCTGGGGGCAGCTCCTGCATTGAGCATCTGCCCCCTGGTGGTCAGTGCACGTCATAGTGACTAGTTGTTCCGCCAGTCATTCTGCCATCTGGTCAATTTGCATATTAGGCTTTTATTATGTAGCATATGTGGTGTACCTGTTTAATAGACTGTCCCACAGGTAATTTTGTGGGTTGCTGATTTTGTCATCATTTCTTTACTCCCTAGCCCTCTGTGGACATTTTTTATGTAGAAAAGTGACTTCCTACTCATATTGCAGGTCTTTGATACTTTTTTCAGCATCCTGAGAATTAGCCTGTAGCCTCCCCTCACAGTGGTGACTGCTGAGTATGCTCAGTGTAGCCACTTCTAGCAGGAGCCATACAAACCCTCAGCTCCACCCCATCTACACACTCAGTAATCAGTGATTTATCTTCAGATAAATTGGCTTCCCATGCACTTGAGAACTGGGGTTGCTTCTCTTTTGCTTCACGGGGTAAAGAAGGTCTCAGATTCCCTCTTGACTCATTTCTAGTGTTGGTGGAAAGGAAATCTGCCTGGCAGACAGGAAGCTGCAGTTTGGCGAACACACTATACACAATTTTAGATGATTATGAGTGCCGGATACTTGATACTAGAACATATTTTAAGCACGCGGAAGCCTATGTGTTTGTTTTAGCTCCACCAACAGTAGTGGTAAAAGGATCAGTAGGACTGAGTGGAGATGCTCTGAAAACAGGGCACATTTAGTTGAATAAATAGACTTTACTCCTCCCAGCTCCTTTTCTAATAGAGAAACTCAGAGTCAAATATATCAGGAGAGAGGAGCAATAGGACCTTTGCATACTAAAGGACAAGTGTCAGCTCAAGGTCCCCTTGACATGAACAGCATGGAGGGAGTGGAGGTCGCTGGGAAGCCCAACGTTTTGGAACTTTTAATATATATATATTTTATTGGTTTTTCAGAGAGAGGAAGGGAGAGGGATAGAGAGTTAGAAACATCGATGAGAGAGAGAGAAACATCGATCAGCTGCCTCCTGCATGCTCCCCACTGGGGATGTGCCTGCAACCAAGGTACATGCCCTTGACCGGAATCGAACCTGGGACCTTTGAGTCTGCAGGCCGATGCTCTATCCACTCAGCCAAACCGGTTAGGGTGTTTTGGGACTTTTAAAGTTTCAAAATAAAAAATGTGAGTTTTCTTCTCCCCTCAGTTTCAACTCAGCACAATGTTAGGTTTAAGTTTTTCAAGTGCTGAGTTATAACCCAACCCAATAAAACCTGCAGAAACTATTTTTAGTAGGATGTTGGGAAAAGCATTACTTTGTTAACTTTGCACATGCTTAGCATCAGTGATGATGCACCTACTTGTGTTGAGCATCCCTAGCCTGGTCAGTGGTGTGCCAGTGCTAAAGCAGGTTTCAACTTCCTCTGTGAGCTGGGGAGAGCAATGCTTACACTCGTGGTATGGCTGGTTCCCGTGACAGCAAGTGCTTCATTGCTGGCATGCACCATATGCATCTGACTCTGGTTAAAGTGTTTTCAAGTGTTTATGTTTTGAGACTGACTTTTTAGTGAAATTCAATTCTTTTGACATTAGGCATCAGAGACAGTTTCCAGGAGTCCAACGTTTGTCATGGAATGTGCTCCTCCAGCATCTTGTAGGCAGGGCTGTCAAAAACCATGGCAAATAGGCCCTTCTCTAAGTCAGTCAACATGATGCTAAGTTTGACATTAATCACACTCTAAATACAAATACATGACAGATAGAACTCTTGCACAAATCCAGTGCCATCTTTGCATTAGATTGGCAGGAAGGAGCAGAAGAGTCAGCCCCAAAGTTGTAGTGTCAAGGGTCTAGAGCAGCCGTGGGCAAACTACGGCCCGCGGGCCGGATCCGGCCCGTTTGAAATGGATAAAACTAAAAAAAAAAAAAAAAAACCCGTACCCTTTTATGTAATGATGTTTATTTTGAATTTATATTAGTTCACACAAACACTCCATCCATGCTTTTGTTCCGGCCCTCCGGTCCAGTTTAAGAACCCATTGTGGCCCTCGAGTCAAAAAGTTTGCCCACCCCTGGTCTAGAGTCTAGACTCAGGAATTGCATGAACTTAGAATGGAATCCTGCCTCTCCCACTGACTCGCCTTAGGGCTTTTGGTAAGTTACCTTGTGCCTAAATCTTAATTTCCTCATTTATAAAATGAAGGTGAGGACAGCACTCCCCCTTAGGGTTTAGAGCATTCAATGACAAGTGTTAGGCTCCGAGTGGATGCTCAAAGAGAGTTAGTTATTATTTTCTGATGTTTATATCTGGCCAGTTGGAAGAAGAATGGCAGAATGTCACTGGTCACTTGTACTCTTGCAAGATAGGGAGGTGAAGTCACCCTTCTCATTCTTTATCTTCCTTGACTGCGAGTTGAGCACTACTGTGGGACTGTGGGCTGGAAGGGTCTTAGACATCATTCTCCTCTTTCTCTTTTGCATCACCCGAACAATCCTTCTTAGGCCTCTTATGTGCTTAGGGTGGGTTCCATAAAGAGGACCTGTCCAGCCCTGGCCAGGTGGCTCCGTTGGTTGGAGTGTCATCCCATACACCAAAAGGCTTTGGGCTTGATTCCTGGTCAGGGCACATACCTAGGTTTCACAATGGATCCCCTATACGGGTGCATATGTGAGGCAATCAAATCAATGTTTCTCTCTCTCTATTTTCCTTCCTCTCTCTCTGAGATCAATGGGAAGGTATCCTCAGATGAAGATAAAACAAAAAAAAATAAAAAAATAAAAGAGGTAAGGTCCAGAAAAGTTTTTATACAGTTGACCCTTGAACAAAACAGGGATTTGAACTGGGCAGGCCAACTCATACATATATTTAAAAAAATAAATATAAAGTTGGCCCTTTGTATCCCCAGGATTTGCATCCATGGATTCAACCAACTGCAGAGCAAACACAGTACATTTTGTCTGCAGTTGGGAATCGCAGATGCAGAAGGCGACTTAATCTATACATGCAGTGGGGGAGGTGGGTCAGCACCCCAACCCCCACGTTGCTCAAGAGTCAACTGTATGTCTGACTTCAAAGGGTTTAAGGTGAGCAGTTTGGAAGAATATTCTTTCTCTATGTTACTCTAGATCTTACGTGCATGTACACACACATGTGCAAGTGCATAGAGATATATTCTGCTTCTGTGTACAGAATGTTTTAAGACTAAAAGACACTTGCCTATGGCTCAGATCATGCTACTTTTGTGAACGAACATAAACCCATCTTTATGCTTCAAAATCATTCCAGTGGCATTTGTGTTTGCCACCCGGTGCTCTTAAGACCAGGGTAAATGGAATTTCCACACCTTGTCCATATACCAGCCAGAGTGGCTAAAGTATTTATGCTCGCTCTAGGGCAGTCCAAGAATAGCTCCCTAGACTGAGAGAGCATGGGCTGAAATTCAGCAAGTCTTTATTCCCAGGTGAGGTAAGGATATAATGGGCAGACGCTATTACCTTCTGTCTGCAGACACGGAAATGAATGGTCGGGAGCAGTGCAAATGTCATTTACTCCTTCGCAGAAGTCTCAGTGGCCTAGTTAAGAGACCCCTGAGCTTCATTTGTTTCAATGCAGTCCTCTGATTTTTAGACCCGAGCATAGATGTTGGGACAGAAAGCTCTCTGCTGCTGTATTAACTTGAGTTTTAAATTCCTGCCATTCACAAAAGCTTTCCACTTCATAGATTTGTTGTTTAAATTAAATAAGATCATTGATATTAAGTATGTTTGACACATGACAGGTCCTCAAAAATAGGTCTTAATACTTTTATCACCATAATCATCATCAGAATTAGCTGAGAATATCTAACACGTGTGTTTGAGAGAGAATTAGTTTTGTCTTATGTCTTGGATTTGTGATGGTGGAAATAAAGGGTTGCACTGATATTTGGCTGACATGTACCTGTGCAGCCAAATGGATTATAGAATACTGAAATACACCCAATTGATTAATAAATAACCACTTCCCTGAGCTTGTCAACCCCCCTTACCACATGACTTTAATGCCCCAGCTCCCAGCTGTTCCCCAAGAACCATGAGATATCCTTATGAGGCAGCAGCTGGAGGGTTACATCTGGCTCATCTGAGGACCTCCAGAGCTCTGCCCAGTGATACAACCAGCATTAGTTCTGAGTAGTTGGTGTCTAGGTCAGGCTGGTGGTTAGATATTTTGAATACTATTCCTGTAAAAATTGTAAGAATATAAAAATAGTAAAATTTGAATGTCACCTCTGTGAACATTACTAAGATATCAAAATAATGTAAGTTCCAGAGTTGGAAATTTCAGCTATTTTTAAAGAAATTACTGGGCCAATTAAAAAATTGTTAGTAGTAGTCACCAATTGCTTCTGATGTAAAATCTTAAGAAATAAGAGTGGAGTATAGCCCTGGCCTGGTGGCTCAGTTGGTTGGAGCATCATCCCTACACCAAAAACGGTTATGGGTTTCATCCCTGGTCAGGTGCATGCAGGAGGCAACCGAATGATGGTCAATGTTTCTATGTTTTTCTCTCATGTCAATGTCTCTCTCTCTCTCTCTCTCTCTCTCTCTCTCTCTCAGAAATAAACGTATCCTTGGGTGAGGATAAAAACAAACAAAAAAAAGAGTGGCATGTAATTTTAAAAGTCATGATGTATGAAATCTGTTTTCCTGGAGACAAAAATAAGCTTACTCAATATCCTGATGGGCAATTTTTTTAAATTACAAAAGTGAAGCATCATTGTAGTAAAATGGTATATTTGAATTGCTTCTCAACTCCTGTTAAAAATACAAATATAGTTTGCAGAGGGACTCCAGCTAAAGTTAATGAAAAATGTGATTATTTTGTGAAATAACTTCTTTTTTTAGATGCTTGTTTCTATAAGCATACTTTACCATCCCAATATGTGAGGAATGTTGGACTAGGTTTTGCCAGGAATTTACAAGTGGGCAGCACCATCCTTGCCTGGATGGCCCAGTTCTCGCCATGGAACCAGAGGAGATCAGGGTTTCTAGCTCTTCAATGGCCAAGAGCCAGGTTGACATTGTGTTTGCCTTCCAGAAACCAGAACAGAAGTCAGACTTAACAGAGATATCAGGCGAATAACTGCTAGAGCAGTGGTTCTCAACCTTCCTAATGCCGCGACCCTTTAATACAGTTCCTCATGTTGTGGTAACCCCCAATTTCATTGTTACAAATTGAACATAATTAAAGCATAGTGATTAATCACAAAAACAATATGTAATTATATATGTGTTTTTCCAATGATCTTAGGCGACCCCTGTGAAAGGGTCGTTCAATCCCCGAAGGGGTCGCGACCCACAGGTTGAGAACTGCTGTGCTAGAGGTTTCTAATTATTTATTAGTATCTTCCAAAATACACTAAGGGGTTGTCTGACCTTGGGCAAGTCACTTATTCTCTCACCTGAAGTGAGGGCATTGGACTGAGGGAGTGCTTAGGGATGCTTCCAGATAGTATCTGAAGTGTGGTCCCCAAACTAAAGGAAGTTTTATAGAGAATACTAAAAGCCAGTACTGTATTTTCTTGATTCCTGGATATTTTTTTTCTCATTTTGGAATTTTAGAAATTAGAAAACATCTTATAATTGAGGAGTAAATTGCTTCACAATCCTCATGTCCATCAAACCTATGTATGTGGCCATTATAGTCAGTATCTTTCAGACACTTGACACCGTAGTGGAATTTATTTACATCACTGGCATTAAACAGGCTTCATTTCTTGGCTGAAAGTTGGGTGGTAATTTGTTATTTAAAATTCCTCAGAAGTATCACAGTATGAGGAATTAAAACATGTGTATGCAGAACATTGCATTTTTATAGTACTTAAAGGAAGTAAAAATCACAATTTATAGAAGAGATAAAAATCTTCAAGCTAGTTAAGGTTGTTCAGATCAATGTATAGAGCTTGCAGCTTAGTAAGGGTCAGACATAAACAAGGAAGGTGCCAATGACATTACAAATTGGGTTAAGTGCTGTGAAGAGAATGAAGATGGTGTGTGACAGAGGACACAGGTGATGGAAGGATCCACCTTCATAGGGGGTCAGGTTCGCCTCTCTGAAGAGGGAAGAAAAGCCAGCCAAGTGAAGAATGGGGCAGACATGGGGAGAGTGATGGGATCCTCAAGGCAGAGAGAACTGTGAATGCCTGTTGTCCTGTCGAGGAACTAAAGGAGGGTACAAAGCAGACGGAAGGAGTGAGAGATGCTGAGAGCGAAAGTCTGAGAGATCAGCAGTGCTGTCTACAGTACCAAGAGTTTAAATTTTATTCTAAGTGCAAGGGAGATCCATGAACAAGTTTTAAGCAGATGAATGGTGTGGACTTATTTGGTGTTTAAAAGATTGTAACTCTTTGTGGCGATGGATGAAACTAAGCTTATTCTGCTAATCATTTTGCCATGTATACATATTAGCAAATCATTATGTTGGGCACCTAGAACTAATATAATGCCATGTCAGTTATATCTCAACAAAGAAAATAAAGCTCCATTTGAGGCCAGAGTGGGAGGAGAGATGAGTTGGGGAGCTGCTGAAATGAGAAGTGAGGTAGGGGCTGGGGCCAGTGTAGTGGCAGCAGCAATAAAAAGCACGCATTTAAAATATATTTTGGAGGAAAATCAACAAGTCTTGCAGATGGATTTGATATGGAATCTGGCAGGGAGAGCAGGGGAGGAATTAAAGAAAAGTCCTTGGTTTCAAGTTTTAGCAACGGCCCGGGGGGTGGTGCACATTTCTGCAATGGAAGGTAGCGTGGCTTCGGTGGAGGAAAAAACAGAGTTCCCTTTTGGACGTGAAGCGTTTGAATTGGCAAGGGATCCTCCGAACGGTGCTGTCATGTGAGCCAAATTCAGATGTCTTTTCAAATTGAATATGAAGAAGGCCTAGATTAAATTTTAACAGCGACTGTGAAATTTTAATGTAATATTCTGGTAATCTTATGTGATTTTAAATTAATAAAAGTTTACAGTTAACATTATCTTCTCTGAGTTATCTAAGTAGCTGATGGTGCAGCTTGCAATGGATAATAATTTAGATGCAAGGTGAAATGTCTTGTGCCATCACAGCTAACATTTTTTCCAACTCTATTCTCCGTGACACTGAACTTGGTCTTTGACGGAGAGGCACTGGTAAATGCTTGCTGAAGAAATGAACCAGTAGGTATTCTGACAGAGCACCGAGCATAAGAAAGGCCAAAATTGATGATCTTCTCAGCCTTGTGGCCAACTCAGGGTGGCCTTGTATCACCCATAACTGATTAGACTGTCAGTTCTTTCTCTTTCCAGAATAAGTGAGGATTCATCCACGGAAACCCCTCTCCTTAAAACTGCAGAGTTTTAGTAACTGCAGCTCCACTGGTCACACGTTGTCACAGGAAGCACCGAGGTAAACCTCGAAGGGAGTGGCCATGACTGTGCTGCACCCGTGCACGATGCCCCTTCTCTCCATAAGATGCCCATGTGCTGCAGAGCCTAACTTCTTTACTGGCATTTGGTTCTGGAAGCAGAACATCCACTAGCGTTTCTAGAACTTACATCTCGTGGTGCCACCACAGATAACATGGAATATGAGCATCGGATCTATAGACATTAGCCCCTACCACGTGTCAGGCTGTGTTAGCGCTCCTGTAACTTTGGGGACCCTTGCCAGTCACCCCGAACTGATCATGGATGTCAAGTCTTCCTGTTCTGTGGCATCTTTCCCAGATATGGCTTTTGAAGAATTTATCAAAAAAGGCCTTAATTTAGTAAAACTCTTTTAGTCTATTTAACATTGTTTTTAGGTCTGTTCTGCTGTTAAGAAAGAAAACAAAACGAAAACCTCTCCAATGCAAAAACCACTTACCAAGTCATAAACTGAAATTTCAGTATTGAACTGAAACTCTAAATGATATATCAAGATCACTGTTCGTCCTGGAGGCATAGTGAATGGCTATTTTCAGTTAATGTGAATGATTTTTACATTTGTTTGTACTGCCTAATTGTGAAAGAATACCCCAAATGGAACTTAAACCCCACTGAACTCCCATTTGTTCATCGACCAATTACCTAAGACAGATGTTTAAATTAAATTTTCTCCAGTGAAATAATATAAAAAATATACCAACAGTAGTTTCTGAAGAAAATCAGACAAATAAAATGTGAAGTTGAGGATTATTCCATATGACTTTTAGGTATGGCTCTCATGCAAAGCCTAGATTATCTTGAAAATTAAATTTTAAATGATATTTCCAGTTTTACTGTCAATTTGACCTCCCTCTTTATTTAAGCTCTTCTGCCTATTACCAGAGCTCGCCACCATGGCCATTTGTCTGGCCCAGTGTTCCCTGCGGTCCTTCCTTTATTCAGACATACATCCAGCAGAGTCCAGTCGTACCTAGACAGGAGTTCAGATGTCAGGTTTCACAGTTTGCATCTTCTGTTCCTTCATCTCAAATGCTGGTCACTTTCAAAGCTCCAAGTTTTACTCATACTCAGGTCTGTTCAAGTTCCATCCCACCTCAATGAATTCTGGTACCTACTTTAATTTATCATTAAAGTGCAATTGAGCTCACACCCCGTCTCACATGGTTGAGTCATTGACTGCTCTGTGAAATTTCATGCATGTTCATCTTGTGTCACCAAATAGTTTGTAAAATACTCTCTCTCCAGCAGAGTCAAGACTATGAACCATAAACCCTGCTCAGAACTTGGAGGGGCTCACACTGGTTCAAGGGCTGCCATGGTTACTTATGGTTGATTCTTTCCAGGGCATGGGTCTTTTGTTTTTCTCTTCCGTCCTGGTGTGTGGTTCAGTTCCACACACATTTTGTAAATGCCTCTTTTCATTCTGTTTGGGATTTGAAAATATAGAGCTGAGATTCTTTCCAGGGCATGGGTCTTTTGTTTTTCTCTTCTGTCCTGGTGTGTGGTTCAGTTCCACACACATTTTTTTAAATGCCTCTTTTCGTTCTGTTTGGGATTTGAAAATATAGAGCTGCATGTGATGTGGTCTATGTTCTAACCACTTAAGGGTTAGTTGGGGAGACAGATACATTAACAGATAATTTGTAACATATAATACATTAAGTGGAGCCATAGCATTTGGAAGAGAGTACTGGGGATACAGAAGTTGAGCGTTGAACCTTTGGAGATTCAGGGGAATGATGAGCAGGCTGAGCATGTAAGGGGCAGTAGAAGGGCGTTCTGGGCAGAGGGAGCAGTCCTGCAAGGCCAAGCAGTAGTTTTGTATGTAGACTGTAGCCCACACGAGTGCATATGAAGCAGTGCCTCACTTTTAGCTCGTTTTTATTGATGCAAGACAGGGAGTTCCAGAGATAGAAATGTGGATGAGATCAGGTCACAGGTTGTGCCCAGGAGTGTGGAGCTACCTGAGGCATTAGGAAGCCAGAGCGGGTTCCAAGCAAGAGAGCGGAATGCCCGACTTTCCTTTTGTGGATGAGATCAGAGAGGGCTAGAGTCAAAGAGGTGAGTCAAAACGTTCTGTTCCATCCTGGTTACACTTAGACTATATGTGTTTAGCTGTGTGATATGCTCTAAATGCAACCACAGATTCAAATTATTAATAAAAGTAAGAATAATGTGTGAAAAACTAGAAGACAATTATGCAGAATAACTCCAGACCAACCACTTCCTCACTTCTTTGCTGGCCTTGGATATTAGTTATGGCTCCGGGCATAATTCAAAAGCATGCTCACGAAGAGTGACCCTCAAGTCCCCAGCTGAACAGTGGACGGGTCCTTGTAAGCTTAGAAGGCATTGCATTCTCGTGGCCTCACTACCAACTAATTGACAAGAATTGGGAGATTCATCACTTCCTACTTGTGACTATGTGGAGCAGCTCTAAAAAGGGGGCCCCAGAAGGGACTGGGGGCTCCTGCAGCTTGATGCTGCTCCAATCGCAGAGGTGACAGTCTGTGGAGTTACGCTGAGCTCATTCTCCCATCCTATTGACTCAGCAAGAGTGTGCATCACTCACTGTGGCCAGCGAGGTCTTCCCCAGCCACCTCACAGTGGGAAGGTAAATTATGTGGGCTGTTCCCATCTTCTGGACAATTGTTGCCATAGCTCTGAGCTCTTTGAGGGTTGGGACCTCATTCTGTATCTGTGTCCTCAAGGCCAGGCATTCATGAAATCTGAGTGAGAAGCAGAGTCTTTTGATTTTAGAATGGCACAAAGCGCATGCGTACTGGGGCTGAGAGGGGAGTGGCGTTCTCTGAGTTCTCCTGCTGGCAAGAGACCTCCTGGATAATGGGGATAATGGGATAAGATGACCCTTGGAAGCCAGCTGCCTCATTCCAAGTTCATCCTGTACTCAGAAAAGTACTTGGAGTTGGGCTACCTCAGTTCTGGCCCAGGCTCCACCAGGAACTTGTTATGCATCCCTGGGCAATCCACTTAGACCCTAAATATTTCCTGTAAAACAACAAATAATGATATCTGCATTTTTTTTTTCCCCACATAAAGACTTGTGAGGATAAAAAATAATAAAAAATAATAAAATATATATTGATGGCTTACTATTTAAAAGACCTGTTTCAAGAGTATTATTTTAATTGTAACCCAAACTGAGGTGGATATTTTGATTGTCATCTCCATTTTACTGATTAGGAAACTGGGCAGAGAGTTAACTTCTCACCACTCTTAAGTAAAGGAACTGAGATGTGAATGTAGGCAGTTTGGCATAAAGAGTACATTCCTACTCACTACAGTAAGCCCCTTCAGAGAGACTTAATGCCTGGATGTAAAATGGAATTCCACCTCATGCAGTGGCTGTGTTCTATAGTCAATATGTAAGCAAAAATCACATATCTCTATATATAAAAGCCTAATAGTAAAGCATCCCCTCAGGAGTTCGACCGGGAGACTGGGAGTTCAATCGCTCGCTATGATATGTGCTGACCACCAGGGAGCAGCATGGAACATGGCAGGCCACCAGCGGCGGGGCACTGAGGGGGCGAGGGGAGGAGGCAGGGAGGTGGGGAACCTGATTGGCCCTGATCGCTGGTCAGGCCTAGGGACCCAACCCATGCATGAATTTTGTGCACCGGCCCTGATCGCCAGCCAGGCCTAGGGACCTTACCCATGCGCAAATTTTGTGCACTGGGCCTCTAGTTGTAAATATTATTAAAAAGAAACTTAAATAGATGTGAACACTTTCCCTTCCTTCCTTCTTTCTTTCCTTCTCTCCTTCCTTCCTTCCTTCCTTCCTTCCTTCCTTCCTTCCTTCCTTCCTTCCTTCCTTCCTTCTTTCTTTCCTTCCCTCCTTCCTTTTCCCTTTCTTTATTTTTTTTTAAAGGAAAGGAGAGGAGAGAGAGATGAAACATCAATGATGAGAGAGAATCATTGATAGGCTGCCTCCTGCATGCCCCCTACTGGGTATCAAGCCTGCAACCAGGGCATGTGCCCTGAACAGGAATGAACTGTGACCTGGATGCTCAACTACTGAGCCACACCAGCTGGGCTCCCTTTTTCTTTTTTTCCTTTTCTTTTACTGCCAAGTAATATTTTTACATTTATGTAATTAAACAGAACTTTGCATTATAAAGGTTCAGAATTTTATTCACATGCAAGGTGTATTATATAGTTGTCATGAACTGAATTATGTCCCCTAACATTCATATATTGATGCCCTAGCTCCACTGTGACTATATTTGGGGACAGGGCCTTTAAGGAGGTAATTAGGGTTACATGAGGTCATAAGGATGGGTCATAAGATCCAGGACTGGTGGTGTCTTTAAATACGAGGAAGAGACACCAGGGATGTGCTCACACACAGGAAAGACCATGTGAGGACACAGGGAGAAGGTGCCTGTGTGCAAGCCAATGACAAAGGCCTCAAGAGAACCCAGACCTGCCAACACCTTGATCCTGAACTTCCAGCCTCCACATTTATTTTTGTGATGAAATAAATTTCTGTTGTTTAAGCCACCCAGTCTGTGGTACTTTGTTATTGCAGCCTGAGCTAAGACAGTAGAAATATGAATAATGTGCTGCCTTGATCTTTATTGACTTAGATCCAAGTATGTTTTATTCTAAAGTTAATTTTTTTAGAACAAGAAATGAACAATTTCCTTGAAGATGCTGCTACTGTCATACCATCCCCAAAGGCCGGGCCTGCACAGTGAGAGTGCTGTGTGTGGCTGTGCATGGGAGCAGTGCCACGCCTCTAGAGACCTGTGAAATGCTGAACTGGAAGCTTAGGTAGCACCTATTCCACCGAAACACGCTTTCCTTCCCCCAGCCCACTCTTTTATGCACCCACCCTATTTCTTAAAGAGAGAAGGAGTTGGGTGGTTCCAACCTGGCAGTTGCAGGAGATGGCAGCACAGGGTGACTGCATGGGGTTTGTTTTGAGCTGCCCTCCTGCAAACCCACTTCACATTTGGAGGCCCTGCTGGAGTGGTTGAGGAACAACTAGAAAAGGGTGAAAGGGCAAAAGGATGTCATCAAGAAAAGATGGACAATCCCATTAAGATTGAGAAGAAAGGGGCTGTGTCAGGGCCAGGCATTCACAGACTTATGTCTGTGATCCCTGGTGTCTAGAATCATGCCCCACACATCCGAAGTGTTCAAATGTACATGTTGAATAGAATGAACTACTGAAGGCATGAATGAAAAAGACCTGCATTTCTTATTGATTCCACCAGCACAATTTCAGCATGATCTGTGTGCTGGGTCATGAGATCTGTGGGAAGAAACCCCAGGTGGGGGTTTTTATGACAGTGACTGTCTGGTTGTTGAGAGAAGGCATGGCGGAGAGGAACAGTAATCTGAGGGGGAACACTGGGATATGTTCAGAAGCTCAGCTTACACTCCTAACACCTCCACCAGCAAAGCAAGCACATTGAGCCCGGGAATATAGGGAGGAGGAGAAAATGAGCAATTCTTGCAGAGCATCCTGACTGCATGGACTGCAAGTTGCACCCTGCTTTTGTTGAAGGGAAAAGAAATTGTTTTCTCCAGAGTTGAGGAGACCAGAAAGTGAGAATATCACACCTTCATTTGGCTCCATGAAAAGCCCATTTGAGTTCTTTGGGGGTGGAGTTAGCCATCCCCTTCATACCTGTGACCAGCACCTTTGAGTGGGGTTGTGACATTTGAACTGGATGAGATGGTGTGGTTTGGAGACAGGTGGAGATGATTGGAGTTTCTTTCATTGGGAACAGAAGATCATTACAGCCCCCTCAGTGGAGTTAGGGTTTCTCTGCCTTGCCCAGAAAATCTATTTCCTATGGTAGAGCCACCCATGTCGTGCTTCTCTGCTAAGCAAGAATGTCCACTTGGAGTAATGAAATAGTTTTTAATCCCCATCTATTTTCTTACCTTTTCACTTCTGGAGTTTCTTTGATTTTCTTTAGGGTTTATATTTGTTTCTTTTGTTTTTTTTTCAGTTTGGAAGATAACAGGAAGTAACTTGAAGCGTAAGATAGAAGAATAGAGTAGCAGGGCAGTAACTATCAATTTTAAATGTTCTTAAAGCTGCCTGCGAAGCCTCAGGCCTCTAGGAAGGATTGTACTGGTGAGACCCAGTAATTGTTTGAAAAGAAAGGGCTTGCTTTATGAGGTATAAAGGATCATTTTGCTTGTCCCTTCTTGCTAACTTCTATTTAGTGGTTAGCAAACTGCTAGAAACCTGTGATTTTGATATTTTTAAAATACTACTCTGAAACTATTGGGCAGTTTGGACATTGGTTGTCTTCCACAATCTTGTCCACAACCCCAAGAGCGGTGAGAATTTATTTTTCTAGAAAAATACAGGAATTCATCAGTGCCAGGCATAGCTAGGGAAACAACTGGTCTGCAAAAGTGCAAGTCAAAATTTTGCATTTTGCCTTGAACTAGTGATGGGAAATAATTATACCCCAAGTGCCAATTCAGTTTAAGTCAAGCAGAAATGTTATTGCAGGAAATCACTTGGTGAAGCTGTTGAATCATCAAGAATGGAGCTTTAGAGCTCTGATGGTGATTCTGAGATGTTAATGGATCCCATCAGACAGAGAAGGACTGAGGTCAAGTATTACAAACTATGGAATTGCATAAAGTATAATTAAAAGTCACATCTAATCTTCTTGAAAGTGATCTCTTCTGTGTTGTTTTTTCTCTTGCTGAGAAAAGGATTTGTGTGGTTATTTTTTATACCAGTCCCCAAGTACCAAACTTTGAAAACTAAGAAATTGAAGTTTCTAATTTGTTTCATAAAAAGCATTTTTTTTTTTTAAAAAAGAGTGCGATATTGGGTCGGATGAAGAATAAATAAAACCAGCCCTGAAGGGAATTCATGTATCCGTTACACAAGGGGTTTGTGCATATGTCAGGCACAGTGTTAGGGCCTGGATATTCAGTGCTGAGATGCCTCCTGTCTTCCTGGCATGACTCTCTAGTCTAGTGAGAACTCATAAACAAGGACATAGTCAAGTAAATAATTCCATTACAGATCATAATTAGTGCTACGAAGAAAATAAATAGGGTGGTAGGGTCAAAAGTGTATCAATAATCTTTTGCTGCATAACAAACAATCACACTATCTCCATGTCAGACAAAAATCAGCATTTCTTGCTCACTTGTGTGTCTTGGGGCAGAGAACTATAGAATTCTGCCCAGCATGAAGCATGGCAAGGGCACTGATATGAAATGCTGCTACAAGGGAGCCACAAATGGGACTGTTCAAGGTCATAGGAGAAACTAGAAAAATGTTTCATGTGGTGTGACATTGGCAGACCTCTCTGAGAAGGAGATATTTAAACCGAAACTGGAGTGAAGAGAACCAGCCATTCATGCTGAAAATCAAGGGATGTGGTCACCACACAGGAAGTACAAAAGCTCTCAGGTAACAGAAAAGCTTACCTGTTCTAATGGTGTGAAAAGAAGCCCAGAGGATGATGGGGGCCAATGTGAGATCAAGTGGAAAGGAAGGCATTGGGGCTTTGTAGGTCTTGGTAAGGAGTTTTCATTTCATTCTCAGTGCTATCTCTTGGAGTAGGAGATTATGTGAGAAGATTTATGTTTTTAAAAGATCTCTATGGAAAATGCATGGGTTAACAGGGAGATTCCTAAGAAGACTGTTGCCTTCCACGGTCCAGGGCAGAGGGGACAGGGGCTTGGGCTTACTCTCAGTGCAGATGTCAGTGGAAATGGGGGAGGAGTGGATTAATGTTCACTTCAGAGATAAAATCAATTTAGCAGGTTTTGCTGATGGAATCAAAGGGGACTATAATGGAGGCAGGAAAGTCAAGGATTTCTTCTGAGTTTTTATATTGATCAACTGGATAGATTGTAGTGACATTTACTGAATTAAATCAATAGCTTAGCATGTGTTTTGGGATAGCTCATAGCTTCATTTTAGATATATTTAAGATTCCTATTATGGTTTGAATTATGTCCCTCAAAAAACATTTTCCAGTCCTCACCCCCCAGTACTCAGTGTGTGATCTTATTTGGAAATGGAGGCCCTGACCCCTATGGCTTGGTTGGTTGAGCATCATCCCATGAACCAACAGGTCACCAGTTCCATTCCCTGTCAGGGCACATGCTCAGGTTGTAAGCTCAATCCCCAGTAGGGGGTGTGTAGAAGGCAGCCAATTGATGTTTCTCACCCCCCACCTCTCTCTCTCTCTTTCTCTCTCTCTCTCAAATCAATAAAATGTATATTTTTAAATATATTTTTATTTATTTCAGAGAGGTAGGGAGGAGAGAGAGATAGAAACATCAATGATGAGAGTGTATCATTGATTGGCAATCCAGGCATGTGCCCTGACTGAGAATCAAACCGTGACCTCCTGGTTCATAGGTTGACGCTTAACCACTGAGCCATGCTGGCCGGGCAATAAAACACAATTTTTTTCAAAAAGAAAATTGGGTCATTGCAAGTGTAATTAGTTAAGATCACGTCATACTGGAGTAGGGTGGCCCTAATTAAATATGACTGGTGCCCTTATAGGAAGAGAGAAGAGACATGGAAGCACAAATATGCACAGACACACAGACACACACTGCCACACTCAGTGGGAGAACTCCAGTGATGACCGAGGCGGACTGCAGTGCTGCAGCTGCCAGAGAAGGAGCAGTACATATCGCTGGCCACCACAAGAAGCTGAAAAAGGCAAGGGACGATTTTACCCTAGAACCTTCAGAGAGAGCATGTCCAGCTGACAACTTGATTGTGGACTTCTAGCCTCCAGGACTGTGAGGCACTACATATCTGTTGTTTTAAGCCACGCAGTTTGTAGTACTTTGCTATGACAGTCACAAGAAGCTAATACAATGCCTAAGCTGTTGGTTTGATACAAGTGTCTGTCTGAAGCCCTGGTTGGTTATCTCCATTGGTTAGAGCGTCGTCCCGATATGCCAAGTTTGTGGGTTCAATCGCTGGTCGGGGCACATACAAGAAGCAACTGATGAATGCATCAATAAGTGGAACAACAAATCAATCTTTCTCTCTCCTTTCCTCTCCTTCTCTAAAATCAATCAATTTTTAAAAAGTAGTTTGTCTGAACTCAGAATCCGAATCTGAGAATGAAAAGAATCCATCAGTGCAAAAACTCTTAAGGGAGAGTGTTCCAGGCAGAGTGAAGAGCATTCCTGTTTGTAGATGATACCATCTCATTTATACTTAGGCATCTTTCTGCAAGGCAGCTACCATAATCACTGAGAAACTAAATTGGTATAAACTTTGATAATACGTTTTCCATTCCTTGTAATGATTGAAATAGATACTGCATGATTATATATACTACACACACCTAGAGAATGCACATAAAAAGCATTCATGCTTTAATGATTGTGTTCACTTGTAATGAAATGCACTATGGTGAGGATATTTGCACTTATTTTGAGTATTAAAAATACCATCAATTTTTAGAAGTATAGGCGACAGGAGAGGTTATCTCAGCAACACCCTTCTTAATGCTTGTTTCCTCCATTATCATGAACACATCATTCAATTTCTACTTGAACACTTCCAGGAAGATAAGGAACTCACTGATTTCCAGGACAGTCCATCCATTTGCCATTTAGAAAATTTTGCCTTAGAGAGCAAAAACGTGTCTCTTGATAATGTCAGCAACTTCCCTCAATTATGTCTTTGGAAAAATCTCAAAGTTAAATTTCATCTCTCGTCACCTGGAAAGTCATTCTGATGCGTGAATGTGTTGGCCACTTTCTGGTGGGAATTGTCTCCGTGCTGGGCGTGCCTGATTCTTCCATTAGAAATTGTTTCTAACTGCTACCAACTATGTGGTCTCCCCAACCTTCACTCAGCTTGCCTGCATCTCTCCCAACTCCATGTTTAAACATCAGAGTGGCCACGTTAAAAGTCAGTAACGAGGGGAGAAGGAAATTACAAAAGGCTCTGAGCATGAAAAGATGAACATCTGCCAATTACAATCTTAAGAAGAAAAAGTGAAATAAACATAAAATCTGCATGCATGTGGCCAAACACTGCAAGTTATACGAGTTCCTTATATATTTTGGGAAATTAGCTCCTTATCAGGTGTACCATTGCCAAATCTGTTCTCCCATGCAGTGGGCTCCCTTTTCATTTTGTTGATGGTTTCTTTTGCTGTGCATAAGCTTTTTATTTTGATGTAGTCCCATTTGTTTATTTTCCCCTTAGTTACCATTGCCTTAGGAGATGTATTGGTAAACATATTGCTATGAGAGATGTCTGAGATTTTGCTGCCTATGGTTTCTTCTAAGATTTTTTTTTGGTTTCACGACTTCACTCACTACCTGAGCTGGCATCCCCTAAGTGTACAATGAAAATCAGAAATTTACATTTAAATTGCCCACAAAAGTATTTACATCTATTTAATTATTAAGTAGAAATTAAGCTTAATTAAAAGTTAGAATCTCGAGTAGTATAATAGGCTTTTCACAGTGTCTATGGAGATTAGATAAGAGGTAAACAAGGACTGGACTGCTGTAAGTGTCATAAGTGCTAGGAATATAGATGATTCCTGTACCATTAGCTTATGGACGTGTCATACTTGACAAAAAGTGTGCTCATTAACCTTGTGGGTAGATGCTTTGGTAGACGTTTAGATGCCATAATGGAGCACTTAAGGAAGTTAAAAAGGATGCTGAAAACGATTTTCTGAAATTATAAGAAACAATCATTCAGGTTTATATGTCCTTGAAAATATTTTACCTTTAAGAATAGAACACAATCTGCTAACTTCTCCCTTACACCTCCTTTATTTTCCTTTTGTAAAGGGATAAGAACAATGGAATACATTGGTAATGTGCCTTTTTTCAATTATATACATGTTTATATTTAAGTTTTTTGATGATCCTAGATACATCAAGGATTGTGGGTTTAGTTTTCCTTGGAAATGTAAGCTAACTGCTTTTTCATGTATGTTCCTCCTAAGGCAATGAATGGGCTGTCCGGGCTGTGAATCTTTCTTATGAAGGTGTAGCAGTTGAGTGATAGATGGGAAATATGCATGCCCATTGCAAAGTCTTATATTTTGTTTAAAATAAAAGTCTAATTCTGTTATATATGAGTATGAAAGTAAAATTAGCTAGCATATTTAAAATATAAACATTGTCCTATTACATACAGTAATAAGGCCTTCATTAGCTATGTGAAGGAAATATTTAAATGTATCTAAGTTTAAATATACCATAAGAGGAAAGGATCTAGCATGCATTCATCCTTTGATTTATATAAGAAAAATAAAAAGCCAAACTCCAGCATAATGGATTTTAGTTACCAGGTAAGATTAGCTTGATTCTCATATTTTTAACCTTAACTTTAATATGTTGTTCAATTGTTGGTAGTAGAATTGAATTAAGGCTCCTTTTAAAAAGTACAGTTATAGGAAATAAAGATAAAATGCAAACAAATTCGTGTCTAGTAGATGAAATAAGAAATAAAAAAATTAATTTGAAAAATAAAATGTCAAAGAGAGAGAAAATGTGTTTTAAAAGTTCCCAAGTCCTGCTTCCTTTCAGTCTATTATGAGGCTTCTTACATGTTATGACTAAAAGACTGGAGGTGGCAGCTTGTAGTTAGTGGCTATGCCTTCTCTGTTTCTTTTCACACTAGATAGCATAATGTCTATTGTAAATGCACAATGAATAGATGTTGCAGAACAAATAAATTCAAAGCATTGAAAATGAACCTAATATTCAACTATTTGTCTATTCAATAGGAAGATTTTCATAATATAATTATTCTTTTAAAAAATATTTACTGGGCTTCCTTTTAGGATCAAGTCTTCTTTGGGCTAAGTATATACATACATAGGAGATAGACAGGAGCCCCAACCTCATGACAGCTACCGTGAAGGCAAAATAATGGCCAATATACTTAGATTCTTGCATTATTTAATGACCCACAGATGTCCACTTATAGTTTACTAGAGGCCCAATGCACGAAATTCGTGCAAGAGTAGGCCTTCCTTCCCGGGCTGCCAGCACCGGCTTCCCTCTGGCACCCGGGACCTGGGCTTCCCTCGCAGCCCTGGCTTCATCTGGAAGGTCGTCTGGAAGGACATCTGGAAAGACGTCTGGTCTAATTAGCATATTATGCTTTTATTATTATAGATTGCCCATTTTTTTCAAAGCTACCCAGTCCAGTTTGAGGAATTGTTCAGAGAAAACAGAGATAGAGAATAATTACGGGTTAGAGTAAAGACACCTTGAATCAGTGACTTAATTCATGTGCACTTTGAGTGAAGATTTGTTTCCTTGGTGCATTCCTGTTCCCAGAGGTACTCTGGACTGATGTGAAGTGTGCAGAGTCCGAGTTTGGCTTCCAGGGAATTGTGTGATTAGGTGTCTGTCACACCTGAGTTTTGTAGAGCATGTTATCTTCCTCAGAGCATTTTATGAGCATGAAATCACTATCTTGCAAGGACCTTGGGGAGCACTCAGGCAGCATTTTGAATGGCTCGATTTTACAACTTTCAAAACCGAAGTGTAGAGTAATGACCTCTTTGAGGGCCTTTATTTCCCATATGGTTTGTGTGCTACTCAAACTCAGCTGCTGTTCATAGCACTAGCACAAGCTGGCATCTAGTAGGTATCTGCTACATATTTATTGAATTAAAGCTACAGCGCACTTTGAAATATGCTTTTGGCTAGGGATCTAATGATTACAAAAACCGTGAAAGTTTAGAAGTTTCTTCATAATCTTTTCTTTTCATGCAATGCCTACATGTGTTCATAGGGCTGCCTAACGAAGTTCCAAAAAGCATGTGGCTTAAACAACAGAAATTATTTCTCACAGTTCTAAAGGCTGGAAGTCAGAGATCAACATGTTGGTAGGGTCGGTTTCTTCTGAGGCCCCTCTCTTTGGCTTACAGATGGCCATTTTCTTCCTGTGTCTTTACATGGTTGTCCCTCTGTGTGTCTGTGTCCTACTCTCATCTCATAAGGACACCAGTCATATTGGATTAGGGCCCCACCCCTGGAACCTCATTTTAACTTACAGGAAGCATTATCTCTTGATAAACACTATCTCTTAAAAAATATATTTTTATTAATTTCAGAGAGGAAGGGAGAGGGAGCTAGAGAGATAGAAACATCAATGATGAAAGAGAGTCATTGATCGGCTGTCTTTTGCATGCCACATACTGGGGATCAGATAGAGCTTGTAACCTGGGCATGTGCCCTTACCGGGAATTGAACTGTGACCTCCTGGTTCATAGGTCGATGCTCAACCACTGAGCCATGCTGGCCGGGCTATAAACCCTATCTTCAAATGCAGTTATAGTGTGAGGCACTGGAAATTAGGATTTCAACATAAGAATTGGAAGGGGAAACAATTCAGCCCCTAACTAACAGCATTTATTTTTCCAGTGCCCCACTTATATTATTAGTCTGTCTGAATGCAACAGAATTGTAAAAATCTTTAAAAATTAAGACATACAGCACTTCCACAACCTCCCTTGACCAGTCTACTTGCTGAGTCAAGCCGATCTTTTCCTGATCGGGAACTTTCTGCACAGTAGTTCTCAGTCCTGGCTTGCTGTGGAATTACTTGAGAAGTTTTGAAAATAAACCCATTTTCTGACCCAGCACAGTGCAATGTAAGGCCCCCCCAAGTAGTTTTTATGAACAGCAATTCCTGTGAATCCCCACATACTTCAGAGAATCCCCAGTTGGCCAAACATTGTTTAGTAAGAACCCTTGATGTGCATTGTCCAGTTAAATAACAACTACACCTAAAGAATGCCACCACAATTTCTGTTTTGATTTTCTATAGAAAAAGAAAAAATTTCAGAGATTTTGAAGGACTCACACAAGTAGTTATGTAGCAAATTTAATCCTCTACACAGTTGAAGGGATAATATAGGAAGGTAATAAAAACAATTAATATTATATGAAAAAGTTTTTGTGCTCATTTCCCTATTGAATTGATTAGCTGAGAGATTTATTTTCGTCCATAGCAGGAGGGCTCCAAAATATTTATACCAGGTAATCTTTAAGTTTGTGAAGAGCAGCACACACTTCTTTGAGCCTTAAACCTTCAGAACACTTGTCATCCTCTCTACCCTTAAATCAGCTAGCTGGCTCCTTACCCCTTTGGAAATGTGTGTACTTCCCGAACTGGGACTGTATATTGTTTACCTTGGTCACCATAACAGCCATTATAATACTGGCAGTTGTATAGTATGCAGCCAGCAAATGTTAGAATGGATGAAAAAATGCTTAAGAGATATGCCAAAGATGGAACTGTGGACCATAAAAGTGATGTGGGACCCATAAGTTCAGAGCTAGAGGATCTGGTCTATCAGTTACCAAGGGTCAAAAGCTGGGATATGTGACAGAAACCAATCCCCCCAAAAAGAGCAGATGTTCATAGAGAAGTGATTGAGGAACTGGGTAACTCACCATTGACCATAGAACGTACAGGTGGCCAGGAAAGGAGGCAGTCACCAGAGTTAATAGCCACTGAACCAATTAAGACAAAGGCATGTGCTGGAATTTGCTTTGATGGTTTTTGGTTGGGCAGAAGCTGGAGCTGTAGTGTGGTTGGCCTGTTTCCAATGCAGAGGCAGTGTCTTGGGTGATTAGCACCAGACCACAGCTGTGGTGGGAATGCATATATTGCAGGCACAGAAGGCAGAAGTAGTTTGACCATTTCTAGTTGATCTCACAAAAATATTCTTTTTTTTTTTTAAGAGGACATTTCTAAATTCAGTGAGTTTGATGCCCACTGAGTGATTAATAGGAAAGTGTTGGCAGAAGGAGTTCCAGGCTTATGTATTTCTCTGTATATACACTATGGCCCCTTTGTCAAATACACATTGCACTTGCCAAGTGAGGAGGGACATACTTTCTCTGAAGGCAGTTCTAGATCTTGTCATGTGGCTTCACAGATGCAAACATTTTCCAAAACTCATTGAATTTTTTTACTAAATATTTATGCTAAATTTTTTTTACTAAATATTTCACTTTATTCTGACTAGCCAAGTGGCTTAAAGCTTTTATGTTAAAAATGTGTAACCTATGGCTAGATATATTAATTTACCTTAATAAATTAGTGTATTATGACTAAGTCTGGGCATTCAATTTACCATTTTATTTCTGAGGACACTTTATTTTTATTTTCTAAGTGATAGACGTCCTGGTTAAAATGAAAAGAAAAAAAAAAGATAAGATCGTAAGAAAGAGAGGGATCTTCATACCAGGGATATCCTTGATTCAAGTAACAGATACAGCTGAAAGGAAAGCATCTTAAGATTTGGTGTGAGAGAGAGAGAGAGAGAGAGAGAGAGAGAGAGAGAGAAGGGGGGAAGAGATAAAGGAAGAGGATGAATGAACTTGAAGATGATGGGAAGGAGAGATTTGTGAACTTGGCTGCTGTAGGTGTGTGAATGCAAGGCTGATCCCAGGTGAATTTTTTATTTCAGTGAATTTAACTCCAAGGAGACAAGTTTATCCTATTTCTTTCCCTGCCATATGCTATCGTCCTGGTGCAGATGAAGGATTTTACATTGTGTTCTCCATGTGGCTGTGCTAACAACTGAACATTACCATATGACTTTTAGGTTCACTGTTACATTTTATTCATTTACCTAATATTTATTGTGTGCTAACTATCCAAGAAGCACTTTCCTATGCATTGGGAATACAGTGATAACCATGCAGGACAAAATGGCCCCTTGCCCTCATGAAGCTTCCATTTAAAAAAGACAGGCAATAAAAAAGAAATCAATAAATGAGGTCATTGCAAATAGTGAGGTGTGCAGAGCGGGACACTATGATAAGGGGCGCCTGGAGCATGGTGTCTGTGTCAGCTTGGGTGGCCAGGGAAGTTCTGAACATCTGATCTGAGACCTGAGCAAAAGGAAGGAGATAGGCATGTACAAGCTACAAAGAGAAATTGCATTGTCTTCTTGACAGTTTCACAGTTAAACAAAAATTACCATGGTAGCCAGGATGAAAAGTTAATGAAAAGACTGGGTTTTAAAAACCTGCCAGGCTCTTTCTGGGGAGAGAAGTTGAGGATAACAGAGGCCTTTTACCAAGACCCCCTTAGCAGATGAGTCACTCTGCTGCTGGTGAGCACAAACAACAGACAGAAGGAGGAAGCTCGGGTTAGAGAGAATGAGCCCAGCAGGTCACAAGGCAGTTAGTCATAGTAACCGGGTGCATGTTCCCTGTGGGAATAAACAAGAGAGCACACAGAGTCTCTCCTGATGAGTTAGCAAGGACAGAAAGGCAGTCCTGGCCAGCTAAGCTGGGCATCCCCTGCCGGGGGAAAAGCAGATGTGAAAAAAGCTTGATGAAGGTAGTGAGCAGTGGAAGGATTCTGACAGTCCCTAACCCACACCTGCCTTTGATGAGCGCCTCTCTCAGGTGTGGTGACACCCCCAGCACCCACGGTTCTGCCGCTTCATCAATGTAAAGCTGAAGGGGAAACTCCTTCTTTATACACTGTTCCTGCCTGACACTCCAAAAATGGAGAGCACTAGGCTTCTTGAAAACAGAAGTGAAAGGGAAAAAGACAAAGGCAAAGTTATGTGGGGTGTAACAACACGAAGTGCAGTAGGGTAGACGTTTTTCAGAGTCAAATTCATTGTGTCCTGAAGGAATTGCAGGATAACTGTGCAGGAGGCATCTAAAGCTAATTGCTGGAAGAATGCTCCACGGGGAATACGCCTGCCTTGGAGGGAATGGGCTCAATAACCTAATTGTTTCCCCCCATTCATTACCCCTTGTAGGTCCCTTGGTGCAGAATTTGGCGAACTGACCTAGTAAAATCGCAAGAAGTACGAGGACTTCTTGTTGGCCTGATGCGAAATGTTCCTGCCAACATGTATTGAGATGCGTGCACAAGAACCACCTTTTCTCCTTTATGTGATTTTTATTTATTATGATGTCCTTTCAGTAACCATTTAACGGGGTCTCTAATGTGCAGAGTGCTGTGCGAGGCACTTGGGAGTGTCTAGAGAGGCGTGATATTTGGCTCCTACCTTCAAGACACTTACAGTCTGGTCAGCGTTAGGAGGTGCGCACGCCAATTATTCGGAGCAATGTGTCGGCCAGGATTCTCCTCGGACAAAACCGCGTGTTGAATGCGGCAAGTTCAGGGAAAGGAATTTCAGAAGGGCGCCTTTTCCTTTCTTGAACAATCAGTTAGTAAGATAACTGAAGTTCACAGAAATGAGATTCATTCACCTCAAAATTTCTTTAAAAAATTCTACCTTCTGATTCTGACAGCTTGATCAGGAGAGCAGATTTTTCTTGAGTATTATTTGTTCATTTTGTATTTTCTCCTGTCTGTAGCTTCTCGAACTCAACTCTCTAAGGCAACTAGGCTGAAAATAAATGTATGCACATCAAACCATACCTCTGATATTTTGAATTGTCTAAAAAATAGGCTTTTTTATTACCAAATGGCTACTCCCTGATTTAGAGAAGTTGCTCTGTGGTCTGTTTGAAGGTAAATATGGGGGAGGGCCAATGCAGTCAGAGAAATTTGTGAAATCTCAGACCCCGCCGTGGAGTGGGGCATTTCAAAGACAAATCCGGTAGCTACATTAGTTCTTCCCTCATTTTGTTTTCCTCTGACGTTTGCAGGATTTCCTTCCAAAGGGAACCAGGGAGCTGTAGCTGGCTCCTCACTCCCAGTGCTGGGGTGACACCATCAACAGCTCCTCCCATGTGTCAGATTCAGATCCCCAAGAACTAACTCACAGGGGCATGGGCAAGACATCCCTGCAGGAAGGTCTGCAGTCAGAGTTTCTGCAGGGGACAAGCCCACACCCACACCCCACTCCTCTCAGGCCTTGGCAGGAAACCATGGGAGCCACCAGTTGTTTAGGATCAAGTTGCAGAAATCATAACATGGTTTAAAAAAATAGTAAAAGCAACACAAAATAGTGACTATCTCTTCCCTCAGGCTTATAGTTTGTCTACTGAATTGGCAAAAAGCCCCAATTCAGAGGTTTCACTTTTACATGAAAACTTTTCTCAGTGCTCTGGTAAATGCCATACACATCCTCAAACCTCTCTCACCATTCAGCCTCCCAGTGCCGTCCTGCCCGCAGAAGGAAGAAATGGAAGGGCAGGGTCCAGACTCATCACTGGGATGGATGGCTCTGCAGTGAGCCACGCAACCTTTTGTCTCCTGGGTTTGAATCTATGCTTGCTTGAGGCTGCCCTTGACCTCATGCCAAGGCATTGGCCATTCAGTGAGGAAGCCCCAGTGCCCACTGCACTTGGAAATGCCTTCCTCTGTTTGTATGGGACTGGTTAGTCCATTGAAACTACTAAAGACTATTCTTTATATTGCATTGGATATTTGTATTGTCCTGTTTTCTGCTAAACCCACCCATCGATGGCTATGAGAATGTGCAAGGAAAGACATTTTATTTGGGGCCTTAAAATTAAGTATTCAGTTTGGCTTCTTTTCCATAGTTTGTCTTTTTAAACTTTAGCAGGAAATTTTAAGTGCACTTATTTATGTTGCTGGAGAAATCAGTGGGTCCAATTTCCCCAACAATAGTGGGAGTGGGGTTCTTGGGTACTGCTGGAATGAGAACTTCTGGAGGCCCCCACGGGAGAATGAATGATTTTTATTGGCATGGAATTATATTTCTTGGGTTGCAAAGTCCTGTGCCCCTTAATCCAGTCCTGAAAAAGGTGCAGCTGGGGTTCCAGTAGAGCCATCAGGAGGGCCCGTGTCCCGATTGTCCGTTCCATGGTGGAACTGAGTCCTGTACAGCCTTAGGCTAACCACAGTCCATTAGTCCATTGTGTGGAGTCCACATGGCCGTGAGCCACGTGGGCGAGTGCAGGGGAGCTCGCCCCGTGCAATACTATAGGAGTCTGGAGCTAGGAGCAAGAGAGAGAACCAAGAGAGAATGTTCCTTTGTCTAGGAGTTTAAATATTCAGGTTTCTCTCCCTTGCAGTGGCCACGCCTATTCTGGCTATGGATTTGCTCCCAGGTGCAACTGACCATTAAGCACTTCCCACATCACCCAGACCTTACTACGCATGCGTCTATGGTCCCGTCCCTTCCCCCAGCGATCTGCATGGAACAGACTTGGAGAATGTGAACTGCAGCTTCCTGGAAAAGCTGTCTAAATGGCATGCCTATGTTGTCTAGTCTTTCCTTTATTCCTTTCCTGTTATTTAATAACCAGGCTATTATAACGGTGTCATTTATACATGGTTTCTACCTGGATATTTTTTTCCTCTAATAAAACATCACAACAAAACAACTACTTCATAATATTAAGAGGATTAAGAGGTAGGCATAGCTTTACTACTCGAGTTCTGATTTTTGGCCTGATTCCTTTTTGGAAATGGTGAGATTAGAGAAAGTACGTGTTTGAGAGGTCTTTTTCAGGGAACAGAGCCAGGTGAGTGCAAAGAGTAGAGCCAGTGTTTATGACCTGGTGTGAAGGAGTCAGCACCCAGCTTTGTTTATGCTCCGTAAATGGGGAATGACCCTCGGACATGGGATCAGTGGGATGCCTACTAGGAAGTTTCTTGAATATAAAAGCACAATCCTTTCTGCTTCTCTATACGTACTTACGAATGTTTTGCTTTCAAGTGAGCTTTCTTCAGCTAGGGCCAGGGGCAGCAAACTGCAGCCCACAGGCCAAATCTGCCAGTACCCACCACTGCTTTGTATGGACTGTGAGCTCATTTAAATGGTCAAAAAATATCAAAATTATTTTATGACATATGAAAATTACCTGAAATTCAAATTTCACTGTCCATAAATAAGGGTTTACTGGGACAGGGCCATTACTGGTCTGTTTACACGTCATCGGGACTGCTTCTGTGCTACAATGGCAGAATTGTATTCTTGCCTGAAATGATTACTGTCTGGCCTGGGAGCTAGAGGACCTAGACTTTTCAATTTTGCTGAAGCCTTTGACTTCTGCCAACCTATATACACACATGTGCAAGTATATTTTTACATATATTGTTTCTAATTAATTTAAATAAAAATGTTACTTCCGATTTCTTTTTTTTACCATCTTTATGACGCGTCTGGTATTTTCTCTGCTTCTCAATAGCATGTATGATATCAAGGGTACAATATGTTCTTGTTCTATGCTAGAGACTGTGACGTCTTTAACAAGCTGTCTCCCACTTACACACAGTACATCAAATATATCTTCCACTCTCTATGCGGCTATACTGGAATTCTAATGGCGTTTGTCAAATTCTCTCAGTCTACTATCCATGTCTTCCCACTGCTGCTCCCGATTTTGTTGTTAGTTTGTGCTGAGTTCTCCATGACCTCCGTACTGTCAACCAATTCACTAAACTTATCTTTGTTTCTAGCCAATCTAAGGTTTAACTTATCTATTGATCTATTTTAGTAATTAAATGACTATATTTTAATTTCTAAGGCATATAATCGCTTTTTTAGTATCATCTGTATTATTTCTATTTTAAAATAATCTCTTTTGTTTACTTTTCAGGATTTCATTTATTTATCATTATGAGGACCTTAAGCAACTTAGCTTTAAGTCATTTTTAATATATTTCATATTTTTCATTTTTACTTTAGGTGAATTCATTTTCCAATCATCTTTTCTAGCTTTATGTGTGTGTGGGGTTTTTTAATTATGATTTGTTTGGAACAAGAAATTTTTTTTCTCAGTCTCTCCTTTCTCTTGCTCTTTCTCCACACCCCTGTGCTTCTCTCTCTGTATAATTCTTCTGCGGTTGTTCCCATCTGGACACTTGGGACCCCAGTGGAGAACTAAGTCATATCCTAGTGGTTCAGAGACTTGTCCTTTGATGATGTTGCTGATTTAAACTTGCTCAGTAGGTCATATCTAAGGTTTCCCTCCTCCCTAAGCATACAGCTCCTTGTAAACCATAGATCATAAAGTGGTCAAGAGCAGAGTCTTTTCCAGAATCCTTGTAAAATCTGTGAAGCTTGGTTTGTAACCCAAACCCTTGTTTGAATCTGTCTTCCTAACAATTGTCTCCTTATTTATACTGAGCCTGTAATTAAATGCTCATCAGAAAACCAACTTTGATTTCCATTGCCTGCTTCAAGGCCAGCCTGGACAGCTTTGCCTTCTCTTCTGTTTCTGACCCTAGAGGTATTTATCTCATGCTGGTGTCAGGTATGTCTTCCTGGTGGTCTGCTTCATATTTTATCGATTATTTCTATATGTTTAGAGCAAAAGAGGTACCACAAAATAAGAATTACACCTGGCATTCCCAGGCCCCAGTATTTTCTGGAGTTGGAAGTCCTGGCTGCTGCATCCCCTTGGCCTGCTTCTTGTCCCATAGATATTTAGCCATGAGGCACCTGCTGAGGTGCTTACAGGATGTTTATGCTCTAGCTGAGGACATAAAAGTCTAGAACATGATGAGCCAGTGGTTTTGTGGGGTGCCATCCCAAGTTCCCTCCATTACTATGGCACTTATGAGAGACATCTTGCTGTTGAATTAAGACTGCTCACAGCCAAAATTGTTTTTAACTCTAGAAAGTTGCATTGACTACCAGTAAGTAGCGCCCATATCTAGAGGCAGCTCACATCTAATTTCTGGTCAGTGATGAGGGGGTTGGGGTGATGCTCAGACCCCTTGCCTCAATTCTAGAGGACTCTAAAAGGCCATTCTGGCTCCACAGCTCCCCAAGGACCAATGGATGGATCCCTACAAGTGCATTTCTGTCCAGCTTCTCCCTTGACTCAGTCCTGCCTCCCTCACTTCCCACCTGGACATATTGGTGCTGTGGCAGAGGGCTCTCCCCAATAACTTCCTGCACCCCAATCTCGATCTCAGGGTCTGTTTCCTGATAACCCAACCCAGGACAGCAACTAACATTATAAGATAAATATTCCCTAGTGTCAGCCATAGACAGTATGTAATATTCGAGGTCCCTTTGGGTCAACGGTGTTGAGGAAGAAATGAGACCTGGTCATGAATGATAAATTTAGAAGGGGGGTTGGAGTGGACACTTATGAGGTTGGCAGCTTCATGTCCTCTTAGCCTGTCCCTGAGCTGTCATTCCGCTGTACACCCAAAGCATCGTTTTTCTCTCTGGCACCATTTTTCTCTCTGATTGTGGTGTCAGTTTCATTATGGGGGAACCTTTTAGAAGAGATTATAACACTTTAAAAGTTATTAAATAATAACACTTAAAGCCAGGGTAATAAATGATAGATCCAAATGGGGAGAAGGAAAAAAAAAACTCTGTTGGCTCCAATAATGTGCCAATAAAAATATTGGGAATAGAAAATTGAGCTTTTGCAAGGGAGGATTAAGAGGTGGGCTGCAGTGGGGAATTCCAAGTTTCACTTGGAGACATTCACTGGAAGTTTTTAGTCCAATTTGTGAAGGTGGGAAGAACTCTAGGGGAAATGAACTTGTCATCCATTCTTCCGCTGGCTTTTGTAGTGTTCCCAGAAGCCTCTCTGTGATTCACTTTTTAGCAAAAAAGGGCCTTTAGGAGTGCTGGAATGACCTCAATGATATTTCAAATACACTCAGTAGATGTATATGTTTTCTCTCCATTTGTGTTAGTTTGATATTAATGAAATGCCCGTCTTTTCAGTCAAATGGTTAGTATTAGCAACTTCATATAGTCCACTTAAAAACTTGACTGCTTAATTTATTTTGAAGTCTCAGCACACTCTTTCCAGCTAAAAGGTGTCTATATTTAACTTCATTGTGCATTGAAAAGGTGCAACTTATGAAGCAACAATAGTTTATTTTTGCAAGCTCTATTTGATGAAATATATTACAAATAAAGTAGATTAATAAAACCCAAGTTAAAATTTATTGAAAAAAACTGTACTTCCTTTCCTTATTTATTATTTCCATTAATATTAAATTTCTTCTGCTTTGACACTGTAATAATAATAAAAAATAATGTATAAATATACAGTTTGGTACCATGTCATTCTGGCCAAAATTGCTTGTTTTATGAATCTATCCGGGTAATTTTTGCAAATCATCTCAATGTTACCATATATATTTTTTATCCTTTTTAATATATGCCAAATTTTCTTATGTTTCTAATTATGAGTGATTATTAGGTGACATATCTTTGGATAATTTGTATTTCTTGTATAAAAAAGAGTGAGTATTTAAAACAAATGGGCAACATAATATCCTCAATTATTTCTGTACACACAACATATTTCTGAAACCAGAGAAATAGAGATCATTTCTAGAAATGCCAGGAATTAATTAGAGCATGACTGTAATTAGGTGTGTGTGTGTGTGTGTGTGTGTGTGTGTGTGTGTGTGTACAGTATCTTTTATCCGTTTCTGTTCTGTTGTTCTTCATGACTAAAGTTCCAAATTTTCCTTTGGTACAATTTCCTTGCAGCCTGAAGAAACTACTCTATTTTAGCATTTATTTTTAGGGCAGATATCCTCGTTACAAAAACTCATAGTTTTCCTCCAACTGAGAATGTCTTTTCTGCCTTCATTCTTGAAGATTATGTCCACAGGTTATAAAATTCTGAGGTTAGTTCTTTTCCTTCATAACTTTAACGAAGATGTTCCTCTGTAACCTGGTTTTCATAGTTTGTAGTTAAAAAATATGTGGATATTCAAATAGTTGTCCCCCCGTATCTATGTGACATTTTTGTCTTGCTGCTTTCAGGAGTTTTTCTTTACCTTTGCTTTTCTTTAGTCATTATGTGTCTTTGAGTAGTTTCTTTGAGTTCATCTTATTTGGTGTTTGCTAAGCTTACTTAATGGTAAATAATGTCTTTACCAAATTTGGGGACATTTTAGCTAATATTCCATATTTTTTTTGCACCAGTCTTTCTCTTCTCCTTTGATAACTCTAGTGACAAATGATAGGCCTTTTGATCCTCAGGTTCCTGAGAGCTTATTAATTTTTATTTCAATATTTTGCTCTCTGTTATTCATACTGGATAACTTCTATTAATTTCTTCAAGTTTATTGACTCATTCACTTGTTATCTCTATTCTTCTATTGAGTCAATTAAATTTTAAAATTTCAGATATTGTAATTTTTCAGTTCTAAAATACTTTTTATTTCTCCATTGACAACTTTGATTTTTCTATTCCTTTTAAGGTCACTTACCTTTACTTTAGGGAGTGTGGTTGTAATAGATACTTTTAAATTATTTTCAAATATTCCAACATCTGGGTGATTTTAAGGTTAACTGTATTGTCCTTTCTCTTGAGAATGAGTCACATTTTCCTGTTTTTTGTATATCAAGTAATTTGGTATTATATCTTTCTTCTTGTTAACATGCAGACATTCTTTATCTATTCTAAATGTTAATTTCTTGTATATCTTGGATGTCCCAACTAATCATTTGTGTGTAAATTTTATTTATGGTGGCATTTGTTGAATCTTAATGCAGTTAGAACTCTCTCTCTCTCTTTTTTTTTTTTTTTTTGCTTTATAGTTTATGTTGTTAGGTCTTGTTTTATAAGGCAATCTTCCAGAAATGGCACAAAGTTATCTCATATTTTCAACTATTAACTTAGAATTTTACCTTTCATATTTAGGTCTTTATTCATATGGAGACCACCTCTGCGGCAGGGATCCAGCATTGTTTTCTGTGTTTATTAAACCAATTTTTCATTTGCTAGACTATAGCCTCTTCTTTCCTCTTGATGTAAGGAGTAAAGTTTGATATTTATCAAATCCATATAGTTTTTTTCTGAGCTCCATATGATATTCCATTTGACTTTTCTTCCTTCTCCATAAAGAATCAAAGTTCCTATTTGTTTGTTTGTCTGTTTTAGTTTTAACTTATGGGTTTGTAACACACCTTAATGTTTGTTAAGACACACAAACCTCACCCACTTTTGGTCTTATTTCTCAAAATTTTATAATTGACCTAGCAATCCGTAGATTTTTATTCTTCCAGAGATATATTTTAAATAAGTTTGTTGACTTTTTCAAAAAATCTTTTCATATGTATTTTTAAATATGTTTGTTGAAGCCCTGAAAGTTTCTACACCTATTTAATTGAAATTACATTGAATTCATAAAATCAAATTTGGAAAAATTTGACATTTTTTATCACATTAAGTCATCTGATTCATGAATATGACAAATCTCTTTATTTACTCAGGTGTTCTTATTTGGTTTACTATTGAGTTTTATAGTTTTATCCATAAAGGTCTTGTGTCTTCTTTATTAAGGTTGATTTTGAGATACTTGTATCAGTTAGGGTTCAACCTATAGGAATTGTTTTATACTATTGACTATTTAACTGGCTAAGAAAGTCCAAAATTTATAGGGCAGGTTTCTGTCAGGAATAAAAATTTAAAAAAATAAAAATAAAATAAAATTTGTGAAAAAAGTCAGTTGATTATGGACTTTTAGCACATCTGTAAACTTACACCAACATCTAGATTAGTATTTGATTAAATAATTGGGGACTGTAGTCTAGCTAACTGACACATTGACAAAATCATTACAATACAGTTTTTGTTGCTAATTTAAGTTGTGTTTTTGTCTTTTATTTGATTATTGTTAATGTACAGGGGCTGTATTGATTTCTGTAAGATGATCTTTTTTTTTAATATATTTTTTTATTGATTAAGATATTACATATGTGTCCTT